>NC_079218.1:8187448-8539782 GCF_029633865.1 Lampris incognitus
ATGCCTGCAGGGTGAGATCTCTTGTGTATGTGAGGGATTTGCTGAACACTTACGGAGATATTTGTTCCTTTGTTTGACACTAATCACTAATGCCCCTTTTCCACTGCACGGTGCCGGCTCAACTAGACTCTACTCGACTCGCTTCTGTGTCGTTTTTCCATCACCGTGACAGTACGGTAACAGATTTTCAGCTCTCCATTTTTTTTTTCAATTTCAAAATGTACTTTTAAGATAACTCCGCTTCGACCTCTTCAATATTTAAAAATACCGGGTGATTTTTTTTTTATTATTATCATTAATAAATCTTTATTTCAAACTGTGAACATACATAATAAAACCAGACAACAGAATGGAATGAATAATGGATAGAATACAATGATGAGCAGTGTCAAACAGAAACAAAGGAAAAACACATCTAGGATGGAAAGAAAAAAATGTGAGTATATGACAGGAAATTCA
This sequence comes from Lampris incognitus, assembly GCF_029633865.1. Taxonomy (NCBI): domain Eukaryota; kingdom Metazoa; phylum Chordata; class Actinopteri; order Lampriformes; family Lampridae; genus Lampris; species Lampris incognitus. The sequence goes on from NC_079218.1 coordinate 8,187,908, forward strand.
CTTTAAAACATTAAAGACATTGCAAAAATTCATTGCTTTGAGGGCTTTTGTGTTTTGAGAGGAAGATATCGTTGACACATATTGTTCCATTTCTTTCATAAACACAAAGAAATTAGGCTTCTTGTTTGTAGATTTACATTTGTGAATGTGGAATTTGGCAAGAAGTAGAATTGGCTTAATCAGAAAAATGCATTAATGTCTTGCTCACTATAATCATAGCAACCCAATATGATATTTCTATAATAAAAAGCAAAATCTGAGAAAATGTTAACTGTAAAACGATTAACATCTTTCCAGAGCTTATATGTAAATACAAGACCAAAATAAACGAGAGCAAGTTTCAGGATGTAATTCACAGAAAGAGCAATTTACATCTATGTCACTCTTTAACTTTTGTAGGAAATGTTTTACTGGATAGAATCTATGGATCAACTTAAATGAAACGTCCTTGACCTTATTTGTTAGAAGGAACTTTTGTGGTAAGGACCAAACTTTCTTCCAGTCAATATTACTAACAAAGTCACTCCAATAAAATGTCGCTGGAGGAATAGAAATGATGTTGGCCTGAAACAAGGCTCTTATTCTGGAATTCATACCTCTATGGAAAGAAAAACAAACTTTTCCTAATGGAGATGCGTTGGGTCAGGGGGTGACATTGACAAGGGCAGAGAGTGGTCAACTTTCCTGAATAACATGTATATACCAGATGGGATAGCGTCGAAAACTATAGAAAATTCTTTTGGGGTTATTGGTATATTATACCTGGCGAGAAATTCTGAGTAGTTGCACAATAGCCCTTCTTTGTTAAACAACTGACTCACTAGTAAAATGGCATTGTTAAACCACTTACCATAAAATGATGACTTGTTCTTACATACAATATCACAGTTGTTCCAAATATAATATCTCTGCGGTGAGCAGATCTGCTTGTAAATCAGCGCCCAAGCCAAAAGAACCTGTTGGTGAAAATTTGAAAGTTTGAGTGGGATTTTTTAAATACTATAGTTACAAAGCAGAATGAATTTTAGACCACCTAAATGTGAAAGAAAAGCGCGATGAGAGATGAAATTCCAAATAGAAGTAGGGTTTTTTTTAGATATTGTTTGATCCAGTTTATTTTGAATGTATTGTTAAGCGAGCTGGTCTATAAAATTTAGCCCGCCGTTGTGTGTATTTAGAACGACAGGTTTTCACATATAGTGGGTTTTGTTTTTCCATAAAAAATTGCCAAGCATCCTGTCAATAGATTTACACACTGAGCCATCAACATGTAAGGACTGAGCAGCAGAGGGGAACCCTTAGGAACTTCTAGGACTTCAGAGAAGGCCCACCATATCAGTATTTTAAATGCTATTGTAACCCCCTATCATATTACAATAGTTCATTTACATTTATGGGTACTTATGCCTAATTCGGTACTGTCATTTTAAGAGACCGTGATCCTACATCAGGCTTTCTGGGCGGTACTCTTCTGCTTTACATTCTATGCGAGCTGGCAGATCGCCAGTCGGATAGGGGGTTACACTATATTTAAATTCTTTCATTTAATAATAATTCTCTCTTCTAATCTAATTTTTGCCCTAGTTTCTATCGTTTGCTTCAGCAATGAACGGGTTACTGTCCTGAAACCATGAAAATCGAGTTATCCAATCAGATTTTGTTGTTGTTGTCTCTTGGCAGAGAAAGGGTTAGCTGGCTGGCTCCCTCATTGGTTAGGACTGCTAGTAGTCCTCGTGCTTGTGTTTAGAAAGTGACAGTTGAATCAGCCAATCAGATTTTGCTGTTGTAGTGGGTGGGGGGAAGAAAGAAAGAAAGAAAGAAAGAAAGGCTATCGCTCTAGGACTTCTAGAAGTCCAGACCTATCCAGACGCAGGCTCAGAATGATGTGGGGTCGCAGAGGAGTCGTTACTTGTGATTGACCGGCTCTTTCACACTGGTGATCCAAATCTACTGGTTCACTTAAGCCAGTCAAACTGCACACCACTAACATTGGTTTGTGTGTCAGACGAGTGCGACGAAGTTCAGTTTAGTTCAGCCAGAGAAAGAAGTTGAAGACGAAGCATGGCTACAGGAGGAGACGAGAGCGCCGTTGTAGCTAGCTTGTTAGCGTCACCCTTCTCAAGACGCGCTTTCGGGGGGAAAACTAGCGATTGGAAATGGAGGACCAACTCCCGCTCTTGTCTGGCCTATGCTTCATCAGCTCGCCTGTCTGGCGTTGGCCACCCCCGTACCCAGAGGTGGAAAAACCCGGTCCAGAAAGTAAAAACCCTAACCGTGTCTTTACTCCATCCATGTATTAAATCAGCTGATTTGGGAGACTAGTCAGTGCAATCTGATGGTTTAGTACATGGGTGGAGTAAAGACGCAGTTAGGGTTTTTACTTTCTGGACTGGGTTTTTCCATCTCTGCCCGTACCCACCTCTTCAGCTGAGCGGCCTTTCTCGGCCCCGAAGCGCATCAAGACGCACACCAGAAACACAACGGGGCATCGAATGGGAGCTTTGGCTGATGTCCATAGAAGAACTTAAATCCAAGGCACGATGCTGCCATTGCCCACTTCACAAAGAAGGGCCAGCGGATGGACTTTATATTCAAGTAGGCTAATAAGGTAAGCTAGCTGATTTTTATTTTACTCCAAATCAAAGCTGGTGTATTCATTATACATATCATGGTGGCGCATCATAGCTGGTTAATACCACACTTTGCTCATGCAACGTTAGGCCCACTGTACTCAATATCACGGCGTAAGGTTTGGCATATTTTGCATATGACTGTATTGCGACTTTGCTCGTGGCGTATTCTGCATGTGAAGGAGGATTTTATTGTTATTTCTCTTCTTTGCTCATGAATTGCTTTGACTTGGTCTGGTCAGTTTGTAAAGAAGAGGTTTTGTGATGCTGCCCGCTGTCGCTGGCCAGGGCAGTGGTGTGTAGGCCAGAAGCCGAGGCCGTGTCATGTGACTTCTCATTGTTTTCCAAGTATGGAGAGAGACAAAGGCTGTTTGATAGCCAATGGATTTGCTTTTGGTGGATCTTGAGGCTCTGGGTTGCTGGCGGTGTGTGTGTGTGTGTGTTAGAACTGTGTGTCGGAGCTGTTCACATATTAAAAAACACCCCAAAAATCTGGCTGATTGCAACATCATTGCGCCGTTGAAGGCCAACTGCCGGACCCCACGGTTCGCTAGCCTAGTGTAACCGAGCTATTTTCTTGCCCGGTGCGGGATTCGATACGGGGTGTACTGCACCACAAGGCGACATCACTAACCGCTCGGCTAAAGGGTCAGACCCGTTAGCTAGGGGCTAACGGGTCTTATTGCTAGTTTACAATAGGTTAGACGAGACATACCTTCTGCCTTAGTGAGCGGAACTCTGCCCTTCAGAGACAAGTCTCTTTGTAACCAGTGGTTGCGGACCTTTTGGGTTTTTCCAATAATTGGATCAAAGTTCAAAATGCCTCTGGATTTCTTTCCTATCTTAATTTTAATTTTTTAATTTTTTAATTTTAATTTTTTTATTGAATATTGTTCATGTACAGCATTACAAAACAAACATGGCGAATATACATTCCATCCAGCAATACATAGGTATATCCAAAGTGCCAAAGGGAACAGTATGTAAACATTTCTATACAGTATATCAGGATCTTTCCTATCTTAATTTATTTATTTTTATTTTTTTATTTTTTTATTGAACATTGTTCATGTTCATGTACAGCATTACAAAACAAACATGGCGAATTAACATTCCATCCAGAAATACATAGGTATATCCAAAGTGCCAAAGGGAACAGTATGTAAACATTCCTATATAGTATATCAGGATCTTTCCTATCTTAATTTATTTATTTTTATTTTTTTATTGAACATTGTTCATGTTCATGTACAGCATTACAAAACAAACATGGCGAATATACATTCCATCCAGCAATACATAGATATATCCAAAGTGCCAAAGGGAACAGTATGTAAACATTCCTATACAGTATATCAGGATCTTTCCTATCTTAATGCCGGGTGATAGCCCATGCGCGCATTGATGACGCAGTGACGCAAAATGTCGCAGTGACGCGTTTCTCTGACCAATCAGACGTCTGCACTGATTGCGGTACCCGCTCTAGGTTTTTTTTTTTTTTTTGAAACCTCGACAAAGGTGGTACCAGAAAAGTGGTAACGGTTACCAAAATGCCGGTACTTCCCAGTAATGGAAAACGGAAAAAAAGGCCGAGTCGAGTTGAGCCGGTACCATGTAGTGGAAAAGGGGCATAAGATTGCCGTCTTATGCTGCAAGAAATTAATTCTTTGTAAGGGATGCGGGGGGGGGGGGGCAGCAGGTGAAGGATTGAGGACCAAAAAAAATCCATTTTTATAGCTTAGACTGAGTTTTATAGCTGTCGCCATTATCAGCCTCTGATCTCAAGTCACAGCAGCTCTCTACTCCAAAAGACAATCTAATTAAACAGTAAGGCTGCAATGAATAGAAAGAAGGGCGACTGAGGAGTGTGTTTGTCTCAGTAGCATGTTGTCACAATCACCGAGTACATTTACATGCAAACAAGAAAACCAATTAGTATGAGTTATCGGTTTATGCTAATGCGCTCATTATTATATACACGTGGATGGTATTAATCCGATTACACGTAATAGCTGTGGCTGCATTATTCTTTGCAAAATCGCTGCACGTGCCGTGGAAATGACATATTATCCACATCCCTCCACCTCTCCTCCTTATAGCTGGTGCAATGGATTTCTGTCACTTTGAACTATATGCAGTGTTTTTAGTGTTACCACAACATCAGCCTATACCGGCATTCGTTTTAGTATTTATGATAAATGAAAGTTATCGACGTGGTCAGCAGCTTGTGCTTTTGTACCAGGATGCCTCAGAATGTGCAGACACTTCTCGAGGCCTCCTGGCAGCCACGTTTGTCACCATCCGGGATAGGTGACTTCCCCTTGACACGTGCAGTTTCACAAACCAAAATAAAATCTTTTCTTGCGTCAAACGATTGAAAGATTGGGCAAAAATCCAAACATCCCAGTCAGGTTTCAAGTTTTTTTTTTCTGGATCCCCCCCCCCCCCAATTGTATCCAACCAATTACCCCACTCTTCCGAGCCATCCCGGTCGCTGCTCCACCCCCTCTGCCACTCCAGGGAGGGCTGCAACTCCTCACCTGACAGTGAGGAGTTTCACCAGGAGGATGTAGCGCGAGGGAGGATCACGCTATTCCCCCCAGTTCCCCCTCGCCCCCAAACAGGCACCCCGACCGACCAGAGGAGGCGCTAGTTCAGCGACCAGGACACATACCCACATCCGGCTTCCCCCCCATACACATGGCCAATTGTGTCTGTAGTACGCCCGACAAAGCCGGAGGTAACACAGGCATTCGAACAGCCGATCTCCATGTTGGTAGGCAACGGGATAGACCGCTACGCTGCCCGGACACCCCAGGTCTCAAGTTTTAAGTCAATCAAGACCTTCACGTGACTATTTCAATGACTGCAGTATTACCATAACTGGGATATGATCAGCATATGAGTATACATGTAAACACCCCCACTGCCACCTTTATTAGAGTATCAGTGTGCAGCCATTAGTTAGTCTTTCCTAGCTTTGGGCTAATTTGAACCCATATGGAGAATGAAGAGGTTAACCTGAATTTACACTGGAGACACCCTTGTTATCGTTGCCGACAATATCAGGAGAAAAAGGTTCGTTGTAATTTATAGATATCCTCTCATCTATTCAGCCGGCACACTTTTCAGCCTTGGGGTCAATACACCGATAAGGATGCAGAGCTTTTCTTGTCGCACAAGGCAATAACAACTCTCTAGCAAATGGTCCTTGCACCATGAAAGGTCATCCAGTCATAGACGCCAAACTTAAACACCGAGATGGAAAGATGGCAGGGAAAAAAAAATCTCATCATCTCTCTTCAGTGTGTTAAGAGATGAGTTCAAGAGCATGTTGTTACGTATCCCATGATACCTGTTGACTTCCAGGCATTTTGAAAAATGTCTCTTATGTCATATTTCTATGGCTAAGTAGACCTGGGTGGTGCTGTTTTATTCTATATCCTCTTACAGAAGGAGAGAGAAAGTGAGAGAAAGATTTTTTGAATTTTAAAATTCAATTTTATTTAAAAAAATAGATCACATAGTGATCATAAAAAATATGAAATGACTTCCATGATTATACAGAGATAATCTAAAAAAAAAGAAAAGAATGTATAGATATCATTTACTAACCATCCACCACTTGATTTAACAAATTTCATCGAAAAACATTATAAAAAAAACAACTCATCATCCACCACAGAACAAATTACATTACTGCAGCACCACTGTTGAATGAAAGCATCCAAATTCCTCACTGTTTTATAAAATCGAAATCTTGTCCTACCCTTCCTTCTGTTGTATTTCTACTGCTGATGTATATGGACAATTTTTGCTTATCCTATTATGAAATTTAAAAGTTTCCACTTTGACATTTTCACTCGTTTGTAACCTGCCCCGAAAATAAAGGCTGTTTTCGACCACCTTTCATCAAAACAGTGAAACAAAATCTCCAGGGTGGCTTGTATAATACTCTCCATACAGGTTTAACATTATCATTAACAGTTAATTTTCTCCTCCACACTGTGTCAGTCTTCCTATTTAGTGTGCATTTATTTAACCCTTTGACACAACACTTGTAAACTTCTTTGCCTTTTACTGACTATAAATCCAGATTATCAGTATTTTTAACATTTAAAGAATATCCAGTGCAATCACTCATTCTAGGAGAAAGTTTCAAATCTGGAAAGGGATCATCCTGAGCAGGAGTTTCTACCTTTGCACAGTAGTCCTGCAACAGTTCCCATTAAGTGTCAGTCAGTCTCTCCACCCAACGAGTTAGTATCTTCTTTGTGTGACAAATAGACTTCTGCCTGAGATGAGAAGCCACAGCCTTTGCGTCCATCAGACCAGGTCCAGCTACATCCACCATATCTTTTAATGTTACAGTCCCAATGTTCCACAGTGTTAAAAGTAAGGCCTGGTGTTGAACTGTCCTGTATGTCCAACCTGGCTCTATGAATGAGAGGTTCTTTTAATAACCAGTACAGAGAAAGAGTAGGTTCCTTTCTATTCCATGTAAACAGGTTCCATGCTTTGAAAATTCCTTGATAGAAAACAGGTAGTTCAGACAAACATTTAGAATCCATCATAAACAAACCTGTATCGAGACCCAAACCGTTAGTTCTCCTCAGAATAGCACTTGCTACTCCTTTCCACTCAATGTCAACAGACCTTGTAAAATACTTTTGCACAAATTTTAACCTAAAAGCCGCCACTCTACTTGCCAAGTGCACCAGACCTTGACCTCCCTCTTCTTTGGGCAAGAAAAGCACACCTTGGGGTACCCAATCTAGTCTGTCCCAAAAAAAAAAAATCTATTAAGAACACTTGTAGTTTTTGTATAAACCCAGCAGGTGGGTTCCATGCAAGCCAACCTATGCCACACTGCAGAGGCTACTAAATTATTAGCTATCAGCACCCTGCCTCTAAAGGACATCTGAGGCAATATCCATCTCCATTTTTTCAGTCTCCCCTCAATTTTTTCTAGCACATCCTCCCAATTTTTTTTTGACAGTTGACTCATTTCCAAGGAACACTCCCAGATCTTTTAAAAGAATCCCTTCTCCATGACAAATTCCCTGGCAGGTGCAGAAAACCGCCATTCCAATTTTCAGCTGCTAAGGCTTCACATTTTTCCCAATTATCCTTTGCAGCGGAAATCATACCAAAATCATTAACAATCTTATATAGATTGTCAACATCTGGTTGATTTTTAACAAGGACTACTACATCATCTGCGTAAGCGGACAAAACCAGTTTCGTATCACAGTTCGGTAAAGACAGTCCTTCAGTACAATTCCTAATTTTGTACAACAATGGTTAAAAGGAAATAGCGTATAACATTCCTGAGAGAGCAGCCCTGACGAATGCCTCTGTTTACTTTGAAAGGGGCACTCAAACCTCCATTAATCTTCAGTACACTCTCAATATTCTGGTACAAAACCTTGATCATGGCAATAAAACCTGGGCTGAAGCCAAAACACTCCATAGTCTTCCAAAGATAGGGGTGTTCAACCCGGTCAAATGCCTTCTCTTGGTCCAATGAAATGAGGCCAATATCAAAACCCAATGAAACAGAGACTTACAAAACATCTCAAATTAAAAACACATTATCTGAGATAGACCTACCAGGCACACAGTACGTCTGATCCTGATGAACGACTTGGTCCATCTTTTTTTCAGTCTGTTGGCCAGAGCTTTGGACAGGAGCTTGTAATCAGAATACAGGAGTGAAACTGGACGCCAGTTTTTAATGTCATGAAGGTCTCCTTTCTTTGGCAGTAAAGTTACTACTGCTCCTCTGCAACGTTAAGGCAACAACATTTTCTGAAAACCTTCATTCAACACGGACAACAAATCTTGTCCAATTTCATCCCAGAAAGTTTTATAAAATTCCACTGGAAAACCATCAATACCAGGCACTTTGCCTCCGTCCATGCCCTGCAAAGCTGCATGCAGTTCTGACAACCCCAGTGGTTCTTCCAGATGAGCGCTGTCTTTGGAGATCTTTGGCAAGCCCTCAGCAAAAGAGGTAAAGATCTCCTCATTTTCCTCACACTCACTGCTGTACAGCTTTGAATACAACTCCAGTGCTTGTCGTCGTATTTCTTCCAGCTCTTTTAACTCCCTTCCTGTGTCAGAGTGAAGTGCATGAATAAAGCGGCTCTGACCATTCTTCTTCTCAAGACCAAAGAAGAATTTGGATGGCGCATCCATCTGATTCATTCTTCGAAATCTTGATCGGACTAAAGCTCCTTGAGTCTTAGTGCCCAGTAGATCTGCGAGAATGATTTTTTTTCTGTTTGAGGACCTCAGTATGTCCTCGATTTCCTGTGGATTCTATTAATGTTTGAAGTTCCACTATTTCTATCTCCAAATCACTCATAGACCAGGTAATGTCCCTAGTAACATTGAGAGTGTACTGTTGACGGAGCTGCTTTATCTCTACTTTACTATAGTCCCCCCACTGTCCCAATGATGTGAAGTCTTGTTTCCTTGTTCTAAAATTTTTCCAAAAGACTCTAAACACAGCCTTGAAATTAAGATCACAAGTTAAAGTGGTGTTAAAATGCCAGCGCGCACTCTCTGGTTTTATGTTTACAATTAAACCGTCACAAATAACCAGGGAATGATCAGTGAAACCTACAGGTACGATCTTACACATTTTTAAAACATTGAACTGATGTTCGAAACAGTAAAATCTGTCTAACCTAGCCAACGAACGATCCCTAGTATGAGCCCATGTGTGTTGTCTGTTATTGCAGTGAAATCTTCTCCATATATCTACTAAGTCACGTGTTTGAATGAACTCACTCAGTACACGCTGCGAAGGATAATGAGGGTCAATATGATTCCTGTCTAAACTGTCATTTTGGGTGCAATTAAAATCTCCCATGTATAAATAATCCGCAGAGTTACAAGTATTTAGACTGTTTTTTAGAGGTTCTTAAAACAGAACTCTCATGCTCTATATTAGGAACATAAACATTGACAAAATTCACAATATAACATTCAAACTTGGCTTTAACCTCCATGAAACTGCCCTCCACCACTTGTTCTATCTCGTAGGAAGTAGGCAAGAACCTCTTAGAGAAGAGAATGGCCACTCCCCCACTTGTTGAGGTGTTATGACTCATAACAACGTCTCCATCCCATTCTGCCCTCCATACAGATTCATTTACATTGTCACTGTGTGTTTCTTGTATAAACATGACATCAGTGCGTTTTGATTTATCAGCTCATACAAAACAGCTCTTTTACTGACATCTCTTGCCCCATTTAGATTAAGAGTACCAATTTTGAAATTACTCGTGAGGAAGAAAAAAGAGATGAGTCTAAACAACAGCAACATTAAAGTAATATTGGTACAAGAAACCTTAATCTGATTCATCATCATTGTTGAGTTTCTGTCGTGAGTTTCTGAACAATCTTCCTCAGTCTGTAAATCTCCTGATTAGTAAAGCCTCCCTTTCCTTTACTCCTCATGTGAGAGCTGGCTGAATCCAGAAATATTTCTGTATCTGAGAAGTAGTCTTCCACTCTCACACCCTTCAGGTTTTTTGTTTTCTGCAGGAGCTGTTTTATTTCATCTACTCCATAACCCTGTGTTTCCCTGTGGCTTCTATGTTTCTTTGCAGCAGATTTTATATCGCTGTCACAAACAGCTGCACAATCGTCTTCTATACTGGACTCAGACTCAGCTGTTTTCTGTTTGGCTGGCTGTTTCTCTTTTTCTTTACTGTCACTTTCTTTGCCCGTGAACCACTTTGAGTACTTTTGGGTTTTCTCTTACGCCGTGTTACTCTGAGACTGGCCTCTTCACACTCCATGTCAGCCTCTTCATCGTCACCCAAGAGACCCCCCTGCCACAGTTCCACCATTGTCAATCTCTTCCTGATTCACCACCTTACATTCCTGACTGTTTGGGTGAATTCAACTGGTGTTCTTCTGTTTTTTTTTGTTTTTTTTTAATCGCTCTTGTTTGGTTTACTCTTCTCACCACTGGCACTGGTTTGACCTTTTTGGCCCTTTGCAACCCCAAAGTCGCCGTTTCAGCCTGTTTCATCATTCTTTTTAGTTTGGTTCATTCTCCTAGTGTTGCCTCTTCGGCTGGCTCAGAAGAACCAGATGGTTTTTCTGGATAAGCCCTGATCAGATGTCCCTCCTTACCACAACCAAAATATTTTGCAGTCTCTGACGCTGCAAACAGAATGTATTCGAAATCATCAATTTTTAATTTGAAAGCCATATTCAGTCCCTCACTCCTGTTATTAAGAACCGTATATACAAATCGTCTGCGAGAAACAACATGCTGCAGCTGGGGTGATTTACACCCTGACACCGCTTTTTTCATCGGTGAAACTACTTTCCCGTGCCTTGACAATTCTCCAATCAGAATCCCATCCCTAATGAACGGGGGCATGTTAGACAGTATTGTCTTTTTTGCCAGAATGGCAAGCGGCATTACTGAAACCAACAATTTATTCACTACAATTCCGTTTGCAACCACCTTCTGCACTTTGTCAACCTCATCCAGAAAAATCCCCACAGCTCTGTTCATTCTAGCCGCAGACTTAATGCTGCTGGGACCAACGACTTCAGCTACAGCCAGACCACATTGTTCCACTGAACAAGGGAAGCTTGGCGATATGTTAATGCCATGTTTCCTGGTCAGCCTGGTGATATGTTAATGCCATGTTTCCTGGTCAGCCTGGTGATATCTTAATGCCATGTTTCCTGGTCAGCCTGGTGATATGTTAATGCCATGTTTCCTGGTCAGCCTGGTGATATCTTAATGCCATGTTTCATGGTCAGCCTGGTGATATGTTAATGCCATGTTTCCTGGTCAGCCTGGTGATATGTTAATGCCATGTTTCCTGGTCAGCCTGGTGATACCTTAATGCCATGTTTCCTGGTCAGCCTGGTGATATCTTAATGCCATGTTTCCTGGTCAGCCTGGTGATATGTTAATGCCATGTTTCCTGGTCAGCCTGGTGATATGTTAATGCCATGTTTCCTGGTCAGCCTGGTGATACCTTAATGCCATGTTTCCTGGTCAGCCTGGTGATATGTTAATGCCATGTTTCCTGGTCAGCCTGGTGATACATTAATGCCATGTTTCCTGGTCAGCCTGGTGATACCTTAATGCCATGTTTCCTGGTCAGCCTGGTGATATCTTAATGCCATGTTTCCTGGTCAGCCTGGTGATACCTTAATGCCATGTTTCCTGGTCAGCCTGGTGATACCTTAATGCCATGTTTCCTGGTCAGCCTGGTGATACCTTAATGCCATGTTTCCTGGTCAGCCTGGTGATACCTTAATGCCATGTTTCCTGGTCAGCCTGGTGATACTTTAATGCCATGTTTCCTGGTCAGCCTGGTGATATCTTAATGCCATGCTTCCTGGTCAGTCTGGTGATACTTTAATGCCATGTTTCCTGGTCAGCCTGGTGATACCTTAATGCCATGCTTCCTGGTCAGTCTGGTGATACCTTAATGCCATGTTTCCTGGTCAGCCGGGTGATACCTTAATGCCATGCTTCCTGGTCAGCCTGGTGATACCTTAATGCCATGTTTCCTGGTCAGTCTGGTGATACCTTAATGCCATGCTTCCTGGTCAGCCTGGTGAAGTCCGTGTCCACTGGCATGATGCCGACCAGCGAATCGCCGGTGTCTGGAAAAAAACCACACAAAACCCCCCCCCTTAAACCCCGCTATATACACACCAAACAGCAAAACACCTAACAAAACTATATACTATGCACTATTTACAACATTTACAGAAAAAAAGTTAGAAAAACCACTCACACAAGCTCCCTCAAGACCGCCCAGCATGCTCACTTGCACTTCCACTCAGAGAGAGAGAGAGAGAGAATGAGAGAGATGGAGTGAGATAGAAAGAGAGATCCAGTGCGTGATTTTTTTGTTTCTTGTTTTATTGTATTGTGTGCCCTCATTCACACTTTTTAGATTCAACTTTATTAGATTAGATTCAAGTTTTAAGAAGTCATTTTTGAGTGTTTGCAGTTTTTTTATTGATGCTGAGAAGTGGGTGGAAAACCCTGAATGCCAGAGGTAACAGCACATCCCCGGGGCAGCCAATTTAGAGGTTGACTGCACCTGAACCACTTTTGAAGTGTGCTGTAAAGTGCTGTTTTACCAAAGTGAAATATAACTGTGGGGCCTGACAAGAAACAAGCAATTTCTTTCCCATTTGTGTGGCTTTTCCATTCCACTTGAGTATTCTCGCCTATTTAGCCCACTTGTTCTACATCAGAGCCCTGATTCAATTAGCCTACCTGCTAAGCAGCTTTGCTAAAGGTAACGTAAACTGCCTTGAACGTTAACACATTTTGTCCCTGTTATGCCTCCAAATTCAAAATGTATTTTGTGAATTCAGGTACACATTAAATTAAACATACTTGTAATTATTATTCTTTGATTCAAGAATGTTTGTTTTAAACATTTGTTTCTAAAATATGAAGAACCTGTACATGTGCAAAAGCACTCACCCGCCACAGTAAGTACATTGTAGATAGATTTTTGGCATCAATTGCAGCTGTGAGTCTTCTTGGGTAAGTCTGAATAATCTTTGCATGGTTGGATTTTGGAAGATTTGGCTGTTCTTCCATTCAAAATTGCTCCAACTGTGCCAAATTACAGTACACAGAATGTGGCAGTAGATAGCAATTTTCACATCCTACCACAGTTTTTCAATTAGATTAAAGTCTAGGCTTTATGGGCCTTGCAAGAACACAAATCTTTTTCTTTTCTTTTTTTCCTTCTTTTTTTTTAAGCCATTCCTTGGTAGTTTTTCTGTCACTGACCTGTTGGAACATGACTCCTCGCCCTGAACACCAATTTCTTGCGAATGAAACAGGCTCTCCCCAAGGATTTGCCTGTATTTGACTTCATCCATCTTGTCCATCTGACCAATGATGGCAACAAATGTTCCCCTCCAAAAGCAACCCTATAATGGGATGCAGCCCCCACCATGCTGGACGGTAGGGATGGTGTTAGCTGGGTTTTGGGAGAGTGTTTGGTTTGTTGCCAAACACAGTGATTTGCTTTCAGGCCAAATTTAAGACTCATCAGATCATTTAATCTTCTTCCACAAGGTCTCAGATTTTGTCACATGGCCTCTACCAATCTCCAGGCATGACTTCATGTCAGCCTTTCTAAGAAGTGGCCTATTTTTAGCCACCCACCCAAAGTGCTGAAGAAATTGTTAATCTCTGGACAGTTTCTCCCATTTCGGCCAGTGACAACTCTGGGCTTTGTCGCCGGCCTGTTAGTCACTTCTCTCACGGGCTGCCCTTTTTATCCACTTGCTCAGCTTGGTATAGATGGCTTGATCTTGGTTGTATTACAAAATGTGACACATTTATCTCATTTTGTTCCAATGGACTTTATGATGCGCCTAAGTAAAGCTGAAAGCTTTGTGAAGTTCTCCAGCTTTTAGCATCCTAATAATTTCAATAAGAACTTTCCTGAAGTTTCACAGCAGCTACTTTGTCTTTTCTTTTTTTTTGTGTGGCATTTTCCACTTTATTTGACAGCAACAGGAAAGGTAGGGGATGACACGCAGCAAAGGGTCCGGGCTGGGTTCAAACCCGGGCCGCTGTGGTAAGGACTCAGCCTTGATATGGGGTACATGCTCTACCAGGTGAGGCACCGGGGTTACCCCTGCTGCTTGGTCTTCTTGAGAGGACGACTGACCTGGGACTTTAAACAGTTGGGTGATTTTTAAGTTGAGTCAAGTCAAGGGTTAGGGTTTCGGTTGCGCATGTTTGTTTAAAGTATGGGGCGCTACTCCATATGCAGTTCTGTGGTTCTCTGCTAACTGGAGATTTTGTGCCTTTCCATTGTCAAGATGCATTGATCACCTGCAAAGCCACGATGTCCCCCGGTCCATAGCATTAGTCTATCGATGAATGCACCTAGGGCTACTGCTACCCATAGGAATAGCAGGATTTATTATCGAGGTTTACTCCTCTAGATCTGCCGTGTTCTGCTCTGTTGTCTCCTGACAACGTTAACAGGATTACCGTGAGGAGGGTGTGGCTCTTCACCACACAGGGACGGTCATTCATCATGGAGAGGCTATATTTTGCATTTCACATGTTGCTGGAGTATATGGAGACCAGTCTTGTATAAAGTACTTGAGTAAAAGTACAAGTATCTTACCAGAAAATGACTTTGGTAGAAGTTAAAGTCACCTTTTAGAATAGTACTTGAGTAAAAGTCTTAAAGTATCTCACATTTACTGTACTTCAGTATCAAAAGTAATTTTCTGATATTAAATGTACTTAAGTATTGGAAGTAAAAGTAAAAGTATAAAAAAAAGTGAGCGGTTAGAAATTTGATTGTTTTTTATTGTGGCTTCCTTACAGTAAAGCATAATATCCAGGCAACAGGGAAACAGGCTTGAACTTGTTCAACGTTAAAAATTAAACTTCTTAAACTTAGCTCTCTCTCCAGTAGTACTGTCAACCTCCCTGTGTGTTATATAGACAAACTACACCTGTCTTTCAGCTGGCATGAGGGCGAGTCATTAACTGAAACTGAAAAGGTGCCTGTTCGTCTTCAGAAGAAGTTGATTCCCAAAGTTGCGAGAATTCAGTCTTGCTCTTCTTGGACTGAAGACAAGTCCTGCAATGCGGAAGAGCCATTTGCAGGCCACTGAGGCAGGTAGGGGGGTGTTCAGCTTCACGGAAAGCTTGCACAGCGCTGGAAAGGACTTTCAGCAAGTCCATGTGATCTGCTGAACAGGCCAAGTATCCATCCAGTTGTTTGGCACCATTTTGTGCTTGAGACGACTGCAAGCCAGAGAAGAAGTCATCTTCATTAGATGAACTGGACCGGTTGGCATCTGCTAGCTGCAGGGAGGGTTCTTCCATGTGCTGCCTGAAGTAGTCAATTCCTGAGAAAGTAAGGATGAAAATATAAATTATAGAACTAATGCAACTCTCTAACATGTCATGACCCCAAATTTAAGTTTTAATTTAAGGGGTCTGCGGTGCTGTAGCGGTCTAAGCATCGGCTTTGTATCGATGCAGTTGCCCACTGGGGACCGGGGTTCGCGCCCCGGTCTCATCAGATCCGACTATGGCTGGACTCGGTGAAGCAGCAATAATTGGCAACGCTGTCTTCGGGAGGGGGGCAGAGTCGGCTTGTGTTTGTTACATGAATGCATCTCTGTGTGTGTGGGGAAAAAGCAGTGGTTCGGCCTGGATTCACCTTGTCACTTTTGTGACGAGGCGTCTCCTTCGAGACTGCCGGCCAGAGAGATGCAGTTGGCAAACGCATGCAGTACGAGGGTGGGTGTTTGAACTAAAATAGGGATCGACTGGCCACTAAATTGGGAGAAAAATGGAAAAATCAGAAATACATTTTTAAAAAAAGTTTTAATTTAAGGTTTGTTATTTTAGTTTTATGTACTATCCATGCACCCATAATTCAAGGTTTCTTTATTTGTAACCAAGGGTGAATTTGTTGTGCAGAGAGATTCAGCAATCAACATCTTAATTTGTGAATTGCCAATATTACAAAGTGTCAAAATATATACTTATTTTTTCACTATGCCCATGATGTCTTACCTGTTTTGATTGTGGATTCATCCTTTGTCCATGTTGTTCGGAATTTTGGAAGTAGAATTGCAGCTGCGATCAACTCGGAGTCTCCTGACATGTGGCCAAAACGGTTCTTGATTCCCACCTGCAAGGCAAGTTTATTTGTATAGCACATTTCAGCAACAAGGCAATTCCTAACATGCTTTACATAAAACATTAAAAGCACTGAGACACAGTACCAAAGAAACACATTATGAAAAGGACATTTAAATGTAATTAAAATTAATCATTAAAGAGTTAAGACAATAGAAAATAAATACAAGAATAAAGTTACCTGTAGAGCATCCACCGGTGGCTTGCAGTACTTCACTGGCAACTTGGCTATGTCAAGTTTGATGGTCAGCAGGTTGATGGTTGGAAGTAGCCACCCCATCATGGCATTTGCTTCTGCTTGCAAGATGTTGGTTGCCTGGGCGACTGGGCTCATGACAGCGGCATACACTGCGAGGAAGGCGAGTTCAGCTGGATTGAACCTGTGATGAAAACAAAAACACAACACCATTGTTTTTATAACACAGACCATTTCATTGGATTCAACAAAATAATTTCTGGATGAGTAAGTAAAATGGACCAATGATAAGTGGAAGTTGGGATACAATGTGAAAGTTATTAGTGTCCAAGAAAGCATGGGAAAAAGAACTCAGTTCAGAGACATTCAAGACATCATGTTCAATTATGATGAAATAAAACAAAGTAAAACACACATCATTCTTACTTACATTGGGACCTTTAAGTTGGTGCAGATGACTCTGATGGCCCCCTCTCCCTTTTCTTTCGTTATTCTCAGCAGTCTTTCCACTGCCAGGAACAAGGAGTTCCACCTGGTAGCATTTGGGCACAGCAGCTGGAGGGAGCAAGCATCTTCAACAGTTTCAGCTGCAAGGGTGGATCTTCCACATTTGTTCCAAAGTGCATTACACTTGGCAAATGTTGAGCAGTACACTTTCTTGTACGCCTCATTGGATATCGCTTTCATGGCATCAACAGTAGCTATTAGGTTAAGTAGGTGACAAGCACAGCGCTGGTGCTGTGGGAGCTGGAACTCTAAACCGTCATCTGCATTCAGAATCGCTGACACATCAACAAACTCCACTTCTTCATCCCCCTCTTGATCCTCTTGATCCTCTCCTGGTTGAGATGCATCACCAGGATCACCATCACTTCCGACTGCACTGTTGTTCTCATTTTCACCAAAAACTTGGAATGCTTTTATGAAGTTAGAGCCATTGTCTGTTGTTCGCACAATCTTCCCCCGAATTTCAAAATCGGATTGGATTTCATTCAGGGTGCACACACTTCAAATGTGTGCGAACCTCTCAGTTGTTTACAGGCTAGGGCCGCTGAGCATCTTTTGAGACTGTCAGGGTCAATCCAATGGCCAGTAACGCCAATGAAACTCCGCCTTCTGACAGACCAGCAGTCGGTAGTGGTGGCAATATGGTCAACTCCCCTCATGGCCTCAGTCACCGCCTTCTTCATTCCCTTGGAAGCATCATCTATCATGGAGCGCAGGGTCAACCGTGACATAATTCTTGCATTAGGCTGCAATTACTCCACAAAATCTTGAAATGGTTGCTGTTCAACAACATGGAATGGCTGGAGCCCTTGGACCACATACTTCAAGATAGCTTTGTTAATAGACCTCTGAGACACAGTCCTGGTATTCACCAGTTTGGTCTGCCTGATGGTGGAGGTGGTGGGGAGAGTCTCAGGAGCCCTTTTTCTCTTTCTTGATGTCAGCTCTTCCTATTTTTTTTATGTGGTTTACATGCTTTCTCTGAAACAGTGAGAGAAAGACATTTTAGGTAACACTATCTATGAAGCTTGCATCTATAACGCCCTGCAAGCATCTATAACGCCCTATAAGCATCTATTGCATCTATAATGCCCATACTTTCCTATAATGTGTATTACAATGACTAACGGCTATGGCTGAAGACTGTGAAATAGCACTGAAGTCTCACTATGTATCTCTACAAAACTTCAGCAAAACAAGTTGGCTATGATGCATTATGACATTTGACAGATAAACAGGCTAATGATGACATTTATAATGCATAAATCCATAAATCCTGTAGGCATAACAGGCACTTCGTCCTGTAGGCATAACAGGCACTTCATCCTGTAGGCATAACAGGCACTTCGTCCTGTAGGCACAACAGGCACTTCGTCCTGTAGGCACAACAGGCACTTCGTCCTGTAGGCACAACAGGCACTTCGTCCTGTGGGCATAACAGGCACTTCGTCCTGTAGGCATAACAGGCACTTTATCCTGTAGGCACAACAGGCACTTCGTCCTGTGGGCATAACAGGCACTTCGTCCTGTGGGCATAACAGGCACTTCGTCCTGTAGGCATAACAGGTACTTCATCCTGTAGGCATAACAGTTACTTCATCCTGTAGGCATAACAGGCACTTTATCCTGTAGGCATAACAGGCACTTTATCCTGTAGGCATAACAGGCACTTCATCCTGTAGGCATAACAGGCACTTTATCCTGTAGGCATAACAGGCACTTCATCCTGTAGGCATAACAGGCACTTTATCCTGTAGGCATAACAGGCACTTCATCCTGTAGGCATAACAGGCACTTCGTCCTGTAGGCACAACAGGCACTTTATCCTGTAGGCATAACAGGCACTTTATCCTGTAGGCATAACAGTTACTTCATCCTGTAGGCATAACAGGCACTTTATCCTGTAGGCATAACAGGCACTTCATCCTGTAGGCATAACAGGCACTTCGTCCTGTAGGCATAACAGGCACTTCATCCAGTAGGACGACTCTTTAACTCCAACAAATGAAAAAAGTTCTTCCAAATACAGCCACAGGTGTGTAACATTATCCTTGCAACTGTCACCACCACTGAGTTCACCGGCGTGGTCGTCATTTGGTGCTGGAGTTGCTGGGTTAGCAGCAGAGTCTGCAGCAGCAGCAGGTGCATCCATCATGGTACCAGTAATGTGACATGCCATCGCCTGGACATGCAGGACTTCTTATTCTTTGCGCTTTGCGCTTGGCGGTTGACGACAAACAGGCATTACGTCACAAATTCAAATTTCTTCTGATTTTATTTTATAGTAACGAGTAACGAAGATGGTTACAGGAAATGTATCGGAGTAAAAGTATACATTTTATTTAGGAAATGTAATGGAGTAAAAGTGAAAGTTGCCAGAAATATAAATAATGAAGTAAAGCACGGATACGTGAAAATTCTACTTAAGTACAGTAACGAAGTATTTGTACTTCATTACATTACAACGCTGACGGAGACCAGTCTAGGATGCCACGAAAGGCCATCTAGGAAAGGTACTACTCCTATACTTGACCCCTTAACCCCTTTGCCAACAAACTTGTGCTCTGGCAAACACCTGATGGAAAAACTGCACGTGGTAGAAGAATCACCTATGTGGACAACCTATTAAGGGACACAGGGGTGGAGAACGTACAGGAGCTAAAAACGATCATGAAAGAGCGGGATAGTTCGAAATGTCGTGTGGAAGCAGTTATGGGGTGTCCTGACGGGTGACCTAGGCGAGGTGAGGAGGTGTCAAGTCAAATTTATTTGCATGTCCCTAAATTACAATTTCACCAGGGGGCTCTAAAATCACACGTGCATTCTGTACCATGTATGACACTTCCTGTCCGTAGACCCTGGATTTGGACGAGGAAAAACTCCACAAACACTACACATTCAATAGGGGCTAAGTGAGCAGAGTTCAGAAACAGTAATTGAATTTCAGTAACTGTTCAATGAGGTATTAAAGGATTACACACATAGTAAAATGGTGCGTCTCAATGATGTCCTCATATGATATAAACAACTCGGAGGGCATTGATTGTAATGTGCTTTTTTCTTGCGGACGTAACAAAAAGCATAGATTTTCTCCCTCAAAGCGGCCGTGGGCTGCGTCTAATTTTTTGTTGATTTTATCACGAGGGCAATCAGTTCGACTACCCTAGACCCATGCCATTATGTTTTCAGTTCACAAAATATATAAAAAAAGCCTTACTACCCTTTTAATACAAATGGGATGAATACTTACCTTTTGTTTCTGATTCATCCATCCATCCATTTTCCGAACCACTTATCCTGCTCTCAAGGTCGCTAGAGCCTATCCCAGCTGTTATTGGGTGGCAGGCGGGGAGAAACCCTGGACAGGCTGCCAGGCCATCACACACACAAACATTCATACCTAGGAGCAATTTAGTACAGCGGACCTTCATTTCTTTAGACTATGGGTGGAAAGCGGAGCACCCGGAGGAAACCCACGCAGACATGGGGAGAACACGCAAGCTCCACACAGAGGATGACCCGGAACAACCCCCAAAGTTGGACTACCCCGGGGCTCGAACCCAGGACCTTCTTGCTGTGAGGCAACCGTGTTAACCACTGCGCCACCGTGCCGCCCATTTCTGATTCAATCCTGAAGAAATCAAAATACTTGGTAACGATTTACATTCCATGATTCTAGCTCACAGGCTTGTGTTAGGCCTGCTGACTGGTTTCTTGCCTCCACCAATGTCTTCTGTTGCTGTATGCTTGATGATTACACCATGCCACATCTGGACAGCTGAATACTCGGTCAAGATGAGAAGTAGGTTTAACACAAGGATCATCAGCCTGCAAGGTGGAATCACAACAAGTGAATAAAACGTTTTTTGGGGGGGGGGCGGCAGCCATACCAACATGTAGGTACCCTAGCTCTGCCGAATGACGGAAGCTAAGCAGGTATGGGCTTGGCTTGTACTTAGATGGGAGACCTCCCGGAAAAACTGAGTTGCCGCCAGAAGTGGTGTTGGTGGGCTAGTAGGGGGCAGTCATCCCTCTGGTCCTAATTTTAAAAAAAAACAACAATAAATATCAAATCCCGATGCCCCAGTGCTGTGACGGGGGACACTGTGCTGTAGGAGATGCCATCCTTTGGATGAGAAGTTAAACCAAGGTCCTGAACTGGCTCTCTCCATCTGGCCACCTAATCATCCCCCCATGTAATTGGCTCAATGAGTCCTCTCTCTCCACCTCAAGCTGATGTTTGGTGAGCGTTCTGGTGCAAAATGGCTGCCATGCATCACCCAGGTGGGTGCTATACATTGGTGGTGGCTGAGGTGAGTTTCGTTCTTCAATGTGAAGCACTTTGGGTGTCTAGAAAAGTGCTTAAAATTTTTAAAAAAGTAATTATTATTGTTATTATTATTGTTATTATACTGGATCAGACCCCGAGATGCAGATGTTGTACCAGACCATTGTGGTGAAGAAGGAGCTGAGCCAGAAGGCAAAGCTCTCAATTTACCAGTCAGTCTTCGTTCCAACCCTCACCTATGGTCATGAGCTTTGGGTAGTGACTGAAAGGGTGAAATCATGGATAAAAATGGCTGAAATTAGTTTCCTCTATAGGGTGTCTGGGCTGAGCCTTAGGGCGAGGAGCTTGGACATCCGGAGGGAGCTCTGAGTAGAGCCGCTGCTCCTTCGCATTGAAAGGAGCCAGTTGAGGTGATTTCAGACATCTGATCAGGATGCCTCCTGGGCACCTTCCTTTGGAGGTTTTCCGGGTACAGCCAACTGGGAGGAGACCCTGGTGCAGACCCAGAACTCACTGGAGGGACTACATGTCCAATCTGGCCTGGGAACGCCTCGGGATCCCCCAGGAAGAGCTGGAGGGCGTTGCTGGGGAGGGGGAGGTCTGGAGTGCCCTACTTAGCTTGCTGCCACCACGACCCGACCCCGGAGAAGCGGCTGAAGATGAATGAATGAATCAGTTATGGCATGTCCACAGACTGTCTGGCTGTGTAATGAATGTGTGGCGTCATGTAGCTAATGTAAATCGTTATCAAATACTTGACCTCATTTTGACATATAGAGAATTACTTCCACAGAAGTAGAAATAAAAATTCCATCTAGATATAACTGTTTGACTGTGCAACACAGTAAAACAAAACGTAATCCATGGGGAGAGGAGTGAGTACTTTCAGAAGCCGCTGTCATTTCTGTCATGCGGCGATGACGGCAAACACAAGAGAATGACGTCGTGCTGCCGTAGCCAGTGTTCCACCTGCCGATATCAAAACTTGTCTCTCTGATCTTAGAAGCCCCGTTTACCATGCCCGTCTCTGGGAACACAGCAGAATGGTTTGAATTCTCAATCACACGCGGTGCACCCATATCGCCTGGGCGGTGTGTGTGTGTGTGTGTGCATGCCTTTGTTTTTCCGATCCCAGTGGTGACCAAATGTCCCCATTAGGATAGAAAAATCAGAAACCACCTACCTTGTGGGGACATTTTATGGGTCCCCACGAGGAAAAGGGTCTATTTTAGGGTTAGCACTTGGGTTTATGGTTAAGGTTAAATTAAGGTCAGGGTAAGGGTTAAGGTTAGACATGTAGTTATGATGGATAAGGTTAGGGTTCAGGGCTAGGGAATGAATGTAGTCAACGAGGGGTCCCCACAAGTTTAGAGAAACATTTTGTGTGTGTGTGTGTGTGTGTGTGTGTGTGTGTGTGTGTGTGTGTGTGTGTCTGTGCTAATCCAGATGCATGATGAGGAACACATTGTTGTCTTTTGTAATGTCTTGTTTAATTTCTCCATTTTTCACTCAGCTTCCCCTTTTACTTGCTTGTTAAGAGACATGGTCCTTGGGCACTGGCTGCAGATTGATTACCTCTCACGAGTTCAATGTAATGACTGGAGGGAAGGCTAATTCCTGAAATGATGAATGTAAAGTGGGGTGGCTAAAATCCACTGGGAGGCAAACAGTCCCTAGCCTGGTGTCTGAATTGGCTACAGCCTATTCACTAATGACTCTCTGATCATGTTAGAGCTTTTAAAGAAAAGGAATGAGATAGGCCATCACTAAGCCCAGGCCCAACGGGGAAAACAAGACAAAAGCCAAATTTCATTTAGGGTTTCCAACGTGTTTGAATAGTCAACCCAGCCTCACGGATAAAACGTTTGTGTGCAGCTTATTTGCAGATCCCAAAATATGTTGACTGCCAGCCTTTTGTCTCATGAATATGAAGCATGCCAGATAAACCAGGCATGATGTGACTCCGCCATCTCGCGACAAGAATACACGCAAACGTCAAATCCCGTTCTCATATGCATGTGATGCATTTTAATGCGTCGATGAATGATGGCGCAGTTGACGACGTCAGGTCAGATCGTCCGCTTTAGATTAGAAATGGCGAGCTTGGGGGCATCCGTGTGGCGTGGTGGTCTATTCCGTTGCCTACCAACATACACATCAAAACAGTGAGGTCCTCCTCTACAAGAAGGTCCTGGGTTCGAACCCCAGGCCGTCCCAGGTCCTTCCTGTGTGGAGTTTGCATGTTCTCCCCGTGTCTGCGTGGGTTTCCTCCGGGTGCTCCTGGTTTCTCCCGCCATCAAAAAGCCATGCGTGTTAGGATTAATACTCCTGTCTGTGCCCCAGAGCAAGGCAGTGGAAAGCAGAACTGGAGTTGGTCCCCAGGCACTGCAGCTGCCCACTGCTCCTATACAATAGGATGGGTTAAATGCAGAGAACTAATTCATTGGATGAATCCAATGACAAAATAAAGTGGCTTTCTTTCTTCTTCTTTCTAAATATCATGGTACGTATCAATGGTATGTGTATACTATATTCCATGTTTCTTACCTTTTATTGAAGAAATGTCTATATTACATTCCATTTTTTTTACAATTGTATTTATTGTAAGTTGTTGTGGGTTAAACCCATGGTTGGCCATCCACTGATAGCTGTGGAGCAAGAATTTAATCAGTGAACACAAGCGAAGTAGAGATTCAGCCTCCCGTCTCTTTAGGATTGTAGCCAAGGACAAACTGTTCACACATCCACACTGACGAGCTTAATCGGAAATGAAACTAGCTTTTAATCACTGCTACTTTTTAAAATAAGCCTTCAAAGTGAAGGTTACAGTGAAGTCATAGCTCCATTTGAAAACCGTCCCTGAAGGTTGGCGACGAATTTCACTCTTTTGTGGCGTGGCGCTCTGTGTTTTTGGCAGCAGTTCAGTTTAAGGGCATTTGTTGCTCACAATTGAAATGTCTTAAATGTTTGAGCCTTGCATTCTCAGTCTCATTATGTTATTGAATTTCACCAGGCATGTTGCCTATTTCTTGACATGACATGACTTGGTTTGTGAAGCACACAACACAACAGAAAAGTTTTGCCAACTTTAAAGGAAGGGATGTTTGAAAGGGTTAACGGAATTCCATTGTGGGTGATCTTGGGTCCAGCAGAACAACAGACACAGGTTACCAACCCTTGGACACAGTCTCATGCAGAACAAGCAATGAAAAGGTCGGATTTCTGCAGAGTGTGTGGTGCTCGCTCACACACTGCTGAAGATGAACAGATTCTTCAACCTTCTCAAGCAAACCATAATCACTTCAATCAGTCAGAGCACCTTTTTTTTTAACTCGATGGTGTTGCAATTACTTTCATTAAAAATGCCTTTTAATTGTTGCGTGAATAGGGGCCATCCATTTTCGTGGCCATGAAAGTGTACACTGGTCACCATGTGCATTAACAGCAAATTGAATAGATTAGCTGCAAGTTCCATTTCCTGGATAGGCCATGCTCTTTATCTGGCTCTCTGACACAATTAGAGCCAGAAGATAGGGTAACAATAGGACACCCAATTTTCAAGCAGGCATTTAAATTAAGGCCTGCTGTATCCTCTAATGAGAGTTGTTGGATAAAATGTGAGTTAACGGGCAAGATCTCGGACAGAGATTTCCAAAAATCCAAAAATAGGACAGAGAGGCGAGCATATTGTGATCTCGCAAGAACACGAGAACAGAACAGATCCAAAATGGCGGCACCCAGCTGCAAGATCTTAATGCTGACAATCCGCTCCGTCTCAGATTGAAATAACAAACTACTAGTTAAGACTAAAATTTAAAAAAAAAAACACTTTACACCATATGTGCCAGAGTGGAGGACCTTGAAGAATTTATTAATTGTTACTACAACCGATACGCGATGGAGGACAGCCACAACAAATCAGCTAAGATGATGAAGGAAGTCTCATCCACTGACCTAGACGACCTACTGACCCCCATGTAGAGGTAAGTGTCCTGACTTCCACCAACAAAAAGCCGGACATGCTCGGTACATTACGCCAAGATTTTACCGAGTTGAAAGCCAGCCTGGACTTCATGCACCATGCAGTCGCTGAACTACAAGAAGACAACGCTGAACTTAAAACCACCATGGAGACTCAGCACCCAGATGGAGGTCATTAAAAAAGAAAATAAAGTGATGACAGAGAAAATCCTGGATCTACAAACAAGAAGCATACGTGACACCCTCATTTTTTTCTGGGATCCTCGAGAGCACCACCGAGGGCCCAGAAAAGATTGGGATAAACTTCCTCCTCTCAGCACTGAAACTCTCGGCGGACACTGTGAACCAGATCACCTTCCACCAGGTCCACCGACTGGGTAACCATGTGGGAACCCGACCCCGGTCCATTATTGCCAAATTTGAACATTTCCAGCAAAAGGATCTGGACAAGAGCAGAGGACAGGAGCTGAAGGGAACAAAGTTTGGACTTAACGACCAATTCCAGCTGGAGATCGAGAGATGGAAGGTCCTGTACCACATCCAGAAAAAGAACAGACAGAAGGGTAAAACAGGTATCGCTGGTAGTAGTAGACAAACTATAGCTTAGTATAGCAAACTATAGCTATAACTACAGCTTTATAGCTTTTCTATAGGATAGAAAAGAGAGGAGTTGAGAGGGTGAGCAATACTTATAATCCTGACTGTTATTTGTTATCTGCTAGTAATTTGTTTCTGCGTCAGCTATCAAAGCACTCGAAATAACCAGGGTATGGTGGAGAGGGTGAATAGGGGGTAGTGAATAAGCAAAGTTTCCACTGGTACCCTGCTGGTGGTCATTGGTAACCTGGGCTTCAACCGATCCAGTATGGAAATCTGATTTATGATTCGCGTGTAGGAGCTGGAGGTGGCAGAGTTGAAGATGCTAATATTTTCATTGGGAGTGATGAAGGGCAGGATTGGCACCAAGTATATTAGAGGGACAGCTCAGGTTGGACGGTTTGGAGACAAAGCAAGAGAGGCAAGATTGAGATGGCTTGGACATGTGTGGAGGACAGATGCTGAATGTATTGGGAGAAGGATGCTGAATATGGAGCTGCCAGGGAAGAGGAGAAGAAGGCCAGAGAAGAGGTTTATGGATGTGGTGAGAGTGGAGATGCAGAAAGAACAGAAATGTCAAAACAAGTTAGAACTTAAAATAAAGGACTTGCACTCCCAGCTAGCCCTTTCACCCACTGAGCCAATGCGAAATGAGATACAGACAATGAAATCCCAACTCAATGCCATCATACCTCAAAAGACAATTTCTCATGCAACAAGCTAGAGTTCATTACTTTGAATTAAATGACTGGGGCGTCCGGGTGGCGTGGTGGTCTAATCCGTTGCCTACCAACACAGGGATGGCTGGTTCGAATCCCCGTGTTACCTCCGGCTTGGTCGGGCGTCCCTACAGACACAATTGGCTGCGTCTGCAGGTGGGAAGCCGGATGTGTGTATATGTTCTGGTCGCTGCACTAGCGCCTGCTCTGGTCGGTCGGGGTGCCTGTTCAGGGGGGAGGGGAACTGGAGGGAGTAGCGTGATCCTCCCACGCACTATGCTCCTCTGGTGAAACTCGTCACTGTCAGGTGAAAAGAAGCGGCTGGTGACTCCACATGTATCGGAGGAAGCATGTGGTAGTCTGCAGCCCTCCCCAGATCGGCAGGGGGCAAGGCTGGATTAGTACCTTCAGGGGCCCCTGGGCACTGAAGCTTATATCCCCCCCCCCACCCACCCACCACACGCACACATGCACACATGCGCGCACACACACACCATGTCCACCCCACGGCCTAGTCATTAAACCCCACCTTAATTATTTTGAGCTTCCAGTCAAGCTGGCATGTCAAATCCACCAGACACACACCTATTGGTCAAAGGCTGAATAACCAGTCCAGCTGAGCAGGTATGCCTATTTAGTTCAATAGACCAAGTACTGCCATTTCACTCACAAATCACAAGACAATGAAACAATGGATTAAATCATCCCAAGGCAGTGTATGACCCTAGAGTATGGCAATATTGGTGTTCATGAAAAACCACCCAAGCAGACAGCACATCAGTTATTACCGATACATAATAATGTGACTGACTAGGACTGGGCTTCCAACAATGCCATCCTAAGGTAATCACAGAGCACAGCTGAATGCAGGTTTCACAATAAGGCTCACTAAGTGAGCTAGGCCAGTGGTTCTCAACCTTTTTAGGGTCCTGGACCCCCTGCGTATTTTTGATCTACCCTGAGGACCCCTCCACCTGATCTTGGGGGAGGGGGGTTGCAATTTGATAGAAACAGTAGAAACTGCATTTTAAATTGCATTATAGCATTTATTCACTCTTTGGGGCAAAGATAAGAGCTTTCAGTTGTAACTTAGATATAGTTAACAAAACGGAATTCTTATGCAGTAACTTTCAGATACATGTAACAAAACAGAATATGTATTCAGTAACTTTCAGATATATGTAACAAAACAGAATATGTATTCAGTAACTTTCAGATATATGTAACAACACAGAATATGTATTCAGTAACTTTTAACAATGCAAACGGTAGCGAGATCTCTTATTAAAATACAATAAATTACACTTGTGAAACAGATGTAATTAGAGAAAAAAGTCCTGTTACCCTTCATAGTTTAGGTAGATAAAGGTCTCAGTCACATTTGAGTAAAGCAACCCTATTTCTATAAATGTCATAGGATCTTTTTTTTAAAGATATTTTATTTTCACGGACCCCTTGCAATTACACCACGGACCACTAGGGGTCCGCGGACCCCCGGTTGAGAAACACTGAGCTAGGCAGCTTCACACAAGAGCAAAAACTAACATATAATGAACTTGACAAACTGCCTCCAATACAATATACTAGCAGCATCACACCACAGTTATGCAACACACGTAATGCAAACAGCATATCAGATAAACTCATCCACAAAATATACAGCAACACACAATCACAACAGACAATACTGCTCAATTTACAGACAACATAATCATATGGTTCTTACCTTTAGAAGTTCTTCTGTCTTGACTTTTTCTTTGCAAACCCTGTGATCAAGTCCTCCAGATCCTGCCCCTGCAAATGAGCTTGAAGTAACGTTACTTTCCACTGTTTGGTCATCCCCGTCTTTTGTGTCGTTTTCCCTCTCTTGTTATATGGCACAAGATGGGGGTACAACTTGTATCCCTAGCAGAGGCAGTATGTTGCTGCTGGCGTTAAACACTTCCAGGCTAACGTTTTCATTGCTAGCTAGCCGAGGCAGTGTGTCACTGCTGGAGCTAAACAGTTCCAGGCTAACATTTTTGTTGCTAGCTAGCAGAGGCAGTGTGTCACTGCTGGAGCTAAACACTTCCAGGCTAACGTTATGTTGCTAGCTAGCAGAGGCAGTGTGTCACTGCTGGAGCTAAACACTTCCAGGCTAACGTTTCCATTGCTAGCTAGCAGAGGCTGTGTGTCACTGCTGGAGCTAAACACTTCCAGGCTAACGTTTTTGTTGCTAGCTAGCAGAGGCTGTGTGTCACTGCTGGAGCTAAACACTTCCAGACTAACGTTTTCATTGCTAGCTAGCCGAGGCAGTGTGTCACTGCTGGAGCTAAACACTTCCAGGCTAAAATTTTTGTTGCTAGCTAGCCAAGGCTGTGCATTGCTGCAGCCGATAGTAGACGCTTCCAGGCTATCGCTACTACTTGCTAGCTCGACATCCTCCATCGGAATGCCCTCTTCTTCACTTTGTTTAGCTTTTTTGGAAAAAAAAATTAGCAGGACATTTATGTTTTTTAAATTGTGGCCGTTTCTTTCACTTCCTAATCCTTTCTGTTGGCAGCCCCGCTGGGCTTTTGGTTAACGCTGTCCATTTTCTGCTGCTTGGCAATTTGTCCTGCACACTTCTCACTGATACAACATGATAGTGGGACAGGTAAAAATGAATTCCACTGTTTTTAACATTGACTTGCCTTAAGAAAAATTGATCTTGAATCTGTGCAGTGTAAGCCACCTGCTCTCTATGCCCACCCACCTTGACCGTTAGCCAATCTGTACAGTGTATTGCCGCTTGCTCACCAGTTGCCCAGCCGTCTCACCAATATAATAATCAATCATGAGACTTAATTTTCTTGGAAACAACTTTTATTTAATTCCGATTGGATAATTATCAAGAGAATGGGTCAAGCTTTGTGTTATATATCTGTGGAGCCCGGCATAAAAAAAAGCATACATTTTTTTTCTGTTATTGCGGAGGGCCCTTTTATGCTTTGGGACCCCTGGGCACATGCCTGGGTTGCCAATATAGTAGATCCAGTGTAGGGTGGGGGGTGGGGGGTGGGGGTGGAGCAGCGACTGGGACGGCTCGGAAAAGTGGGGTAATTCAAGTACAATTGGAAAAAAAGGGGGGGGGTTTAATGACAATACAGGTCAATTTCTTGCCAATCAACTGTAACGCAATAAAGACAAAACACTGATCACAGCCATCAAAGATCCATGTTAATATAACACATGGTCTTCAAGAGATCAACACAATTTTTAGGGACCATTACAATAAACTGTATCAATCAGATAAGGAATCAAGTATTTACTCATTCGTCAATGACACCGACCTCCCAAGACCAGACCAATAAATTAGATTTACCCATAACCTCAGAAGAACTCAGGAATGCTCTTCTTTCTATGCCCAACAATACTGGCCAGCACTTCTGGCCAATCATATCCCCACTTTTCATCCGAATGATTTGCGAGATCACATCCTCCTCCTCTATGCCTCCTCATATGAGTACTGCTCTCATTTCGGTTTTGCTCAAACCTAATAAGGACCTAATGCTCCCCTCCAGTTGTAGACCCATTAGCCTAATTAAGTTTGATGTAACGATCATTAGTAAAACATTAACCAAGAGAAATGAATTGGTCATTCCTTATGTAATTCACCCAGACCAAACAGGCTTTGTCAA
Organism: Lampris incognitus; assembly: GCF_029633865.1. Classification (NCBI taxonomy): domain Eukaryota; kingdom Metazoa; phylum Chordata; class Actinopteri; order Lampriformes; family Lampridae; genus Lampris; species Lampris incognitus. The sequence goes on from NC_079218.1 coordinate 8,218,193, forward strand.
AGGCAGACACTCTTCCAGCAATATGCACTGTTTATTCAGACTCATCAGCATATCCCAAAGGAATAACATAAGTACTTTTATTGCTTCCCTAGGTGTCGAGATAGCGTTTGATAGAGTTAATTGGACATATCTTTTTGCTACTCTCAAGAAATTTGGTTTTGGAGAATCACTCATTCAGTGGATAAAAAATTCTGTACAAATCACCATAAACGTCCAATATCACCAATGGGTACACATCACAGCATTTTGCCCTATAATGTGGCACAAGACAAGGATTTCCAGTCTCACCTCTGCTATTTGCCACCATCATAGAACCTCTTGCAGCAGTCATTCACCAAAACAATAATATAATTGGCACACAAATAGAGAAATCTGTTCACAAAAGGCAAGGCAATGGAAAGAACTAGTGTTGGTCCCTGGGCACTGCAGCTGCCCACTGCTGCTATACAACAGGATGGGTTAATGCAGAAGACAAATTTGTTGTAAGAATAATTGTAACAATACAAAGTAACAAAATAAAGTGGCTTAAAATCAGTTTATATGCAGACAAGTCAAGTCAAGTAAATTTTATTTGTATAGCCCAATATCACAAATTACAAATTTGCCTCAGTGGGCTTTACAGCAATACAGCATCCTGTCCTTAGAGTCTCGCATCAGATAAGGACCAACTCCCCCCCAAAAAAACCTTTAACAGGGAGAAAAAATAGGAAGAAACCTCAGGGAGAGCAACAGATCTCTCTCCCAATACGAACAGATGTGCAATGGATGTTGTGTGTTCAGCATAAAATACAATTTACAGAAAACAAAATTGCAAGAGGATAACGGAGTTATAATGGAATTAGGAAGACTATGATGAGGAGGACACACGGATGATCCGCTGTGGCGACCCCTAACGGGAGCAGCCGAAAGTAGTAGTAGTAGATGATGAGGAGGACACTAAGAAGTGTCCAAATGCTACTGGAACAGCCTAGGACCTGAGCTACCTGGCAGGAGGACAGACTACACATGCACACAGAGGAGACACACATCACACCATTCACATGCACGGGAGAAGAGATAAGAAAAAACGTTAGTCACACATCGCAGTGAGAGAAGGATATAATATTTAAACAGGATAACAAAATTACATGGATTTATAAGCTATATAAACAAATGTGATGAGGAGGATACCAAGCAGCATGCAGGTGCCAACCACCATCACCATGGAGACCTGGGAGGAGGACAGACTACACATGTACATGGGAGAGAATCACATCACACCATTCACATACACAGGAGAAGTGAAAGGAGAAGATATCATTTAGAGGGAGAGAAAAGATGTGATGTGAGAGGAGAACAGTTTGCAATAGTCAATAATCTATATAATCTCATTGGCAGAGTGCTTGGTAAATTCATTGAGACAGAAACCGACCCGCCATGCAGTACAGATCATGATGTACTGAATTTAAAGGCAACGTACTGTAGGTTAAGGCAAAAGATGAGTTTTAAGTTTGGATTTAAATGACTCAACAGACTGGTTGTCTGATGGAAGCAGGCAGATTATTCCACAAGAACAGGGCCCGATAGGAAAAGGCCCTGCCACTAGCTGACTTCTTTTTAACTTACACAGGTGCACACAGGAGCCCTGTACTCTGAGAGCGGGGAGCTCGAGATGGAATGTGTGATTTAACGAGATCAGACAGGTGTGATGGGGCAAGCCCATTTAGGATTTTATAAGTCAGTAGAAGCACCTTGAAGTCTGATCTAACATGGATATGAAGGCAGGCAAGAATTAGTGTAGTATGATCAAATTTTCTAGTTTTAGTTAGGATTCTAGCTGCAGCATTTTGAACCATCTGAAGACTTTTAGTGCTAGCATATAGCAGACCTGAAAATAGAACATTACAATACATGCATCAAGTCTGGATGAAACAAATATATATATTAGAGTCTTTGAATCAGCCATGGGCATAAAAGACCGAGTTTTAGCTGTTACGTAAGTGAAAAAAGGCAGTCTTAGAGCTTTCTTTGATATTCCTATCAAAGGAAAGTCTGGGATCAAATGTGACATGATTTTTTGCTGCCACACTTTGTGAAATCACAGTTATTAATTTTTATTGTTACTCGATCAAATTGGTGTCTGTGTCTAGCAGGGCCAATGACCAGCATCTCCGTTTTATCTGAATTTAAAAGATAAAACATAAACACAAGACTGAGCCCTCTCGGAGAGCCCCCCATATGATTTATCTCATGACAGCTCCTTGCACTACCATAGTAACAGGACCATGTAAGAGTTTAAGAAAAACATGGGCAGAGAGGAAAGAGACTCCCAACCCCCATCTCAAATATTCTTTACCCATTTCCTCTCTGGGGAAAGGTCAGGCCCTAGCACAAGATGACACAGACCCCCTTTGTTCAGGTTTTGACCAATGTGGTATAGAAAGACAGTTACACAATAATACACAATGAATGAAAAATTAAAACCCTTAATGCTTCATGTTAATTGTCTTTCACAGAGCTCGTCAACCTTATTTCAGAAAAAGTTGAAAAAGTCATGGGCTGTGAGCAGCTAATAGACGGCTGATTTTTAGTAAATTTAGCTGTTAAAGAGAAATCTGGGATTATGTTAATATTGATTACGCGAGAGGAATACGCTGCTTTCACAGCAGATAAAGCATGCTTGTATTTCACTAAACACTCGTGCCAAAACACTCGTTCCAGTCTCCTGCAAGCCCGCTTAAGAGCAAGTGTCTTGTCATAAAACCAGGGTGTAGGCCTCTTTAGTCACCTAGCTCTGGTAGTGAGAAGTGAAACTGAATTGAGGAGACTAGAGAAGGCCACTTTTAAGTCACTAGTAAAATTTTCAACAGTCAGTCACTACAGTGAAGGAGCCAAGACTTCAGGCAACTGCTGGCCAAATGCAGCTACAGTGGATGGACCAATGTGGCGAGTGGTAATTACAACTGTGCTGACATTAACTGGACAGGCCAAGAAAGCTTCACATTTGATGAGAAAATGATCTGACACAACAGATGTGGTTGGCAAGACATTCAGATCAGAAACTGCTATCCCCTTAGATAAAACAAAATCAAGGGCGTTACCTCTGCGATGAGTCGACTCTTGAACAAACTGAGTGAACCCAAAAGTATCAACTAGTGCCAGAAAGGCTTTACTTAGAGGATCAGCAGCGAAATCACCAAGAATTAGAATCATATCAGAATGAGTAACAAGGCCTGAGACAAATTCTCCAAATTCTTCAAGAAATAGTAAGAGCCAGGAGGTCAATAGAGTTTCACAATCTGAACTGAGCAGAGTCTGTTCATGGCTGAGGGAGATGGGCTTAAAATAAGAGTCTTAAAAGATTTTTAATCTAGATTCAAGTTTAGTTTGAACTTAATTCGAAATGGACTTAGATATTAAGGCGACGACCCCACCTTGTTTATTTGCCCGAGCTACATGGGCATAGGTATAATCAGGTGGGGAAGCTTCATTTAAGGGAAGGAAAACATTTGGTTTCAGCCATATGTAGAGGCCTGCCAAATATGGGACTATGGATATGTGAAATATGTTTTCTAGTCTGCACGGTTATGTATGTTTCAATATGGGTAAAGTAAGTGGAGTGGTGCATTTGCCATAATTCTTTGATTCTTCTGTGAGCTTCGATATCCCGTTTCGCTAAGCCCGTGTAATTTCTGTCTATCTGAGTGATGTACTCTAAGCCAATCAGAGACGACTTGGGGGGAGGGTACCGGTACATGGGGGAGAGGAGTTGATGGAGTTGTTTCATCGGTAGCAATTGAGTTTAGTGTCGAAGCGAGTAATAATTTGTGGACGGAAATACTTCTAAGGACTTGCACAAGTACTGTACTGTAACAGCTCCAAGTCCTGTGCATCTCAACGTTTCGCAACTCATTCTTCCCCAGTTTGCCGTGGAAGTTAGCTAGCCTACAGCCAGTTAGCTTAATGTAAACTACTAATAAGACACGTTAGCCCCTAGCTAACAGGTCTGACGCTTTAGCCGAGCGGTTAGCGATGTCGCCTTGTGGTGCAGTACACCTCGTATCGAATCCCGCACCGGGCAAGAACATAACCGGTTACATTGGTGGCAGCGGCGGGATCCGGAAGTGTGCAGATCCTCAGAAGTCTCTTCGGAGCGCGGGAAGAACAAAGCACGAGGGCGCGCTTCCGGGGGAGGGTGACGACTGTAAACTACCAATAAGACACGTTAGCCCCTAGCTAACGGGTCTGACCCTTTAGCCGAGCGGTTGGTGCGCGCTTCCGGGGGAGGGTGACGACTGTAAACTACTAATAAGACACGTTAGCCCCTAGCTAACGGGTCTTATTAGTAGTTTACACTATTATGCTTACCGTTTTATTATTTTTCTTAGCTAGCTTTGTGAAAGTCTGTGTCTAACTATCAAGCGTGGACGTTTTGCCAGAACTGTTGTGGGGACCGTCATCTGTAAACACCGGCCATAGTTTGTGCAGGGAAACCGGAGACGAGAGGAATTCGCTGAAGCTAATTAGCTAGTTAGCGCCGGACGTTCGTGATCGGCAGCACGGACCTCGCGGCATTCATCAACGCTACGCTGTTGCATCATCTGCCCGCCCGCGCGGACCGCTCGTGAATCGTTTGTGTGGTCGCGTGAGTAAGAGGAGGCTACTCGAACACCGACTGTCACCGTGTTCCTATTGGGAGTTGGTTCCCTTGTCTGTTTGTTTTTTTGTGCACCAACGTTGGGCCCCATCGTTTAAAAACCCAAGCGCTTGGTAATATAGTTCACCATTGCTCTGAGTTGAACTGTTAATTTTGAGACTTTTATTCAGGACTTTGTCTGATATTACAAATTCATCATTGGGTCAAGGTTATTTATGAATGTGTTCACTTCATATATTTGATAGCTTTTCAATTCTGTATCCTAGTATTTGGTTTGCAATTCCAGAAGGTTATTCCTTTTTGATAGTATGTTGATGTGATAACACAAGAGGGATTTGGCTGTTTGATAAATTAGTACTGTTCTGATACATAGAGAGAATGAAAGATACAAGAAGTAGGCTACTGTTGCCAGCCACTGAGGATGCACCCAGCCAAGGAGGATGCACCCAGCCACTGAGGATGCACAAGCCAGTGCATTCTTAGTGCCGGTCCCAAGCCTGGATAAATAGGGAGGGTTGCGTCAGGAAGGGCATCCGGCGTAAAATCTTTGCCAAAATCAAATATGCAGATCACAAATAAGATTTCCATACCGGATTGGTAGAGGCCCATGTTACCAACGACTGCCACCAGCACTGTTAACCAGTAGGGTGCCGGTGGAAACTATGCTACTGTTGGGCGAAGGAGAAGGAGAGGGGGAAGGCATGTCCAAAGGCAGCAAGAGAAGAGGAAGGGTAGGAGTGTGGAGGTGAGTCGGAACTTTGAATGTTGGCACTATGACTGGTAAAGGGAGAGAGCTGGCTGATATGATGGAAAGAAGAAAGGTAGGCATACTGTGTGTGCAAGAGACCAGGTGGAAGGGCAGTAAGGCCAGGAATATCGGAGGTGGGTTCAAACTCTTCTACCATGGTGCGAATGGGAGGAGAAATGGAGTAGGGGTAATTCTGAAGGAAGAGTATGTCAAGAGTGTGTTGGAGGTGAAGAGAGTGTCAGACAGAGTGATGAGTATGAAGCTGGAAATCGAAGGTGTATTGCTGAATGATATCAGCGCATGTTATCAGTTGTTGTGTGTCGGGTGTGAGATGGAAGAGAAAGAATTCTGGTGTGAGTTGGATGACATGGTGGAGAGGAGGGTACTGAGGAGGTGATGGGTAGGTATGGTGTCAAGGAGAGAAATGTGGAAGAACAGATGGTGGTGGATTATGCGAAAAGGATGGAAATGGCTGTGGTGAATACATATTTCAAGAAAAGGGAGGAACACAGGGTGACGTACAAGAGTGGTGGAAAGTGCACACAGGTGGACTATATCTTATGTAGAAGGTGCCATCTAAAAGGGACTGCAAGGTGGTGACGGGAGAACGTAGCTAGGCAGCTTCAGATGGTGGTCTGTAGGATGACTTTGGAGACAAGAAGAGGAAGCGAGTGAAGGCAGAGCTGAAGATCAAATGGTAGAAGTTGAAGAAGGAAGACTGTTGTGTGGAGTTCAGGCAGGAGTTAAGACAGGCACTGGGTGGTAGTGACGAGTTGCCGGATGGCTGGGTAACCACTGCAGAAATAGTGAGGGAGACAGCTAGGAAGGTACTTGGTGTGTCATCAGGACAGAGGAAGGGAGACAAGGAGACTTGGTGGTGGAATGAGGAAGTACAGCAAAGTATACAGAGGAAGAGGTTGGCAAAGAAGAAGTCAGAGACATGAAGGATAGTCAGAGACATGAAGAAAGTAGACAGAAGTACAAGGAGACGGTGTAAAGCGAAGAGAGAGGTGGCAAAGGAAAAGGCGTATGGTGAATTGTATGACAGGTTAGACACTAAGGAAGGAGAAAAGGACTTGTACCGATTAGCTAGACAGAGGGACCGAGCTGCAAAGGATGTGCAGCAAGTTAGGGCGATCAAGGATAGAGATGGAAATGTGCTGACAAGTGAGGAGAGTGTGCTGAGAAGGTCGAAGAAGTACTTTGAGGGGCTGATGAATGAAGAAAACGAGAGAGAGAGAAGGTTGGATGATGTGGGGATAGTGAATCAGGAAGTGCAGTGGATTAACAAGGAGGAAGTGAGGATGAAGAGGATGAAGAGTGGAAAGGCAGTTGGTCCTGATGACATACCTGTGGAGGCATGGTGATGTTTAGGAGAGATGGCAGTGGGGTTTTTAACTAGATGGTTTAACACAATCTTGGAAAGTGAGAGGATGCCTGAAGAGTGGAGAAGAAGCATACTGGTACCAATTTTCAAGAACAAGGGTGATGTGCAGAACTGTAGCAACTACAGAGGTATAAAGTTGATCAGCCACAACATGAAGATATGGGAAAGAGTAATAGAAGCTAGGTTAAGAGGAGAGGTGATGATTAGCGAACAGCAGTATGGGTTCATGCCACGAAAGAGCACCACAGATGTGATGTTTGCTTTGAGAATGTTGATGGAGAAGTATAGAGAAAGCCAGAAGGAGTTGCATTGTGTCTTTGTAGATTTAGAGAAAGCATACGACAGGGTGCTGAGAGAGGAGGTGTGGTATTGTATGAGGAAGTCGGGAGTTCCAGAGAAGTATGTAGGGGTGGTGCAGGATATATATTAGGGCAGTGTGACGGTGGTGAGGTGTGCGGTTGGAATGACAGATGGGTTCAAGGTGGAGGTGGGATTACATCAAGGATCGGCTCTGAGCCCTTTCTTGTTTGCAATGGTGATGGACAGGTTGACGGACAAGATCAGGCAGGAGTCCCCATGGATGATGATGTTCACGGACGACATTGTGATCTGTAGCAAGAGTAGGGTGCAGGTTGAGGAGAGCTTGGAGAAGTGGAGGTATGCACTGGAGAGAAGAGGAATGAAAGTCAGTAGGAACAAGACGAAATACCTATGCGTGAATGAGAGAGAGGACAGTGGAATGGTCAGGATGCAAGGAGTGGAAGTGACGAAGGCATATGAGTTTAAATACTTGGGGTCAACTGTCCAAAGTAACGGGGAGTGCAGGAGAGAGGTGAAGAAAAGAGTGCAGGCAGGGTGGAGGCGGAGCTGGAGGTGGCAGAGTTGAAGATGCTAAGATTTTCACTGGGAGTGACGAAGAAGGACAGGATTAGGAATGATTATATTAGAGAGACCGCTCAAGTTGGACGGTTTGGAGTTGGAGACAAAGCAACAGAGACAAGATTGAGATGGCTTAGACATGTGTGGAGGAGAGATACTGGGTATATTGGGAGAAGGATGCTGAATATGGAGCTGCCATGGAAGAGGAAAAGAAGAAGGCCAAAGAGGAGGTTTATGGATGTGGTGAGGGAGGACATGCAGGTGGCTGGTGTGACAGAGGAAGATGCAGAGGACAGGAAGAGATGGAAACAGATGATCTGCTGTGGCACCCCCTAACGGGAAGCAGCCAAAAGTAGTAGTAGTAGTAGTAGTAGTAGTAGTAGTAACCTATCAGGGAATTTATTTATTTATTTTTATTGTTGCCCTGAACGTTGTATTATTCTGATGTTTATAATTTACATTCAGCCAACTCAACACCAACCGCTGAGAACTCAGGAACCTGTTTAAGGAAAATTGAAATAATAGCCATAGCTGTCAACAAGGGGTTACACATGTTTCACATAATCCAATTATATCAAAACTATGTTCAAAAATCAGATCATTTATTAGTAAGGCTTTGGTAGACAGTGATCTGATATTTATGAAAGCAAATTTAAGCATCTTGTTGATATGATCAATAGTAGGCAGAATTTTAGAGCTACCAATAGATGAAATATTAATTGGAATTAGGAATGTTAGGAATGATTATTGGATAATTGCAATTCCTATATTTAGGAGAGGAGAGCTTGGGAGCAATACAGCATGGCTCAGGAGGTAGAGTGGGTCGTCTAGTAATCGGAAGGTCGCTGGTTCGATCCCCGGCTCCTCCAGAGAGCGTGTTGAAGTGTCATTGAGCAAGACACTGAACCTCTAACTGCTCCTGATGAGCAGGTTGGCACCTTGCATGGCAGCCTCCGCTGTCAGTGTGTGAATGTGAGGCATCCATTGAAATGCGCTTTGAGTGGTCGGTAGACTAGAAAAGCGCCATATAAATGCAGTCCATTCATTCACCATTCACAGCAGGGAAGGAAAACGGTCTCTGTGTTATAGACCAAGCTGTCAGTAATCTATACTATGACAAATTCCCTGACTAAACATATTAACTAAACTAACTGACTCTACATCTGCACTTGGTTTAAACCTAGTAGGCTCTCTAATCATCTGCAACCTGCTGAATGATACATCCCTAGTGTCAAACTAAATGTAGACAGCTATCTATATTGCTAGACAAAAGAACAGCACCGTCCCCAGTAGGGTGAATGCCATCCACTTCCAGCAGGTAACGGCGGCCCCAGAAAGAAGGCCAGTTATCAACAAAATTGAATCCCTGCTCATTACAGTACCGAGCCAGCCAGCAGTTCACTGAGGTGAGCCGACTGTACATCTCATCATTACCCCTCATGCGTAAGAGGCCAGAGACAATTAATCGATGCCAACACATCTTTCTGGCCAACCCAACCGTCCTGACTAGGATAGCTTTTGTGATCTCTGATTGCTTCATCCTAGCATTATTGGTGCCGACATCAGAATCAGAATCAGAATACTTTATTCATCCCTGAGCGGAAATTGGGTCCTACTACAAACACTTGTGCTCTTGTAAAGAAAAACTAACAAGATACAAGATAACAAGAAAATAGAAATTAATAGAAATAGACGATAAAATAAGAAATAGAAATAATGGTGCACATATGTAAACATATGTGCACCATGGTGCACATAACTATATTGTATTACTGCAGCATGAAACAAATAGCACAAACAAACACCTGACACGGTAAAATAAGTCAAAGGGCCAGTTTTATGACTATTGACTCAGGGTGTCTGACACTCTGAGGGAAGAGTTGTAAAGTTTGATGGCCGAAGGCAGGAATGACCTCCTGTGGCACTCTGTAGTGCATTTCGGCAGAATGAGTCTATTCCTAAAAGTACTCCTGTGCCCAACTAGCACGTCATGGAGTGGGTGGGAGACATTCTCCATGGTGACATTAACTTCAATAGCATCCTCCCTCAAAAACCACCGCCAGAGTCCAGCTCCACCCCCACAATGTCACCGTTCTTGCAATCAGTTTACTGAGCCTGTTTGCTTCCGCAACACTCAACCTGCTGCCCCAACGCACAACAGCAAACAGGAAAGCACTGGCCACCACAGACTCATACCACGTCGTAAGCATTGTCTGGCAGATGTTGAAGGACACGAATAACAATGTTGCCTGAAAGTAGTGGTGCTGTGTGCCTGGGTTCCCTGTTTCTCCCTCCGTGATGCCAACACCCTAAGATTAACCTCTATGTCAGAGACTCTGGCCCTGGGTAAACGGTGAACAAATGCCGGCAAAGCAGATCTGATATTGCAGGTAATGGAGTCTCCTATCACTAGCACGCATTGCTTTACTCTGTCAACAGGAGAGAGAGAGGGTCACTGGCCAGTATGACTACCAACAGGGCTGGTGAGGGGCAAAAACTGATTGGTAGTTGGGAGAGGGGACTGCAGACCAGGCCACATGACCAGTGGTTTGCTCTTGCGAGGCTTCCCACACCAGCAAACAAAGATAAAGTCCACCACATCTGCAGATGAGGCTGAGCTAGTACTAACAACAGCAGGTCTGCTGTCAGGCCCGGGGCTAAGGCTATCTGGAGTGCCCGTCACGTCTAATGTAATCCTAGCCGAAAGAAGCTGCTCTAACTTACGGACACGTCTCTCTAGTAGAGACAACTGCAGAACAGTCATCACACACCCTAATTTTAATGAGGCTGCTTTGACTGTGGTTACAGTAAAGCTAACTGCTTAGCTAGGCTAAGCTCGAAGCTAACAAACAGATTAGGGACGAAAGGCTGCCCACTAACACAGGAGTCATTTGAGAAAGAAAACTAGCGAACTAAACACAGAAAATGAAGAGATTAGAGCAGAATGAGATAAGAGAGAGTGAGAGAATAAACAGCGCTTATCAATCATACGAAGTCGAATCTCACATAGGGAGAAGCCGCAAACCGCTGTCCTATCAGAGACTTGCTTATTTACAGTAGGACATTGTGTTATATCTACAGAACACAACCACATCCTTACTGACGGTATTAAATCTTGTCAGAATTTTCTGCTGGAGTCAGTGGGATGTGCCATCTGGTTGTGGGTGCTGGGCGAGCACTTGATCCTGGCAGGTTTGCCAAGGCGATGATCGTCTTTGGTGGTGGTGGTGGTGGTGGGGGGGGTCTGCAGGTGGTCACTGCGGGTGGGTTGCCCTCCGGTACCAGGGGTGAGCTGCACTCATGCATTGCTCTTGGTGTACCTCGCCCTTCTCTCCCAGTTCTGGAACGCATATGCAGCACACACAACAAATGATAGCCCTAGGGTTTGTGGAACAGGTGAGGTGCGAGCCATTTGGGTGGAGGTGTGGTGGGCGGTTGTGATCTTTCTAAGTTTCTTTGTTTCATTTGTGGGGATTGTCCTCCTGTTGGAGAAGCGATACTGATTGGTTATTTAGCTGATCAAACATGCTGAAGAGGGGCACCAGTGGCGGCTATAAATGTATTACAAAAACCCTGTGCTCTTGTCACAATATTATAAGCGGTTCCTGATAATTAATGAAGATTCCATTCGCAGGTGGAAGGAGGTGACAGGCATAGGCGCAAGTCCATGAATACTAGGATGGCATCCAGTGCTTTACCTGTGCCCCCCCCCCCCCAATAGGGTTAGCGGTTGTGTCAGGAAGAGCATCCGACGTAAAATTTTGCCAAATCAGTATGCAGATTGGACAAGACCACACCGGATCGGTCGAGGCCCGCATTAACAACGGCCAGCATTGGTACTGTGCATTCACAGGGTCCTGATGGAAACTGTAAAATCTGCTGTGGCGACCCCTGAAAAACAGGGGGAAAGCTGAAAGAAGAAGAAGAAAAAGAAGCATTTGCAGGTGGAATATCTGAACTCCACTTCCAGATTAACTATATCAAAGATACGGACATACAAATTCCCTGTGTTGTATGGCAAACCTGCCGACAGCCCAGATAGTAAACTTGTTGTGGCCCGGGCCCGGACCCACACCTGACACTTTCATCCAGCCCACATACCGCATGGAATGCTGGCACTTGGGTGGTCTGCTCCTGTTTGCCAGATCTGGGCCAGAACCAAGCCATAGCAATGCCGCATGTGCCACATATTTGCCAAAGGTGGCCCATCTTTATTTTGTCATATTTGGGCCATATGCACCATTTACCACACAGGCCACTTCAGGGTCACATCCAGATCACATGTTGCCGAGAGCACCGCATCTTTGCCAAAAAAGACCCACATTTTATTTGGCATATTTGGGCCATATTTGCTACTATACATGTGGGCCACTTTCAGGCTCACATCCATTTTGTCAGGGCCAGAAGAAGGCCGTCAGTGTCGCATCACTGCCTGAAGTGGCCCACATCCGGATGCTATCTGGGAGGTTTAAAACCAAAAAGAAATTTCCAAAACTCAGCATCATTTTGGCCTCTTATCCTGCTCAACAGTACACAGTAGGAATTCTTCACTACCGTCCTTACTTACGGGACTCACAAACCCAATTTAATGCCTTCCACCACTCGTAAATAACTCTGATCTCCGGCTGTATTTAATAAAGCAGATTGGATTGTGTGGGAAGTAGAGATTATTAAAACATGTGGGGGGTTTTTCCCCAATACTCCGTGATCGTGAAATGCACTCTATTATTTCTCCCCTTCTCTCTTTTTCGCTCTTTCTCCCCCCTCCCATCTTTAAACCGTGACTAATGTCAGAGCCGGGCTTATTTCTGTGTTTTTCTTCACACGTTATCTTGTTAGGGTAGAGGACAAGTCAAAGGACAAGCTCGCTGGATCTACAAGATGGTGGTGACATGTGTGTCCGCTGTCGTATATAACACACACACACACGGTTCTGCATTTCAAAGAAAAGATAATAAAACTCCCGGTAAATCAGTTTAACGAGCACACGGTGCTTAAAAAAAAAAAGAAAAAGAAAAAAGGAAAGCACATTTGTGTAAATTCAATAAATTGATTTGTGGAAGTCAGTGAAAGGTTTTTTTTTTGGCATGGATAATGCACCTTTAAAGAAACCTCAAGACACCTGCTTGTACTGCAAAAATAGGGTGAGGAAGATAACGCTGCAAGTCACAAAACAATGCCGCCTTTTTCTTTTCTTTTTTGCTGCCTTCTTGTTGCACGTTAGCAAAGTGCTGCTGCAGTGAAGGCCACATTCTGTGTGTACAACATTTGACAACACACATGCACGCAGGCATATACAGCCTAGATTAGTACTCAACTTCCTTTTTATCAAGAAACATAAAAAACACATTCATATATTGATGCATAGAAACGAAAGTGAATTTCTAAAATGAGAAGTTATTTTCCATTTTGCCTTTTTTTTTTGTGGATTTTTTTCTCTCCAATTGCATCCAGCCAATTATCCCGGCCGTCCCGGTCTCTGCTCCACCCCCTCTGGCGATCCGGGGAGGGCTGCAGACTACCACATGCCTCCTCCCATACATGTGGAGTCACCAGCCGCTTCTTTTCACCTGACAGTGAGGAGTTTCACCAGGGGGATGTAGCGCATGGGAGGATCACGCTATTCCCCCCAGTCCCCTCCCCGAACAGGCACCCTGACTGACCAGAGGAGGCGCTAGTGCAGCAACCAGGACACATACCCACATCCGGCTTCCCACCCGCAGACACGGCCAATTGCGTCTGTAGGGACGCCCGTCCAAGCCGGAAGTAACACGGTGATGGAATAGACCGCCACTCCACCCAAATGCCCCACCATTGTTAACTAAAGAAAGGGGAAAAGATTAAAAGGACAAATTCAGTAATGAAGTCCTGTGAGGCCCTGCGATGGCCTGACAGCCTGTCCTGGGTGTCTCCCCGCCTGCTGCCCAATGACTTCTGGGATAGGCTCCAGCATCCCCGCGACCCTGGTTTGGATAATGGACGGATGGATGGAAATTCAGTAATGCTAATTGTGATGTTAAGAATATCAGGAAAAAAGTTTTTTAAATTCTACATTTTTATTTTTATTTTTTTTCCCTCTTCGGCCTAACGTATCTCCTCTACGATGCCGTTCTACTTTGTGAACCGTTGAGCAGAAGTGTACCGGGCCTCAAAAGAAATCCTCTGAAGTAATCGATCTAAATACTGTCAAAATATCCAAGTGCAATCAAAATCCTACCATGAGGTATTATCCCTGCTACACAGACCGTTCCCCGGTGATCACGGCCGTAACACAGTGCCATGTAATGTGGCAAAAACTCAAGACAGTCCAATATATTTCAGAATCTCCATTTCCCAGTCAGTCTTCGTTCCAACCCTCACCTATGGTCATGAGCTCTGGGTAGTGACCGAAAGGGTGAGATCGTGGATGCAAGCGAAATGAGGTTCCTCCGTAGGGTGTCTGGGCTCAGCCTTAGCGATAGGGTGAGGAGGTCGGACATCCGGAGGGAGCTCGGAGTAGAGCCGCTGCTCCTTCGCATCGAAAGGAGCCAGTTGAGGTGGTTCGGGCATCTGATCAGGATGCCTCCTGGGCGCCTTCCTTTGGAGGTTTTCCGAGCACGGCCAACTGGGAGGAGACCCCGGGGTCGACCCAGAACTCGCTGAAGGGACTAGATGTCCAATCTGGCCTGGGAACGCCTCGGGATCCCCCAGGAGGAGCTGGAGGGCGTTGCTGGGGAGAGGAGCGTCTGGAGTGCCCTACTTAGCTTGCTGCCGCCGCGACCCCACCCCGGAGAAGTGGCCGAAGATGAATGAGTAAACTTTGTGTCACCGAAACTGAATTCTTTCACCAATTTTGTCCATCCATCCATTATCCAAACCACTTATCCTGCTGTCAGGGTCACAGGGGTGCTGGAGGTCGTCCAGGGTGTCTCCCCTAATCGAGGCTTCATGGCGAGTATTTTGCAGTACGCATCACCGTTCGCCAATTTGTGCAACAAGTCATTCTGGACAGCAGCATAGTAGTAGTAGTGTTGGATGTCTGGCTAAATTCACATTCCTTTTTCTGGTTGTTGTAAAATGGCAGTGACCTGAAAGTGTCAACTGTCAGCTGTAACGAGTCCTATAGCCCTCATTATGTAAATACTATCGCACGCATTCCAGCGGTTTCTGTTTACGCCCCGAACCAATTTTCCCTCGCATGTCAATGAGTCATTTCTGTTACTTCTACCCCTCAGCACAGAGGGGAGGTTATCAGACAAGACGTCTGTTGCGCGAAACACTCTATAATATTGCTTTTTTTTTCTTTTTTCTTTCTGATTTGCATTGACTGGTCGGGCTTTGCTCTGGTGCCTCGAATCGTAATAACTTGGCCTCCTGTGATAACACGCCGTCGCGCTTTTCACCGTCTGTAATTCCCTTCGCATCTCCCCCTCCCTTGTTATTAACTCGTCCCACATCACTTGCATCCTGACGTGGACAACAGCGTGCCTGTCAGCATATTAAGCAGCCGTAATCGTGGGTGGCGGGCCGTCTTGTTAAGAAGAGCGTGCCCCTGAGCATGTCTTGCCGCTCACCGCGGTCGGTAGACTTCGACCGCCTTTATTTGTCGCCGCCTCGCACGCACGTCTCATACGTACGACGGAACCAAATCACGTTTCGCGAGGACCTCGGTGCCACATGCAAACCGATAACGCGGTAAATATTGAAAAGAAGAAGTGCATTGAAAACGAGAATGACTCCACAGACCTAAACATCACGAGCACACCCGACACGGACAGCGAGTAAGACGGTCAAAAAGTCATTTTATGGAAGGTCGAAGCGTTGGGGCTGTTGAGGAACCCCACAGCCCCACTGCTGCGTAGTCTGGCGGAGGCAGCACGAGCGCTCCGGTACCTCCTGCCAGAGGGTAGGGGGGTGAAGCGGATGTTGGAAGGGTGGGTGGGGTCCCTCACGCTGCTAAGAGCCTCCCGGGTGCACCGTGCGTCAAAGATGGCGTGGATGGATGGGAGGGCGGTTCCCGTGATCTTTCCACGATCCGCCGTAGGGCTGTGCGGTCGGAGGCCTTGCAGCTCCCGTGCCGGACAGTGATACAGCGGGTCAGGATGCTCTCTAGGGTGCCTCTGTAGAATGTGATGGGGACGGGTTGGGGGGGAGACTCGCCTTCGAAGGCGCTGCTGGGCCTTCTTGGAGAGCGCAGTGACATGTGAGAACCAGCAGAGGTCCTCTGTGATGTGAACTCTCGGGAACTTAACTTATTCTACCTAAAGTAAGATGTAACCCCCCCCCCTCCTCCCCCAGTCGTAAAGCTCTGCTGCTGCACATCCCAGGGCAAGGGGGGAGGTGGGGGGCTGACGGATGCTGACCTCACCCTCTTGTCATTGCCATGGTGATTTATGGTGTTTTGGCTCCACGGAATGACGACAAAATCCATTTCGTCTCAGTTTGTACTGTCTGTGCCACTTTGAATAACCCTTCCTCAACAAAGTCATCTCTGAGGGTCTGACTTTATGGATGGGCACTTAGCCAGCACGCTCACTGAACTGCAGTGAACTCCGCTTTTGTCAGTGGTTCTCAAATTATTGCTGCTTTTAAAACTGAATTATATTCTCTGCTCTTGTTAGATGGACGGATGGATAGGCGAGCATGTTGGTGGGTTGTTTGGCGGATCCGAGAGACTTCCTATATTGCTGTTTTGGATTCATGCGTTGAGCGAGTCACGCTACAGGCTTTCGCTGGATGTGGGAATCCTGTGCTTTACTTGTCTTGTGAAATATATTGATTAATTTACAGATTTATAGTCATATTTTCCGGTCTGTGAGACGAATCATATGGCAGTGAAAGCTTTTGCTATAGACAGCCATCTTACTGCCAGCGTATCAGGATAGACCAGATCGATTGATCGATCAGTAGATAGATAAATTCCTTATTGTCCTGTATTACTTTCTTCTTTGTATTTCCTTTTCTAGTATTATTATGTACGGTAATAGTAGTAGAAATGATGGTAAGAGTGATGGTAGTAGTCATAGTAGTAGCGCTAGTAGTGGTGGTAATATTGATGGTAGTAGTTGTAGTATTTGCACTAGTAATGGTAGTAGCAGCTGTGGCTGTTTAAAGGATGGGCTGATTAAAGAAAATGCTCACGTGCAGATTTTTGGTGGACCTGAAAATGACAAATGGGGGAAAAAAAATACTGAGATATTATTGAAAATCATTTTTTGGTCTGTATCTTTATTTTAGGCTCAAATTTAGCAATGCATTTTAAACTTTCTCCTCTGCTTCATAGCCACCCGATTGATGGCTGCACTGAATGCTGACAGTGTTCTGTTCAGTTAAGATCTTTCTAGTTTTTCTCCTTCAAGCAGAGTTTTAACACTCGTGTCTTGTTGGTAGCAAGAAGAAAGTCGGCCAACTACTGGTTTGCTAGCTAAAGATTTGGTTTGCGCAATATTTAAAGCGCTTCACCTTTTTACTGCATTGTTACACACCGGGGCGGCATGGTGACGCAGTGGTTAGCACGGTCGCCTCACAGGAAGAAGGTCCTGGGTTCAAACTCCGAGGTTGTCCAACCTTGGGGGTCATCCCAGGTAATACTCTGTGCAGAGTTTGTGTCTTCTTCCACGGTCCAAAGACGTGTAGGTCAGGTGAATCGGCCGTACTAAATTCTCCCTAGGTGTTAATGTGTGGGCCCTGTGATGGCCTGGCGGCCTGTCCAGGGTGTCTCCCCGCCTGCCGCCCAGTGACTGCTTGGATAGGCTCCAGCATTTCGCGATCCGAATTCAGATAAGCGGCTTGGATGGATGGATGCTACACACCGAACATGTTTGCATCTCTGAATATCGAAATAGTCATAAAACAGCCACTGCAGATTTACTTCACTTGTTGGTGCGGTTCATCCATCCATCCATCCATCCATCCATCCATCCATCCATCCATTATCCACACCGCTTATCCTGCTATCAGGGTCGCGGGGATGCTGGAGCCTATCCAGCAGTCACTGGGTGGCAGGCGAGGAGACACCCAGGACAGGCCGCCAGGCCATCACAGTGATGTGGCTCATTTCTTACTATAATTAACTATAACGTTAACCTCCTTCAACAGTAACCATCATGCATTTGTCTACTTACCACTGTATAAGATACTGTTAAGTATGGATCAGCTTAGCCACTAAGTGATCTTGCCTCCCGCCTGTATTTTGAGGGGTTACCAACTAAGGCAGTTGAATGCAAGTTCACTTAGATGAAAATGTTCTAATCTACAGGGTTTTTAATGCAACACTGCTTCATGTTTGCTCGTATGTTTGTCAAAGTGTCCTTTTGTCACTGCGAGTCGGTGTACAATTTTATTCCACTTGTAATGGTGCTCTCAGTGCATGCTAACATGGGAAATTGCAGCTGCCTCTGCCAGCCAATTGCACATCATTGCGCAATTATATAAAATTTATTCGAGCGGTCTACACATCCTCGTCAGCGGGGTGTGCTGTGTAGACCTTCACTCAGGCTGAACACACAAACGAGCATCTACCTGACCGCCGAGATGACGATGAATTTGTGACTTTTTTAAGTTCAGGCTCTCGGAAACTGTGAGCACTAGCAGTAAGAAATCAAAAATGCGTAAAATAAATTACAGTCAGTTTATACTAATTATTAAAAGTATTTTCTCTTGAAAATTTATAATAGCACTTACATGTTATAAATAATAACAACAACAACAACACATTGCATTTATAGAGCACTTTTCAAGGTACTCAATAATGTTTTAGATAAGTTAAAATAAACATAAAAGCAACACACCAAAAACACATAATACACAACATTACTCACACATTGAAAGCAACTCTGAAAAGGTGAGATTTAATTAAGGGTTTGAACGTGGACAGATCGATGCAGTCTCTGATGTGTTTAGGGAGGGGGTTCCAAAGGGAGCGGGCAGCTATGGAGAAGGCTCTGTGGCCACAGGTCCGGTGCTTGATCCTGTGTGGTGGAGACAGGAGGTCCGGTGCTTGGTCCTGTGTGGTGGAGATAGGAGTTCCTGTGCTTGGTCCTGTGTGGTGAAGACAGGAGGTCTGGTGCTTGGTCCTGTGTGGTGGAGACAGGAGGTCCGATGCTTGATCCTGTGTGATGGAGATAGGAGTTCCTGTGCTTGGTCCTGTGTGGTGGAGACAGGAGGTCTGGTGCATGGTCCTGTGTGGTGGAGACAGGTGGTCCGATGCTTGATCCTGTGTGGTGGAGACAGGAGGTCCATTGCTTGGTCCTGTGTGGTGGAAACAGGAGGTCTGGTGCTTGGTCCTGTGTGATGGAGACAGGAGGTCTGGTGCTTGGTCCTGTGTGGTGGAGACAGGAGGTCTGGTCCATGGTCCTGTGTGGTGGAGACAGGAGGTCTGGTGCTTGGTCCTGTGTGGTGGAGACAGGAGGTCTGGTCCATGGTCCTGTGTGGTGGAGACAGGAGGTCTGGTCCATGGTCCTGTGTGGTGGAGACAGGAGGTCTGGTGCTTGGTCCTGTGTGGTGGAGACAGGAGGTCCGGTGCTTGGTCCTGTGTGGTGGAGACAGGAGGTCTGGTGCTTGGTCCTGTGTGGTGGAGACAGGAGGTCTGGTGCTTGGTCCTGTGTGGTGGAGACAGGAGGTCTGGTCCATGGTCCTGTGTGGTGGAGACAGGAGGTCTGGTCCATGGTCCTGTGTGGTGGAGACAGGAGGTCAGGTGATTGGTCCTGTGTGGTGGAAACAGGAGGTCTGGTGCTTGGTCCTGTGTGGTGGAGACAGGAGGTCTGGTCCATGGTCCTGTGTGGTGGAGACAGGAGGTCCGGTGCTTGGTCCTGTGTGGTGGAGACAGGAGGTCCGGTGCTTGGTCCTGTGTGGTGGAGACAGGAGGTCTGGTGCTTGGTCCTGTGTGGTGGAGACAGGAGGTCTGGTGCTTGGTCCTGTGTGGTGGAGACAGGAGGTCTGGTCCATGGTCCTGTGTGGTGGAGACAGGAGGTCCGGTGCTTGGTCCTGTGTGGTGGAGACAGGAGGTCCGGTCCTTGGTCCTGTGTGGTTGAGACAGGAGTTCAGATGATTGATCCTGTGTGGTGGAGACAGGAGGTCTGGTGCTTGGTCCTGTGTGGTGGAGACAGGAGGTCTGGTGCTTGGTCCTGTGTGGTGGAGACAGGAGGTCTGGTGCTTGGTCCTGTGTGGTGGAGACAGGAAGTCTGGTGCTTGGTCCTGTGTGGTGGAGACAGGAGGTTGGCATCGGAGGAGCGAAGGCTTCTGAAAGGAGTATGGTAGTGGAGCAGGTCGTGAGGTAGGAGGGGGCTTGGTTATGGAGGGCTTTGTAAGTGAGGAGAAGGACTTTAGTAGCAAACCCAGGCGTACAAGTTTGGATTCCCCCGGAAACATTATGTCGTTAAATCTGACATTTTGCTTGTGTGTGCAGAAAGGCACAGTCACCCACAAGTAACCTTATCTTCACCTCGCATAAAAGTGCCAAACTGGCGTTAAACAGATCGGTAGCTCACACGAGAAACCATGTTTTCACAAGTCACAGAAAGCTGAGTCAGTTCAGCTGGATCAAATGTTTATTGTCAGAAACGTTTCGTCACTTAGATTGATGGAACATTTTTCTCAATAAACGTTGTGTCCAGATGAACCGGTTCACCTTCCCTACCTGTATTATTGAGCATGCGTAAAGACATATTTTCCCATAGTTACCAGATTTACAGCAGGACGTAGGACCCATTAACGACCTTCCCGGGTCATCATCACCGTTGACCATGGGAAGATTTCATCTTATCTCCACACAAGACAAAAACTCTAACCTAACCATGCGATGGAGACAGGACAATGACTTGAATTTGCCCAGATTTACGTTACATTACATTACAGTCATTTAGCCGACGCTTTTATCCAAAGCGACTTACAGTAATTGCATTTAACGTAGGAAATCAGGAGAACTACTAGTCATCAGAGGTCATAAGCGCATCTAAAGAAGCATCTAAGAGCAAGCGCGGATCTATGGGGTGGCAGGGGGTGGCAGCTGCCACCTCTGGGACACAGTCTTGCCACCCCTTTGCCACCCCAGGAAAAAATCTCTAGATCCGCCACTGTCTAAGAGCAAAACCAGTGCTAAAGTAAAAGTGCAAGAAAGATGTATCATGTGTCAATGATGACGACAGAAGTGAGCGAGTATCTAGGCTAATTAAAAGCATGTAGCCTTCAAATACACTCCCTAGATAGGACATTAATACACCTATAACATCCATCTATAACTATAAGAGTTGTGTACGCTGTTTTTTTGTTGTTGTTTTTTTTGGGGGATTTTTTCCATTTTTTCCATTTTTAACTTGTGGTTGGAGTTCTTACAACCGATTGGACTGTGTCACCTCTCAGTGAACGCACCGAGACCCGAACAGACACATGTATTACTTCTGCCTTGTCTATGCTAAACTGAGCCTCTCCAACGTGGACCCATTCTCTAAATCGGCTCTGTGTGTAATTTTTCAAATCTTACTTTATTCAGACACATAGGTAGGTGCATATTAAAAAAAAATCTACAAAGAAATACAACACAGGACAACAACACAAGAATATAGCTAAAAACAGCAGTTCACAAGTCTACAATGATTAAAACCTCTACAGACATTTGGTCCAGTGTTTCCAGAAACAAGAGGAGTACCTTTTGTCACTTTGTGTAGGCTCAGTTAAGAGCATTATAGATAAATTTTTACATAAAATTCCTCAACACAACATGAAAAGTGGGAACATTACTAGTCACAAACATTTGACTTGCACTTGTCCATCTTGGAAGCTTGGGCAAGATCCTGAATGCATCATTGCATGCTACCTGCAGCTTTTTCATTTCTGCTTTGCTATAATCACACCACAGGTGGGCAGTATAAAGTGGAGTACAGTAGGCCCTAAAAAGGGCAGTTTTAACATCATCTGTACACATATGAAATGTGCGTGCCAGCCTATTGGTTTGTGCATACAGTTTGCAACACTGGCGCTGCACATCACCGTCATCACACAGATCATTCCTGATGATGTGACCCAGATATCGTACTTTATTCACCACATTTAGTGCTTGGTCTGCCAAGAAGAATGAAGGAAATGTTTGCTTCTGATCCTCTTTGATTTTAGCAATCATGACAGCACTCTTTTTAGAGTTAAATTTAATGTCATGCTGCACAGCATAACTTGAGCAGACTGAGCAGTTGCTGTAAGCCAGCACTATAAGGAGACATGAGGACTGAGTCATCAGCGTACACCAGATGGTTAATAAGACTATCCCCCACCATACAGCCAGTCTTACACCTTTTGGAAAGATCATCCATATACACACTGAAGAGAACAGGCGACAATATTCCACCTTGTCAGACCCCACTGGTCACTGGGAAGGGTGCAGAGGGTGCAGATATACTCTTACCCCATCTAACTTGCATGGTTTGATATGAACACCAAAAATGCAAGGTCCTTATCAATAAGAGGGGACCCCTCGCTCTTGTAGTTTAACGAACAATTTACCATGATTAACTCGGTCAAAAGCTTTTGATGCATCCAGAAAACACATAAATACTGTAGTGTTACGTCTTCTATGTTCACTAACAACTTCATTCAGTGCATATATGCACAAATCTGTGCCGTGTTTATTTTCAAAACCAAATTGATTGTCAGTAATTGGTATATATTCTTGAAGCCTATCCAAGAGAATTCATTCTAATACTTTGGAAAGTATGCTAGCCAGAGCAATTGGCCTGTAATTGTCTATGCTGGATATTTTACCGGTTTTGTCTTTGATTTCTGGCACTAGTAAGACAGACAAGATAGAGTCAGGTAGGATGCCATGCATTAACAAGCCAGAAAAACACTTAGCCAGCAACACTGAGATTCTGTGGCTAGCATACTTCAGATGTTCTGCTATTATTTGGTCAAGGCCACATGCTTTGTTCACTGACAATTTCTCAGTGGCATAGCACACTTCAGCGGGTCTGATAAGTCAAGTCAAGTTCATTTTAGTTTTATAGCCCAATATCACAAATTACACATTTGTTTGCCTCAGTGTGCTTTACAGCAACACAACACCACATCATCATTGTTAGAGACACCTCTACTACTACCACTACTTTCGGCTGCTCCCGTTAGGGGGCGCCACAGCGGATCATCCGTTTCCATCTCTTCCTGTCTTCTGCGTCTTCCTCTGTTAAACCAGCCACCTGCATGTCCTCCCTCACCACATCCATAAACCTCCTCTTTGGCCTTCCTCTTCTCCTCTTTCCTGGCAGCTCCATCAGCATCCTTCTCCCAGTATACCCAGCATCTCTCCTCCACACATGTCCAAGCCATCTCAATCTTGTCTCTCTTGCTTTGTCTCCAAACCGTCCAACCTGAGCCGTCCCTCTGATATACTCATTCCTAATCCTGTTCTTCTTCATCACTCCCAGTGAAAATCTTAGCATCTTCATCTCTGCCACCACCAGCTCCACCTCCTGTCTTTTCGTCAGTGCCACCGTCTCCAAACCATATAACATAGCTGGTCTCACAACCATCCTGTAAGCCTTCCCTTTAACTCTTGCTGGTACCCTTCTGTTGCAAATCACTCCTGACACTCTTCTCCACCCACTCCACCCTGCCTGCACTCTCTTCTTCACCTGTCTACTGCACTCCCCGTCACTTTGGACAGTTGACCCCAAGTTGTTAGAGACATCACCAACATTAAATCCATCACTCTTTACACACTGTCTCTATAGTGTTTTCTCCACAATTCAGCAATATTTTCAGGCCCAGTAATCCCATCAATGCTGGATGGCAAGGGCATCTTACTATTATTAATAACCTTTTTCCTTCCTTCCAGAAGTCATAAACATTATTCTGCTGAAGCTTTGTGGCCATGGAGTTTGCCCTCATGGCCTGCTCATTTCTTTTAATAAAACGTACAGCATATTTAAGTCTAGCATTAGCCTGTTTCTTGTGTTCACACTCTGGGCCATGCCTAGCTTTTCCTGATAAGACCCAGTTTCTAAAAGCTTCTTTGGCCTTTACATGTAGTTCAGCTACATATTCATTCCATCCTGGCCTAGCATTATGTTGTTTAGCCCCTTTTTTTTTGGTAGAATGATTTACTGCCATTATTTAGACATTTCACAGTTTTATCATACATTATACTGGTCAACACAATTTTTCTTGCATGGGGTTTTTAAATGGATTCTAGTAGTTAACTTTTGGGCGCTGAATCCAAATCTGGCATTAGTTTTTGCCTATCACATCAGGTTTTTGAACTATGAAAAATCATTATTTTTGAGAAAGCAGCAATTTTACACTCGAAGTTAAAAAAACACTGTTGCATTAGAAGATCGATAGATGCAAAAATGATTACAATGAATAAATAAACACTCAGCCTAGCATGACATTACTTAGGAAATGAATAGGGGTCATTTTTTCCCCGACCAAGATCGTCAGACTAGATGGTCAACTTTTGTAAAATCCTGAATAAGGAGCACACAGATAGCACAAACACTTGATGTGATAGAGCAAATCTGAGCTCAGATTTGGATTCAGCAGCCCAAAATTAGCCACAAACAGTTTCCAAAGTCCATGCAAGAAAAAAAAACTATATTTTTGTAGACCAGTGTTATACATAGATCACGCTTGTGGTTTTGGTTCTTACAGTTTAATGCTGCCACCCAGAATAGCATCAAATGGTATGTCCATATTACTTAGGCTCTTATCAGTCAGTGAATTATAAGGCTTTAAGTCGTCTTCTGTAAGCCTAGACCAAGCTACTTTCCCACTTTGTTCATGGATATCATAAATGGTCAACTCAGGTAGACTCTCCACATTTATAATATCATCTACACAGTATGTGATCTGTTGTGGCCAGACCACACAAGATCTCCACTTTCTGTAAACATGGGTGTAAAGTGCTGGCAGCAGCACTTTACTTGAAAGAACCAAATTGTAATCTTGACAAAATTGGATTAGGTGTTGACCAGTTAAGGAATTGTTATCTGAGATATCAGCATTCATGTCTCCCACAACAAATATGCAAGTTTATGTACTTTCTTTAATAAATGCAGTAATAAAAGTGAGCCTATTAAGGTATTCATCCTCATTTTGGTAACATTCATAAGGAGTGTAAACATTTAAAATTATCAAGAGATTCTTATTATGTACAGCTTTGATTGCTATGAACCAGTCCACCTCTAATCTAGTCACACTGATCAGTGGATCATACTTCTTGTGCCAGAGAATGGCCACTCCCCCGGGTATACTGCCCCGCACTATCCCCATGCTTAGGTCTGTTCTGGACTCCCCTGCCCCATGGAAATCATTATTAACAGAATTAAGTTTGTCTGAGTCTTGTTTAGCTAATAAAGTCTCTTGTATACACAAAATATCAGCATTCTCCAGGAGCTTGTCCATAACAATACGTTGCGTTTTGTCCCCTGTGCTCTGACCAAGATGCAAGCCATGTGAGTTGTATGACACAACTCTCATGAATCACAACCATATCTGCATTGCATCAGATGCCCCAGCCTCAGGTACACGCATATTCCTTGCGGGAATAAGCATTTTTACAACCACTGGCCCTGCAGTAGTCCTGGGTTTGTGCGCCTCATAGAAATGCCACACAAAAATCCCTTCTGGCCAAAGCTGTGGTCCATACATTTCTCCCACATCATTGCACTCAGCGGATATTTTTGCCCTGTGGACTGGCGGCCTGTCCAGGCTGTCTCCCTGCCTGCCTTTCATTGTTCTAGAGGCCTTTGTATACTGATAGCCCCCTAAAACAGAGACTGATTAAACCACTAAAGCCTTGCACTTGTCGACTTTATAAGATTGCAAGTAAGCCTACGTACCGGTGTGAATTATGTTTTTATATTTGTTCTTTATTTGTTCCCAGGACTGTTTAACACTGCCAGGGTTGCAGCTGAAAGAATAAGACTAGAATTGTCTTACACATCATAAGAATACATCCAAGCAACAATTGAATTAATTAATTTGGGGGGGGTTCCCCCCCTTTTTTTCCCCTCCCCAATCATACCCGGCCAATTACCCCACTCTTTTTCGCCGTCCCGGTCGCTGCTCCACCCCCTCTGCCGATCCGGGGAGGGCTGCAGACTACCACATGCCTCCTCCCATACATGTGGAGTCACCAGCTGCTTCTTTTCACCTGACAGTGAGGAGTTTCACCAGGGGGACGTAGTGCGTGGGAGGATCACGCTATTCCCCCCCTGACCGACCAGAGGAGGCGCTAGTGCAGCGACCAGGACACATACCCACATCCGGCTTCCCACTTGCAGACACGGCCAATTGTGTCTGTAGGGACGTCCGACCAAGCCGGAGGTAACACGGGGATTCGAAACCGGGATCCCCGTGTTGGTAGGCAACGGAATAGACCGCTACACTACCCAGACGCCCCGCAACAAATTAATTTAATGGAATACACAATTGTAATTATAGGCAGGTCTACTGGTCCCTTAATGATGGGGCAGTGATATTGATAAGCCTATTAACTTATACATTCAGTCAGCAATTTTTTGCCAGCTTTCCTTGCTGCCTTTGGCAGCAGCGAGTGTATTGCTTTTAGCCTGGATTATATTTTAAACTCTTCATATTTGTTTAATAATACAGTTTGCTCATCTTTTGTAAAATATGCGGCTCTGGTATACTTGTCCATGTTTGCGATTGGTCATACGGTGCAAACACCGCCCTGTTACGTGAATGCGCTCATAGCTAGATTGGGAAAATCCTGGTTGACTTAACGAGTTGATAACCACCGTCGTGACACAGTTTGTGTGATTGCGGTTGTCAGGCTTAGTGAAGCCAGCTGATGAAGATACCCTAGGTGTGCTGAACTTGCTTTGTAGTAAAGGCCTCTGGTTTTTCGACGACGGGGTGACGGCAGCCAGTTTAAGTGTATGGGGGATTGAACCAGAGCTGAAGGAGGAGTTGATTTCTGTGACGAGTCAGGAGATAGCCGGGAGACAGTCCTTGACAAGATTGGATGGGATGGGATCCAGAAGACAAGTGGAGCCTCTCATTCGTACCGTAAGGTTGGACAGCTCCATTGGGGACACAGCGGAAAACTTTAACAGGGGCTGAGTGAGGTATTTCGAGGCTGAGTGGGTGGGGTGGGGTGGAGGTGGTCAGGTTGCTGACGGTGTCAGTTTTAGTTTGGAAAAACGAAAGGAAAGAGTTGCACTTGTTAACTGTGGAGGAACTGGAGGAGTTGACACTGGGTTTGAGGAGTTTGTTTACTGGGTAAAAGAGAGCCTTGGGGTTGGTGGAGCCAGGGTGTATGAGGTGTGAGTAGTAGGTGGACCGGGGCTGTGAGGAGAGTATCTTTGTACTGTTGAAGGTCGTCTGGGTAGGCTTGGGAATGCACGGTTCCACCAGTTTTCTTGCAGAGTCTTTGGAGCCGGCGCGTACGGGGTTTCATTTGATGGAGGTTCAGGAGTATACCAGGGAGCTGCGTGGGCGAATGAGACTATTTTGGTTTTAATGAGGGCCAGCTGATCAAGACAGGAGGGGAGTGTGTCGCTATAATAACTGACAAGGTTGGAGTGG
Organism: Lampris incognitus; assembly: GCF_029633865.1. NCBI lineage: Eukaryota > Metazoa > Chordata > Actinopteri > Lampriformes > Lampridae > Lampris > Lampris incognitus. The sequence continues at coordinate 8,245,358 of NC_079218.1, forward strand.
TCAGACAGTGGGGGAGGGGAGGTAGATATTTTACTGGCAAGAGAGGCAGTTATGTTGTATTCCCTCTTGAGCCACAAGTTGGACCAACTGGGACACATCGGAAGGGGGGGGGGGGTAATTGGCCGGATACAACTGGGGAGAAAAAGGGAGGGGGGGTAAATCAAATAAAAAAGGCACAGTCTTTTATTCAAAATGTAAACCAAAGGGGCAGCCGTGCTGCCAAAATACAAAACCCAGGATTGGATCCTGCTATCGATCCCAAATTGATTGACAGGTCTCTTAAAAAAAGGACTAACATGAAACAGCAAGTAAATCTGAGTTTCAAAATTTTCTGATGCTTTAAAAGATTTGTTTACACCGGGTGATGCTTTTAGGCGGCACGGTGGAGCAGTGGTTAGCGTGGTCACCTCACAGCAAGAAGGTCCTGGGTTCGAGCCCCGGGGTAGTCCAACCTTGGGGGTCATCCGGGGTCGTCCTCTGTGTGGAGTTTGCGTGTTCTCCCCGTGTCTCTGTGGGTTTCCTCCAGGTGCTTCAGTTTCCCCCCACAGTCCAAAGACATGTAGGTCAGGTGAATCGGCCGTACTTAATTGTCCCTAGGTGTGATTGTGTTTGTGTGTGTTGGCCCTGTGATGGCCTGGCGGCCTGTCCAGGGTGTCCCCCCACCTGCCGCCCAATGACTGCTGGGATAGGCTCCAGCATCCCCGCGACCCCGAGAGCAGAGTAAGCGGTTCAGATAACGCGTGGATGGATGAAAAAGACACAAAATGCTTATTTTCAAACCGTAACTCGAAATCTTCTTTTAGATATTTCAAATATACCTCACTTTTATATGGCCAAGTGAATAACAGACGAGGCCTATAACTGCAGGCCAGTGACCGAGACGTCTAATTTCCAAGAGAGGCTTTTGAAGGAGTTGAAATTAATTGTAAAAAGAAAAAGATTGTTTGCCGCTATTCCGCTGACAGCTCAGTGCATCATCGGTCCCAAAAGACTCAAAAAAGGGAAGGAAAACCCGTGTTACACCTGGACACAAGTGGTATTTGACAGCCGTGGTCCTCACATTGTTCCACTTCTTTCAGCTAAACCCAAGAAACTGTGGTTGCTGTTGCACAAAGGAAGGAAAAGATGAGACGCAGCAGGAGTGGAGAGGGGTCTGATGAATTTCGGCTCCCGCTATTTTACGCTGATCAGAGGACTGCAGTAGTGGAGTCAACCGCATGTGTCCATGCATCCATCATGACGCATATCAGCCTTCTCGACAGGCAACGGGGTGGTGTGCACTGAAAGTTGCACCACAGGATACCTAAGAATCACTGCTGCACCTCGCAGCGGCATGCTGTCCATCTGAAGATGGATTTAATGCTCTGTGCTGCAAGGCTAAGATTGTCCAGGATGGTCTCAAGCACGCGAAAATGAATTCAGCTTGGTGCAGTGGTTTTTTCGAGTCATCGGATCTCGATTTGATCGAACATGTCTGTGGGATGAGATGGAACGAGCTTTTTGGAGTAGAGCGACCAGTTCCAAAACAACTGTGGGAAACACTGACTACGTTTACGTGGTGTTAGAAAAAGTCGATTTATTGTGTTAGCCCGGCTAAAACTGGACTTGTGAAATACATGTAAACGTGTTAGTCAGACTGAAATCGTACTAAATCAAATCTAGATAATGCGGTTGGGGATTGACTTACTCTGGCATGTACACGCTTCAATCGGCCCCGAACTGGCCAAGGCGTTCTGTGCATGACCCATAGTTCCCGCGGCGGTCTTTCACCCAATAGCACCCAGCTGAAAGGGGGCATATTGCCACCTACCGTACTGGGGTCGGATACTTCCTTCACTAAATTGATTCTCCACCGGTTGTTGTATACTGGGGCAACGACAGTGGTCCAATTATGTGGCCTAATCGAGCTATAACCGTAGCTCGACTTAACTGTGCATGTAAAGGCACTGACTGGAGTCAGCATGGGTCGGCATCCCTGTTGAATGCTTTCAGCACCGAGGTGACTCCCGGCCCTTATGAAGTGAGGCTTATCCTGAGAGAGCAGGCACTGTGGTTGGCACAGCAAGGAGGTCCTGGGTTCAAACCCAAGGCTGTCCCAGGTTGTGGAGTTTGCATGTTGTCCCGTGTCTGCGTGGGTTTCCTTGGGGTGCTCCTGTTTCCTCCCACCACCAAAGAAATGCATGTTAAGGTTAATACTGCTGTCTGCGCACCTGACCAAGGCAAGGGAAGAAAGAAGTGGGTTTGGTCCCCGGGCACTGCACTGCACTGCGGCTGCCCACTGTTGCTAGTGTGCGTATAGGGGATGGGTTAAATACAGAGAACAAATTTCATTGTATGCAATCACAATAAAGTATGTTCTTCTAGAGAGCAGGAGGGAGCACAAACTATTATGTTGGTCGCCCAAATATTTTGTAAACTGGGTGTTTAACTTTGCACACATTTCAAATATGAGTACATTTTTCTTGCATTTTACAGGAAACTATTGCATGAAGCAAATGTAACAAAAGGCTAAATGACGCTTTCTGATTTGACAGTTCAAACAGAAGGCCTCCGTTTGCTGTGCATTCTGCACATTTTAATGAAAATGGTTTCCTCTTCACAGTTAAAGCCCGACGCTGTCTCCACCCAACAATTCATCTGAAATGCTTTGAAGGCTCATTGATCAACTAACTACTTTTCCCAAAAGAAAACATGCTGATGATATTTCGGGGGACATCAAGCAAGCATTGCTCATTTGTTCTGCTTGGTGTATGCGTTTCATCATAGAACAACAGCAAAACAAAGTGATGAGGCAGCGATGAGCCGGATTTAATAGTAAAAGCAGCAGGACAGTGTTAAATTTCAAAATAGAAATTATCTCGAGGCAGTGATGTGTGATTTAATAGTAAAAGCAGCTACAGTGTTGAATTTCAAAATAAAATCTATCTTGAGGCAGTGATGAGCATGATTTAATAGTAAAAGCAGCTAACAGTGTAAATTTTCAAAATAAAAGCTATATTGAGGCATCGATGAGTGTGATTTAATAGTAAAAGCAGTTACAGTGTTAAATTTCAAAATAAAAGCTATCTTGAGGCAGTGATGAGCATGATTTAATAGTAAAAGCAGCTAACAGTGTAAATTTTCAAAATAAAAGCTATATTGAGGCAGCGATGAGTGTGATTTAATAGTAAAAGCAGTTACAGTGTTAAATTTCGAAATAAAAGCTATCTTGAGGCAGTGATGAGCATGATTTAATAGTAAAAGCAGCTAACAGTGTAAATTTTCAAAATAAAAGCTATATTGAGGCAGCGATGAGTGTGATTTAATAGTAAAAGCAGTTACAGTGTTAAATTTCAAAATAAAAGCTATCTTGAGGCAGTGATGAGCATGATTTAATAGTAAAAGCAGCTAACAGTGTAAATTTTCAAAATAAAAGCTATCTTGAGGCAGTGATGAGCACGACTTAATAGTAAAAGCGGCTATACAGTGTGAAATTTCAAAATAAAAGCTATCATGGCAGTTGCAATTTTTCCCTGGAACGAAGGCCCTATGGTAGACCATAAAAGATGTTGTGATGTTGTTACTTGTATGTATAGATCATGGTAGTCCCCAAATCTTGCAATGCTTTGTTACACCTATTTGAACTTGGTGTGACAGAAGGTCGCAATGTCTTACCAACCACAAATGACCTGAAAGCTCCGATACCAAGACACGGCCAAATGCAATACTAATGTGCTCATTTGGAAGTCCATGCATTGGTTATGAAGCTCAAGAATTATTAATCTGTGGTGCCAGTATTGTGATAAGTGACTGCCCATTATGTAAAGAAATCAGATAGCAGAGAAGTTGAATCTGTGATCTTATTAAGATGTAAACCCACGCTACAGACAGCAAAATGACCACAGGAAATAAACAAGCAATGGAGACAATATTGCAGAATTTCCCATTTCATTTCTTTGTCGACCCAGTTCATTCACAGGTTCCAGTTTTAGTTGTCTGTCTTCCGGTTTGTGGACCGATTCCGTTGTGCTCATATTACTACACAAACATTACGCAATCACATGAATAGGATAAGGTTTTTTTTTTACAAATTTATTTCTCATTTTTCGCTTTTTCTCCCATTTTAGTGGCCAATCGATCCAAATTTTAGTGCAAACACCCGCCCTCGTACTGCATGCGTTCGCCAACTGCATCCAGTGGTGGATCTAGAGATTTTTTCCTGGGGTGGCAAGTCTGCGTCCCAGAGGTGGCAGCTGCCACCCCTTGCCACCCTGTAGATCCGCCCCTGACTGCATCTCTCCGGCCGGCAGTCTCGAAGGAGAGGCCTCGCCACTTTCGTGACAAGGCGACTCCAGGCCGAACCACTGCTTTTTCCCCACACACACAGAGATGCATTCATGTGACGAACACAAGCCGACTCCGCCCCCCTCCTGAAGACAGCAATGCATATTATTGCTGTTTCATCGAATCCGGCCATAGTCGGATCTGACTGATGCTTAGACCGCTACACCACCGTGGACGATAAGATTTATTTTAACTATTCAGATGGGAAACATGGATTGTTGTCCCAATAATAAGGTTATGTGTGTGTTTGTGTGTGTGTGTGTGTGTGTGTGTGTGTGTGTGTGCGTCACCTTAAATGGACAGGCGCCATGTCCATGATGTCTGAATGTCTTACACTGTTCTAAACTAAAAAGTGCTTTGACCTTTCCTCTTTTTTTTTTCCTTCTGAGGTGCACTGGATATGGCGGACTTGTGATATGGACTCATTATACTCCCACGTGAGAATGTACCACTTTCACACCATTTCCTTGGGCATGAAAACTTAATTGAGCACCTTGGATAGTACATTAAGGACCCTGGGCTATATTTTAAGGATCACGTGGTCCAAAGTGCATGGCGCAAGTGCGTTTAGGGCCTGTCCAAATCTATTTTTACTCGTTTAATGGCGCATGATTTGGGTGCAAAGTAAGACGCGTGGTTCAGACAGCTTGTACTTGGTCTCTTGGTTAATCATAGGTGTTTTGGGCGTAACATAAAAATAAATCAGAGTCTTCTCCTATTCCTTTTAAAAGCCAGACGCATTTGCACTTTGGTGGATTTCTATTATAACGGTAGTAGGAAAGTTGTGCACCCCCCCCCTATGCAGGGGCGTATTACTATCTTAATAATGCGCCCTTTAAATACCAGTAAGCTACTGCGCTGTGGACTTTTTGGGTTCTGGGCCCTATCTTACACCTGGTGCAAAGCGGCGCCAAGCACAGCGCAAGTGTCTTTGCTAGTTTCTGACCAAAGTAGTAATATCCCCCCCCCCCCAGCACCCAGTTTGTTTAAATAGGAAATGTACACGTGCCCATCTGTGCACCCATGAGCGTGTTAGTCATAAAATGAGGTGTGGTCAGGCGCATTGTTGGCGCGTTATTGCTTGAGGCAGCGGAAATCGATTGCGCCGTTGACCAACAAAACCTGGTCTAAAGTCATCCATCCATCCATTATCCGAACCGCTTATCCTGCTCTCAGGGTCACGGGGATGCTGGAGCCTATCCCAGCAGCCATTGGGTGGCAGGCGGGGAGACACCCTGGACAGGCCGCCAGGCCATCACAGGGCCCACATACACTCACACACATTCACACCTAGGGACAATGTAGTACGGCTGATCCACCTGACCTACATGTCTTTGGACTGTGGGAGGAAACCGTAGCACCCGGAGGAAACCCACGCAGACACGGGGAGAACATGCAAACTCCACACAGAGGACGACCCGGGATGACCCCCAAGGCTGGACTACCCCGGGGCTCGAACCCAGGACCTTCTTGTCGTGAGGCGACCGTGCGAACCACCGGTCTGAAGTCAACGGTGCAGTATTTTCCTGCTACCTATAGGGCGCATTATTCCGATAGTAAGATGCGCCCACATAGCCGGGTGCACAACGCGCCTACACTCTGCTTGTTACACGCACCCCGTGGGGCGGCATGGCTCCGGAGGTAGAGCAGGTCACCTAGTAATCAGAAGGTTGCTGGTTCGATCCTGCAGATAGCATGTCGAAGTGTCCTTGAGCAAGACACTGAACTCCTAGGGCATCCGGGTAGCGTGGCGGTCTATTCCGTTGCCTACCAACACGGGGATCGCCCGTTCGAATCCCCGTGTTACCTCCGGCTTGGTCGGGCGTCCCTACAGACACAATTGGCCGTGTCTGCGGGTGGGAAGCCGGATGTGGGTATGTGTCCTGATTGCTGCACTAGCGCCTCCTCTGGTCGGTCCGGGCACTTGTACGGCGGGGAGGGGGAACTGGGGGGAATAGCGTGATCCTCCCACGCGCTACGTCCCCCTGGTGAAACTCCTCACTGTCAGGTGAAAAGAAGCGGCTGGCGACTCCACATGTATAGGAGGAGGCGTGTGGTAGTCTGCAGCCCTCCCTGGATCGGCAGAGGGGGTGGAACAGCGACCGGGAAGGCTTGGAAGAGTGGGGTAATTGGCCAGATATAATTGGGGAGAAAAAGGGGGAAGAAATTCCAAAAAAAGAAAAAAGAGTGAACCCCTAACTGCTGCTGCTGAGCAGGTTGGTACCGTATATGAATGTGTGTGTGAATGGGTGATTGTGAGGTATACACTGTAAAGCACTTTCAGTGGTTGGTAGACTACTATGCAGTCCATTTTGCACAAACATGCAAAAGATTGTTATTGTGTCCATCACAATATCTAAAAAAAAATTTTTTTTTAAAAACTCAAAATGTATTCTGATTTTTGACGGCTTCCTGCTGCTACCTGTAGATGGTCTGCCGGTGTGCTTTCGCTTCACGCCCAAGCAGATCAGGTCAACGCTTTCCTCAGCAGAAAACCATTCATTTCTCCAACTTGCAGAATCTGCCGCTCGAATAGCAACGCCCCAAAGCACAAGCATGCCGGGCTTTTGAGGGGGAACGGAAGACGACACTCTGATTGGTTTATTTCATGTTACGCCCAAAACACACCTATGGTGACAGAAACGTAGCGTGAGTTACCGTGTATTCAGAAAGTCTGAAAAGGGTTTTCTGAGTCTGTAATCAATCGGGTCTGCTTGAACTCTGCAGGGAGGGGTAAGGAGTTTCCGGAACGGAGGTCTGGAAGGTGTTCTCTCTCCCTATGCCCTGCTAAACTCTCGATGCCCGCGTTACTATGTTGGACAAATCTGCTTTAAAGGAGGGCCTGTTATGTGGCACTACCAGGAGCTGTCAAGTGATAAATCATATATGGAGCTCTTTGAGGGGCCCCGAGTCTCAAGTTACTGTTTCCCCGTGTTTCTCAGTGTCTGACCAGATGTTCCACCCATGGCATTAGGCATAGCACATGTATATTCATTAGTTAGCTGTTGTTGACCAATGAGTGGATCTTTCTTTATCCGAGATAAAGGAATACAAGGAAGGGATTTCCGTTGTGTGTGTGTGGGGTGTTCTGCTTGTATTCTCCATAATTGTCTTTTAACGCCAACCACTAGTGTTTCGCGTAATTATTTCGGAGTTTAGAGTGTTCACGGGTAAATTTCCACGACACGCTCAGTTAAAGATATTTTTGGGTGTGTGGCGAAACCTCTTACATACAGTTAGGGTCAAAATTGTTAGCCCCCTCTATGAAATCAAACCCTTAACTTTTCCATGGAAATGCCCATAACCGAAAGTATTTTTAGTTTAGTTGCTTCCAAAAGAACAGAGACAAAATCTCCACTAAGCTTGATTAAGATATTTTACTGATGCGCTGAATTGAAATAAGAAAAATGACAATGCCAAAATGATTATTCCTCTGACAATTGTTAGTCAATAGTGTAACCTTTCTGACTCACAACTGACAACAACCTCTTATGGTGGTTCCTAACTAGGTTGGTACATGTCTCTTGAGGGATCTTAGCCCCATTCTTCCATGGCAACCTGTTCCAGCTCATCCAAATTGCGTGGTTTTCGAGCATGGCCATTCACCTTGAGCTCCCGCCACAGATTCTCAATAGGATTGAGATCTGGGCTCTGAGAGGGCCACTCCAGGACCTTGAGTTTGGTGTCCTTCAGAAAGTCTTGGACCAACTTGGATGTATGCTTTGGGTCATTGTCTTGCTGGAAGACCCAGCGACGACCTAAAGCTAGACTGGCAGCAGATTTCTTTACATTATCCTTCAAAATGTCAACATAATCTTCTTTCTTCGTGATCCCATGCACCCGAACAAGGTTCCCTGTGCCTGAAGCAGCAAAACAGCCCCACAGCATTATGCTCCCACCACCATGTTTAACTGTGGCAACTGTGTTTTTATTATTGAAGGCCTCTCCCTTCCTTCGCCAAACAAAAGCAACATCCGTGTGCCCAAACAGCTCAAGTTTAGTCTCATCAGACCAAAAGACAGCCTTCCAAAACTCATGCCCATGTTTCAAATGTCCACGGGCAAACTTAAGTCTGGCTTTGATGTGCCGATGTGTGACAATGGAGTTTTTCTTGGACGATGACCTCGAAGCCCACCACGATGAAGAGCCCTCACAACAGTCTTCCTTGAAACATCAAGTCCAGAAGAGGCCAGTTCAGCAACAATAATCTTGGCAGAGATCCGGGGATTGTTGTTAACATCTGTGACTATTTTCCTCTCCAAAGTTTTTGAAATTTTGCGCTTCGGACCACGCCCAGGTTTGTTTCTAACAGAATTTGTCTCCTTGTGCTTTGCAATGATGCAACGTACAGCTGTTCTAGACACTGTAAAACGCTTGGAAATGGCAGTATAGCCTTCCCTCTGAAGATGAGCATCCACTATCTTCTTTCTGAGTTCCAGACTGATTTCTTTACTTTTTGGCATGATGAAATTACTTCTTACCTAGAATTTAAGAGTAGTCCCTCTCAATCTAGTGTTCAAGTGCCACTAGCCCTGTTCATTGGAGTCCCTTAAGTAAAGTTCAATGCTGATTGATTGCTCAGGTGTGGTTTGACAGCAAAAAAAAAATCACATAGGGGATAATAATTTTGACCACCTCAATTTTCAGTACATTTGGTATAAAGCAAACCTGAAGATTTATTTTACATTCCAAAATGTACCAAATAGGGGCCTTAACATTGATGAATGTTTTACTATGTAAAGTTTTATGAATGATGCAAACATCGGGCAGAATTTTAGGGAAATGTTCCATAGTTCCTTGGGGGCTAATAATTTTGACCTTAACTGTATATATGCAGTCAATCTCTGAAAACTGGTGTTTTTCCATGTAAAATGAAAACGGCTAAAGTCATACCCATATACAAGGGTGGAGATAGACACACTCTCAAATTACAGACCAGTTTCTTTGCTTTAACAATTCTCTAAAATACTGGAAAAAACATATTCTATTCAAGGTTGGATGACTTTATCACAAAACATAATGTACTGTAGAGCTAATAGGACTACATCATTTGCACTCATTGATTTGTGGAAGAGATAACAACTGCTATAGAAAATAAATAATATGCTGTAGGAGTATTCTTAGATCTAAAAAAAAAAGCATTTGATATGGTTGACCACAACTTATTATTAATAAAACTACAGACATATGGAAGCACAGGAGTAGCTCTTTCTTGGGTATCCAGTTACCTAAATAATAGGAACCAATATGTGCAAATTAATATTTTTAAATCACAATTATTGAAGGTTAAGTGTGGGGTTCCTCAAGGCTCAGTGTTGGGGCCATTGTTGTTTATTTTGTACATTATGTGAGGTTTCCAAAACACTAGAAATAATGTTATTTGCAGATGACACAACCTACTTTGCAGTGGGAACAAGTTTGAACACCTTTTAGATACAGTAGGAAATGAATTGAAGAAAGTAAAGAGTTGGCTTGATTAAAATAAACTAACACTAAATCTAAGTGAAACAAATTTATAATATTTGGGACTCGGTCAACAAACTCAAACAAGAAGCTCATGATAAATGATGTAGTAATCGAAAAAATGTCAGAAATCAAATTTCTTGGAGCAACAATAGACAATAAATTATGTTGGAAGCCACATATAAAGTATATTAAAGCAAAACTATCAAAGTCAATTGCAATAACATATAAAGTCAAAGACCTCCTGCATCAACCAGCACTATACACCTTGTACTGTTCCTTCATACGTCCATACGTCACCTACTGTGTGGAGGTGTGGGGGAACACATGCAAAACAAACACAGATCCAATCTTCATCCTTCAAATAAGAGCCATAAGAATTGCAAACAAAACCACTTACAGAGAGCCTACACACCCACTCTTTATCAAACTGAAAGCACTAGAATTTAAGGATTTGGTTGACTTCAAAACCATTCAAATCATGTACAGAGTAAAAAATCAGCAGTTACCGAACAGTGTCCAAAAGTTGTTCCAGATGAGGGAAAGTAAACACGATCTCAGAGGAATATGTATATTCACAAAACAACTAGCGAGGACAAATTCAAAACGTCATTGTATATCCATCAATGGAGTCAAACTATGGAACAAAAGAAATGAAGATGTGTACATGATATAGTAAGTTTAAACAACGCTTTAAAAAGAACATATTGAACACATGCAGGATGGATGAACAGAGAGGTGGACTGGAATAACATGACATGATACGCGACGTGTAAGGTGCCTTGTTTGACTTGTCCTGTTTTGTTTATTTTGATTTCTATGCATTTGGTCTTTCTTTTCTTTTTTCACTTTTGTTTTGTTCTGAAAGTTTTGTTTTGGTTTGACTGGACTGATAATGTATTAAAAAAAAGGGGGTAGGACCAGACAGGTTCTTTACTTCATCCGGTAACACTTTAGTATGGGGAACATAAAAAAACTTAATTACTAGTGAATTAGTAATGATCAGGATGTCACTTTAGTATGGGGAACATATTCTAAGTAACAAAAACTTAATTACTAGTGAATTAGTAATGATCAAGATGTCACTTTAGTATGGGGAACATATTCTAAGTAACAAAAACTTAATTACTAGTGAATTAGTAATGATCAAGATGTCACTTTAGTATGGGGAACCTATTCTAAGTAACAAAACTTAATTTAGAGTAATTTAACACTATGAACACTTGTAGTTTTGTGTGTTGTTATGTAAGAACAGACCATATTCATTAAGTGTTAGTAAGGGAGAATAACTCTTCTTGTGGTACTACCACCTTATAAAGGCCATACTAAGCAAAGCATATTGAGATGGTACTACTAATAAGCAATACTTCTGAGGTTATAGAGGGACAACTCATAGTTAATGGCTTACTGGTTGTATAATAAGGCCATGCAGAATAAGGCATTAATGAGTACATAATAATGACCAATTAAGAGCCAATATGTTGCTAATTTGCATGCTAATAAGCACCTAATTAATGGTGGCTACGTTCCCCATACTAAAGTGTTACCCTTCATCCTACGCCCTTTTTGAACATGGACTAGTATTACTTGTGTTGTTACAGAGAGTTTGCAAAATATGTTCAGTGTTATACGTGCCTATTATGTCTTATTTTGTTATTTTAACATGTTCAAAATAACATCAATCATTTCCTCATTTCCTCAATCATCCGCCACTAAACTACTAAAGTGGATTTGGGCTTGCCCTAAATGCACTTGTGCCATGTGCTTTACACCGTGATCGTTAAAATATAGCCCTTAGAGGCGTCCAGGTGGCACAGTGGTCTGTTCCTTTGCCTAGCAACACGGGGATCGCCAGATCAAATCCCCGTGCGGCCTCCGGCTTGGTCGGGTGTCTCTACAGACACAATTGGCCGTGTCTGTGGGTGGGAAGCCGGATGTGGGTATGTGTCCTGGTCGCTGCACTAGCGCCTCCTCTGGTTGGTCGGGGGGGAGGGGGAATAGCGTGACCCTCCCACGTGCTACGTCCCCCTGGTGAAACTCCTCACTGTCAGGTGAGAAGAAGCGGCTGGCGACTCCACATGTATGGGAGGAGGCATGTGGTAGTCTGCAGCCCTCCCCGGATCGGCAGAGGGGGAGAAATATAAAAGGGGGGGTGTTGTTCCTCTTTAAGTGGCGCTATAGGGCTTTTCTTTCTAGTATGTTCTACCCTAGAGTTATTCATGCTCTGAGTAAAGAACCCGAGGAGCAAGGTCCGTGTTTTAAGTTTATAGAGTCATTTCCTTTGCATGAAGACTGGAAAAAAAAAGTATTATTTTTTTATTCAGCTTTATTGTCTTTGGTTTTTGTAGTCTACCTCGGAGAAAATATTGTCTCCCATCCATTATCGGGTGTCATGTTTGGCAAGCCAACCAGCAAGGAGGCTTTAGAGGGAGGGGGATGACAAGGGGAGCGACAACCAATGTTACTCAGCGAATCCAACACGGCCTGCGCCGTGTGCTGAAAGAGCAAGAGGGAGCGGGAGACCCTTTACGGGCCGTTTTCCCTCATCCTTTCCTTTACTTTTCCCCTCATCCATCATCAGTATGGCGCGCAAGTCTCGGTAATGTAGCTGCGGCCAACAATGGACACGCACACTTGCAAACCTGAACACGACACACACACACACATGGATAAAAAGCACATCACTCACCGCTCAGTTGTGTGGTGCAAAGGAGAATTTTCCAATATCTGTTTTTCCCTCTGTTGGTTTTCTATCCGTCTGCAAATTGCGGTGTGTGCAGGTGGAATTTCCCGTTCCTTGTGAAACCCGTTACTCGCCTTGATCACCTTAGTGTGGTAATAATGTATAGTGCGGTGGCCGGCGGTGCAGAGAAATCGCAATGAGACGAGGACCCTTCGAAATAAGACTTTTACTGATGTGTCAACAAAGTCTGAGTCAGGTCTGCAGAGTGACTGAAAACCAGACAGAAGCCTCCCTGTCTTTATACCGCTTACAAATCTAGTGAACGATCCACTGGCGTCAGTCAATGTCCTGCTTTTAATCAGGGACCTTGTTGATCAGGACATGTTGGTGGAGCAGGAGCCTCTCTATCGACGCAAGGATGACGTCTTCAGTCCTCCCCCTTTGACAGTCTAATGCAGTGTTTCTCATCCCAGTCCTCAAGGACCCCCTATCCTGCATATGTTCTTTGCAACCCTGCATAGGTACCTGTTTGTAGTTATTCAACCAATCAGCAATGAATTTTGTCAAATGTTGCACACCTTGCATAATTAAGTGCTGTGAGATGATTGGTCGAGTAAGGACAAGCAGGGCTACCTATGTATGTAAATCTGCAGGATAGGGGGTCCTTGAGGACTGGGTTGAGAAACACTGGTCTAATGGTGGTCTTGATATGCTGCTGCTACTGTTTTCTGCGTAATAAGGGTTACACTTACATGATGGAATGTCACTTATCATACTTTTGGGCATGAACAAGTTTATCTTCTACTAACGTTATGTCCTGGTTATATGGCCTTGTGCTACTTGCCACAATTGCTTGTCACTCTAGTCACATGAAATGACAGATGCCCACATGTGCCCTTACATACTACCATAATAACAATCATATGATGTGTTGATCCACCCATTATCTGAACCGCTTATCCTGCTCTCAGGGTCGCGGATGCTGCAGCCTATCCCAGCAGTCATTGGGCGGCAGGCGGGGAGACACCCTGGACAGGCCGCCACCCCCCCACACCACACCACACCACACCACACAGGGGCAATTTAGCATGATCGATCACCTGACCTACATGTCTTTGGACTGTGGGAGGAAACTGGAGCACCTGAAGGAAACCCACGCAGACACGGGGAGAACATGCAACCTCCACACAGAGGACGACCAGGGATGACCCCCAAGGTTGGACGAACCCAGGGCTCGAACCCAGGACCTTCTTGCTGTGAGGCGACCGCGCTAACCACTGCGCCACCGTGCCGCCCATGTGTTGATCCATGGAAGAGAATTATGTATTCAGTCATCCTCCTTGATCTCTAACACCCCCCCATACACACACTTGCTTGCTTGCTGGTTGTCCATCGTGCCCGATGATGACCATCTTCTTCTATTTGTGGGTCCTTTGAGGACTCAGATAGCAGAAGATACCTGCGCAGCAGAGATGGTTTTTAAAGTGGCATGGGGGGTGGGGCGCTTCTCCCAACGCCACATGACCTGATTGTAGAGGAGATGGATCCGATGGCAAGGGGGGTCCCTAGACGACCGGCACCTCCACACAACTGCAGGGGGCTACCGGAAATCCTGTTTTTCGGAAACCGCCTCGAAGCGTGCCGCCACAGCTTGCTTTTCTGTTGGGGTGAGCTCCCTTAGCCTTATGTCTTCCCAGACTCACCCACAAGGCAGCGGGGCAGTGGTTGATAGGTGCCAGGGCGTGTCCACCAGGGTGGGCCTGCACACCATATCTCTGGGGCCCACTGCTGCTCCGAGATCCCCTGCCAAGTTAGCCTGGGGCCGCAAGACCCCAGTTACCACGTGTGGCCACGGGGAGGCCTGGCAGGAGTCTTGGTGAAGGAGAGGCTATGTACTGGCAAGGGAAGGCTTACACGCTAGCATGCTTCCCTAATCGCCACAAAGGCTAGCTAGCGGCAGCAAGCTAAGGGCAGGAAGGACACAAGCGGGTTGGAAGAGCACATGCACCTTCCCTCCAACTACACACTGCTGCACTAGACGCATCACAATACTCTGTGTATGTACACACACACACAATTATTTTCTTGTGTATCAATGAAGGACAAAGAGCAGAGAGGCACTCTAGAGCAATACTCCTGATAACAGTCAGGACTCAGTGTTTTGCTCAAGGACACTTCCCAGCAGCTTAGAGCTACAGGTCCTCAAACCAAGTTGAAGGGAACTCTCCCTACCTACCACTCCGACTGCCTTGTGTTACCCAGTCTGGATGTCAAGATTGCGGGATCCTTTCTGACAATTCATAACTAGTAAATTGTATCATGTATCTTGCTTCGTAATGCTTATTCGTTTCAAAATATCGCCGGTAACATTTTCTTACCCCGCTGGCAGATGTTATAGCTTGTTTCAAAGAAGTGCTCTTCTTCCATGATAATAGGACTTGTTTCAAGACTGTAAAAAAGAAACTCGCATCGAATTTCTTCTTTGGAGATTTATTTTCCTGTCTAGGGAAAATTCTTTTATAACAAACGTCCCCCCCACCCCTTTTCTCCCCAATCGCACTTGAACAATTACCCCACTCTTCCGAGCCGTCCCGGTCGCTGAGCCACCCCCTCTGCCGATCCGGGGAGGGCTGCAGACTACCACGTGCCTCCTCCGATACATGTGGAGTCGCCAGCCGCTTCTTTTCACCTGACAGTGAGGAGTTTCGCCAGGGGGACGTAGCACATGGGAGGATCTCGCTATTCCCCTCAGTCCCCCTCCCCCGGGGGGGACTGAGGTGGCCCAGCACAGGGGCCCACCGCACCGCCACCGCACCGCCACTGGCTAGATGCCCCATCCGGCTACATTCACCGAGTATACACCCACATAGCCAAATCCACCTGACGGCAAACTCCCCCGGGGATGGACAGGGCCCTGCCAGCGCCCATGGACAGCCAGACATGTGGTCTCCCCACCGCCCCCGGCATCCGCAGCACCCGTCACAGAAGAGCCATGCAGCAGGAGCAAGTCTGGCTTTAAGAATATGTTGACATTTGGCTTTTTACGGGCCGAACCATAGGCCACACATCATAACATTGTTAATAAGAGCCTCCGGTGGAAGTTCGTTTACAAGAAACTGTAATTGCTCTGTGGAATAATTTGAAGACTTGAGAACTGGAACTCCATCACATCTGAGGGTCAAACGTAAATTGGTTTCACAACCAAAGGGATCATCGTTCCCACACAAGCTCTGATAGACACTGCCGTCATATAGATATTTTCAATTAACGTCTCCTTCGGATTTGCTCTTTTTAATCTGTGATTAAACGTCCTGCTAACATCACTTTCCAAAAGGTCTTTCAGCCGAGCCGCAGTAAGTTAGCAAATAGAAAAAGAATCCACTTTGAGCACTTCACCTTTCCGACCTCTCATATTGACAAACTCTGCAGAGTCCGGTCCTTTGGAAGGAGCTCTATTTTCAGTAATACACATTAATTGTTAGAATATCAACATATTTCTTCCTAATTTTATTTTGACCCTGGGTTAACCTTTCCCTTAATAATTGGTAGTTACCACAAAGAACCCCCCCCCCCACCTTTTCTCCCCAATTGTATGGGCCCTGACACACCAGGCCGATGGTCGGCCATTGGCCAATGTCAGGCCGTCAGTGAGCGTCTGTCACCCTAGTTTTTGCGGTGTGTCCCACACCATCGGCACTACTCGGACCCCTGTTGGCAGCTTTTCGGCCGATTCAGCGTGTTGAATCAGCGGAGCCCATCGGTGAGAAAGACCACTCTGATTGGCTGTTCAGCTTACAAATCAGTGCTAAGCTGGCGAATCGGGGCCGTCGGCGGTGTTCAAGTGCTACTTTTTGGCCCAGACAGCAGGCGACGTGAGGCGATGCAACAGTCGGCCTTCAACGCCGCTAGTCGCCTGGGGCCGCAAGACCCCAGTTACCATGTGTGGCCACGGGGAGGCCTGGCAGGAGTCTTGGTGAAGGAGAGGCTATGTACTGGCAAGGGAAGGCTTACACGCTAGCATGCTGCCCTATTCGCCACAAAGGCTAGCCAGCGGCAGCAAGCTAAGGGCAGGAAGGACACAAGCCGGTTGGAAGAGCACATGCACCTTCCCTCCAACTACACACTGCTGCACTAGACGCATCACAACACCCGTCCCGGTCGCTGCTCCACCCCCTCTGCTGATCCGGGGAGGGCTGCAGACTACCACATGCCTCCTCCCATACATGTGGAGTCACCAGCCACTTCTTTTCACCTGACAGTGAGGAGTTTCGCCAGGGGGACGTAGCACATGGGAGAATCACGCTATTCTCCCCAGTTCCCCCCCGAACAGGTGCCACGACCGACCAGAGGAAGGCGCTAGTGCAGCGACCAGGACACATACCCACATGTGGCTTCCCACCCGCAGACACGGACAATTGTGTCTGTAGGGATGCCCGACCAAGCCGGAGGCAACGCGGGGACTTGAACCGCCGATCCCCGTGTCGGTAGGCAACGGAATAGACCGCTACGCTACCCGGACACTGCCAGTAAACACGGTGGTTTCCTTCAATATTGACTTCAATGTTTCATAAATAACTGATGACAAGTGATATTCAGATTGAACAGTCGTCAAACCCCTCCTGTAGATGTGATGACGCTGCTGTTCATCGTATCCAATCACAGGACTATCGGCCCGCAGGCAGCACACAGTTTAACAGATCCCGGGAGCCCCTTACAACCGTACGTACGCACAGTGGGTCCTTATAGACAATAACTCTGAGATGGAAAGTTAACCTTGAGCAGGGGGGGAAGGCCTTCGGGGTTTAATTTTCCTCCACCCTATATACTGAATATACCGCCTGTCTGACTTACCCGGATCAACAAAACCAATCCATCTTCCTTCGACAGCTGAGGTTCAGTTTTTTTTCCCCCCTCTTATCGTGTTTTCTCCCTCAGTAATTCCCCTTTTCTTTTCTGTTCCTCAGACTGAGGAAGGGGACTCGATTAAACTCCCAGTCTCGGCGGCACAGAAAGCCGGGGGGCGGGGGGCGGGGGGGAGGGGTGGGGGGGGGTACAGTCAAAAATACGATAAAGCCCCGTGGGGCCAAGTAGGCCTGGCATATAATGCATCTTTATCTGTGACTAATGACACCGATTCTTTTCTATTCTCATTACAGCTCGAACCCGTGTCTGCCCCTCCCCGGGGAGGCTGGTTTGAGTGAGGCGGCGCCAACGGTGTATGAAAATCCATACGGCCTCGCGAGGGGCTCAGCGTGGATCCAGCGGTCAGCTGACCTTGGGGGTGTCGGGGGTCGCACCAGCGATATTCATTTACTTCGCTGTGACCGTGATGAACCGTTTTCCAGGCCGGCGGCGGGGGCGGGCGTGCGGGGGGTTGCACACAGATGCAGGGCCCTGATTTGCTCGGCGAGCCTGTTAACGTTCAAGCGTGTCTTTCTTTCCACCGCCTACGCGCCGCGCGTTACCTCGGCCGTCAGCCGCCATCCTTTCCCGCCGTCAGCCGCACGCCATTCATCCCGCCTTCCCCGCGTCTCTCCGTATTTGCTCTCCTCTCGTCCGACATCCCTCTGCCATCAATCCCCTCCGCTTAGAGATGTTTTATAACCCAATTTCCCTGGGAAAAAAAAACAAAAACCCCCAATCCATTAGAGTCCGAGAGGAGGAGAAAATTAAACAATTAGGGGCGCTCCTGTGAAAGTACCCCCCTGAAATGAACCTGTCCAACCGCTTAACGAGCTGCGGTTTAATATTCCTGAGAGGTGGCCCAGTGTCGCGGGACAAATAACCCTTTAGAAGAACCTTTTATTTTCAGCAATTATTTAGGCCTACTCTGTTAAGTAAATGACCAACGTGGCGTAATCTGGACTTTGTATCCCTCGCTTTTCCTCGTTCCTTTGATTCAGGGATCCGCACAGCACGCAGCCGTGACTCGACTGCAGGGGGCGCACGTTTCATAGAAGTGGCCCACCTTTCACCACAAAGTAGTTCTGTCTTCTTATCTTGCTTGTCTTGCAAATAAGATGGAGGACGGTACGTTTGTCTTTTGGATACAAACCTGTCAAGCTTCTACTTTTTTTTACACGCGACCAGATTGGCATCGAAGGGAGTGGGTTCAAACTCCGTTAGAGGTCATTAACCTATCGTATTATGTTGTGCACAGCAGTCGACAGCGTTCGGAAACCATAATAGTGGTAATGATGAGGAATCGGTGTAAGCCCCGCCCCCACTGACATGGCTTAATGTACTATAATAAGTGTCTCAGGTCTAGTTCAACATGTCTTTGGAAGTATTACTGACTGTCTCACAGAGTTTTCGGTCCGTTCATTTCCGCAATCTTCCAAAGGTTTCAGTTTGGTCAAGGTCATGTCAGAAATAGGAGGTTTTGAAAAGGTTGTAGGTTAACGGAGCCAAAGAAATGCCTTGGTATACGTTGTTGTTATTCTTCATGTTGGTATTGTCAAGTAAATACTGCACACCCACAGCACCTTGCATACACTGCACACTATATTATTTATATCATTATTGTACTATATTTTAGTGCTTTTTGTATTGTTATTTATATATATATATATATATATATGTTTGGTTTGGTTTTGTTTTTGCTATTGTTGCTGCAATGTGGAGGAGCCGAAACACGAGAATTTGACTGTTTTGCACTTGTATCAAGGGATCTAACAGTAAAGGATCTTGACTCTCGTTGGGAATCAACCCACCGAGGATTTCTTCTCTCCACAGCCCGTGACACGTTTAACAGCAGATGTCAAGGCCAGGTAAATGGCTGTGTAGCTGTCGTCGCCCCACCATGCCTCCTGGCGGCCTGACTAATGGTGGTTAGAAGGCGCCTTGAGACATGGCCTGTCATTCCTATTGATATTCTCCGGGAGAGGCAAAAAATAAGAAATCATAAATCATACCCTGTTATGTTATTTGGGTTCGTCTGACGTTAATCCCATAGCACTCATTAGCATGGCGGCTACGCTACGACAGGATCGCTCCTACTAACTTGCGAGTTACCAAGGAAGATCATAATAGCAAGGCCAGTGGTAATGTAGCACTTGTCTCACTTATGTTACAAGGGATGAAGCATAAAACTAATCTAATACTTCCTTTAAAACTGAAATCTGGGATTTCCTTGACCTGTCCCTCCCACAGGGAGCAGGAACTGCAAACAAGGTGTAGCAGCCGTTGTCGCTTGTGCACCGACAGCTCAGCGGTAAGCAGTCCCCACTCATGTAAACCTGGCATCCGTGTCGCGTGGCGGTCTATTCCATTGCCTACCAGCATGGGGATCTCGGTTCGAATCCCCACGTACCTCCAGCTTGGTGCGGTGTCCCTCCAGACACAATTGGCCGTGTCTACGGGTGGGAAGCCGGATGTGGGTATGTGTCCTGGTCGCTGCTCTAGCACCTCCTCTGGTTGGTCAGGGCACCTGTTCAGGGGGGAGGGGGAACTGGGGGGAATAGCGTGATCCTCCCACGCGCTACGCCCCCCTGGTGAAACTCCTCACTGTCAGGTGAAAAGAAGTGGCTGGCGACTCCACATGTATCGGAGGAGGCATGCGGTAGTCTGCAGCCCTCCCTGGATCGGCAGAGGGGGTGGAGCAGCGACCGGGGCGGCTTAGAAGAGTGGGGTAATTAGCCGGATACAATTGGGGAGAAAAAAAATGGGGGGGGCGGCATCCTTGGACCAAAGCTAACACAGGTTAAGCTAATGTATTGCAACACTACATCAAATTATATGGGGACGCTGGTGTACTGTAATATTGATGAATTGTCTGTCCAACAGAAGCATCGCCACATCGTCATCATGTTTCAATCTGTTTTTTCCTGTTTGTGTAGGAATGTGTTTGCTGCTGCACCAGTGTTCATCCTACCTGGTCAAAAATTTCAGTAGCAGTATATGGTGTCCATGGTAAAAATACCAGTCGGTGTTATGTAACCTGGCTCCATGGTCCAGATGAATGAAATAACTATTTATAAATGATGAAAAATTCCAGATTTCAGCTTTAATTATCATCAGTTTTGAAGAGGGGAAACGTGTACAACTGATGCCATTAAGGCCCCTGCAGCAGCAGAACAGATACAGCACCGTACCAAAGTAATATAATTTTAACAAGGAATTAAATCTATGTCATACTTTTGGGCCCATTCGACAGTTCAGCGACTCCTTTGCACTCTGTCACATTGACCCCAAACAGAGCGGAGGCCGAAGGACAAAATTACTTCGCATAACGTGGCCTGAAAACTCGAGTTAAGGGGATGCACATTGTGGAGAGAGGCTATTTAGATGCCAGCAGGAGCTTTGTGAGTACGTGGTGGGTTCAACCCTGAGGGGAGACACAAAGAAAGTAGCTGGAGGGATGAAAAACGATTGTGATGGCTATTGCTACAGCTAATGGCTAACAACAGCCAACATCAGAGGAAGCTAGGCTGCACAGCTTGGTGGCACTGATCCACCACTAGGATGACCCTAGTGATCTCTACAGAGGTGGTCCTGTGTTGATGACCATATCGCAAGTCCGATATTTTTTATTAGTTAGCTATTAGATTGGATATGTTAGATGGATTAAATATTGGGCTTTTTTCTTCTCCTGGATCGCCACCTTGTCATGGTGGAGAAGCTTGCATGTACTGATGATCCCAAGAGCTGTGCCGTCCGGAGCTTGGCTCCTGGTAGGGTCACCCAAGGCGGCAAGATCAAGGGGGAGGTTCTGGATGAAGCACGATCCAACAAAGACCTCAACGGCGGAACTGGCGGAAGATGTCTCCAGGTCACAATGGCAGTGAAGGTGGATGAAGGCTGCAGCAGAGGGTGGTCCCCAATCATCTTGGTTCTCCATGCCATTGGACTCTGGCCACCCCCTGTCAAGGACCGTGTGGTGGCTGCAGGCGCATCAGCCTCTTCACGTAAAAAGCTGTCGCGTGCAGGCCTTCTCCCATTATGCGGCTCCGGGATCGGCCTCTACATTCACATGTGGACCCAGAGTGACCCAGAGGTAGGACGGTCATACTCGACCCCGACTGACCGCTGATGGTCGCAAACCCAAGGGCAGTGCTTGCATAACGGTCCTACAGGAGTTACGCTAACTTAAAGGGATAGTTTGGAGTTTTTTGACACAAGGTGGTACGAGTTACTCACTAGTAGTGATGTCCATGTATGGACTTGAGCCTATTCACCGAGCCCCATGTTCGAAGGTCTGGTCGCTTGTCACAGCGAGTTGGCGGCCTGTCAGAGAAAAATGAATGACAGCTCACAGGACCAGCTGAAATAAACATTGACAACAACAACACAACACATAAAAAAAAGGTTTTAACCATTCTCAACAGTATACGTCTGTCATATATCACGATACTCATTCTCCTCACAGACCGACGCCATATCTTGGATCAACTTTGTTTTTCCCTCGGTGTTGCCCTTGAGCAAGGCACCTGAACCCCATCTGCTCCTGTAGTGCTGCTCAGTGGCCTGCAGTAGGAGACTTTGGTTCTACTGGGCAGCTCTCAGCTATGAAGCAGGGTGCTGCTGAAAAAAAGAAACCCAGTAAATAAAACATAAAGGTTGGAGGAAATCATATATACTATATAGTTTGCATCTTTGCAACATTAGGAAATGAGCAATATGTTTTGCCATGACAAGTTTAACAAAAGGTCATTTAAACAACAGTACAACGTTTTTACTGAGCCTCTGAACGTAAATATTTAACATTTGGATTGAAAAGCTACCAACTGATAATATGTGTTTTGTTTGTTTTTACTCCTGGTTTGATTGTCTCCTGTGTAATATATTTGCTTTGTACCTCCTCAACCTTAATGTTTAGATAGGTCTTAGATACCAAGTCTCCCGTAAAATGTAATATCCCTGCAAGACATACCTGTTTAAATACCCCAAAAGAACACATTTTCAAATCTTCCCATTCATTGTGTGTCAGTATACGGTCCATCTTAGCAGTAAATCGTGCAGCGTGTCTACCGTGGAGCAGAAACTGATGTTTGTTTTGAGCTAGTTCATGGTTTTAGCGGCGGAGGCTTCTGGAAGCCGTTGCCGAGAGGACTCAACACAGAGATCTGAGGAGCCTGTCTCTCCAAGTCCCAGTCTGGAGGCAGACATTTTGAAAAAAGATGCCCTAGATGTTTTCCAGTGTGTTTTTATCAGATACTCTCGGAGCACATATGCATGCTTAATTGGAGCAGACTGTCCTCAGAGCTAAAGCTGAGGCGCAACTGATGGGCAAAAACGGCTTCACAATGGTGGCGGAGGTGGCTAAAAGAGAACTGCGCTCACGCTCAAAAATAAATTGCCGTTCATTAGGAAAACAGATTCTGGTCATAAGTGTTTTACTTGTGGGTGGGTGCGTGTGTTTGTGGGTTTTTCTGAAGTTCCTCCACTTGGAAACCCAATACATATTTCAGGCTCAAAGGAGATCCCAGAACTGATGGAGATACCATTTGACTGTATCGTCTCTGCTCCCCAAGCTGGGCCTCATGTGCTAAGGCCCACCGAGGATGTGAAACTGTTGGAGTGCTTAAAATCCAATATAAGGGGTGTCCGGGCAGCGTAGCGGTCTATTCCGTTGCCTACTGACACGGGGATCCCGGTTCGAATCCCCGTATTGCCTCCAGCTTAGTCGGGCGTCCCTACAGACACAATTGTCCGTGTCTGCGGATGGGAAGCCGGATGTGGGTGTGTGTCCTGGTCACTGCACTAGCGCCTCCTCTGGTTGGTCGGGGGGGGGTCTCAGCGTGATCCTCCCACGTGCTACGACCCCGTGGCGAAACTCCTCACTGTCAGGTGAAAAGCGGCTGGTGACTCCAAATGTGTTGGAGGAAGAATGGGGTAATTGGCCAAGTACAATTAGAAAGAAAAAAAGGGGAGGGGGGGGGATCCACAAAAAAAATCTAATACAAGCACAAAGAGAACAGAACGATATCTATTGAGGGTGGCTAAGAACGATGTTAACAGCTGAAACTGTGATATGACACAGAAAGACCTTTACCGACTCAAAAAGCAAACAAACACTTTTTCCTGAACCCCCGTGAGACTGCAGTCTGCCCGCTGTGTTCGCTATCACAGAGCTGCCATTCTCCATTCCCAGCTTGGGCCTTTGTCTCTTTGACCTCGGTCTCAGCCAAGTTATCCATGGGGACATGTGTCCTCTCACAAGGTTGTCGTCTTGAAAACAGCCCGCTAAGCATCCCTTGCCGTCTTTCGTTCGAGATAACCCGGGCTGTTGCTGCCGTTGGTTCCACTTACTGAAGCCCATATCCCCGTTGTCTGCTCTAGACCATCTCCTTCATCACCCAAGGCTGAAACAGTGGTTTGCCCACCGTCATCCTCACCATCATCACTAAGATCGTGATCTCATGACCAGCTGCCATTGTACCTACCAGCTGTCAATAGCAATTCATCCACCCTGGCGTCAAGGGCCAGCTAAAAGCAGGGAAACTCGAGGATCGATTGGAGAACCAGATTTACATAGCATTATGGCGCGGAGTGCTACGTTTATCCTCTCTCTTACCCTCCTGCTGTATATTTACTTGTAAATGTATGGATGCTTCTCAATAGGCCTTTTGAAGTTAAGCTTAATGCAATCAACCCGGGGCTGTATCTCACAAAGCAGCGAGGCAGCCCTGGAATTAGTCGGCCTGATGAGTAATTTGGCTTGCTGCCACTAAACTGTGCACTCTGCAATGGCAAATGTGAGAGGTAGCCCTCAGACAGCACACTGGGTTCAAACAATACAATGGGCGAGCCACAGCTCAGCGGCTGGAACAGCGCTTACAGTTCACATCACAGCATGTCATCAGTAAAGAGAGAATCGATTTGGTCCTCAGTGACAGACGAGGCCTCACATGGCCAAAGTCAAGAAAAATTAAACATTTGATGGCTAATGGTTGGATTCCTCCTGCTAATTATTGTTAGTGACAATCGACTGCGTAGGTGAAAGAGCAAAAATCAGCCAAGTTGAAATGGTGGCAGAGCTGCCACCAAGTCAGAGAATCAGGTTTTAATGTGAGTTATTCATTCATTCATTCATTCATTCATTCATTCATTCATTCATTCATTCATTCATCATCAGCCTCTTCTCTGGGGTGGGGTCGCGGTGGCAGCAACCTAAGTAGGGCACTCCAGACGTCGCTCTCCTCAGCAACGCCCTCCAGCTCCTCCCGGGGGATCCCAAGGCGTTCCCAGACCAGATTGGACATGTAGTCCCTCCAGCGATTTCTGGGTCTACCCCGGGGTCTCCTCCCAGTTGGACGTGCCTGGAAAACCTCCAAAGCAAGGCGCCCAGGAGGCATCCTAATCAGATGCCCGAACCACCTCAACTGGCTCCTTTCGACGCAAAGGAGCAGCAGCTCTACTCCGAGCTCCCTCCGGATGTCCAAGCTGCTCACCTTATCTCTAAGGCTGAGCCCAGACACCCTACGCAGGAAGCTCATTCCAACCACTTGTATCCGCGATCTCACCCTTTCGGTCACTACCCAGAGCTCATGACCATAGGTGAGGAGGGTTGGAGCGAAGATCGAGTGTTAAATTGAGAGCTTTGCCTTCTGGCTCAGCTCCCTCATCAACCACAACGGGTCAGGTACAACATCCGCATTACTGCTGGTGCTGCATGTGAATTAATAAACCCTTAATATTAATGATAGAATAGAATGCAATTTATTTCTCATTTTTACATATATAGAATGAAACCGCACTCTCTGTATTTAACCCATCCTAGTGGTGTAGCTGGGGTGGCGCAGTGGTTAGCACGGTCGCCTCACAGCAAGAAGGTCCTGGGTCCGAGCCCCGGGGTAGTCCAACCTTGATGGGTCATCCCAGGTCGTCCTCTGTGTGGAGTTTGCATGTTCTCCCCGTGTCTGCGTGGGTTTCCTCCGGGGGCTCCGGTTTCCTCCCAAAGTCCAAAGACATGTAGGTCAGGTGAATCGGCCGTACTAAATTGCCCCTAGGAATGAATGAATGGGTGTGGGGCCTGTGTGGTGGCCTGGCGGCCTGTCCAAGGTGTCTCCCCGCCTGCCGCCTAATGGCTGATGGAATAGGCTCCAGCATCCCCGCGACCCTGAGAGCAGGATAAGATAATGGATGGATGGATAGTGGTGTAGCTAGGAGCACTGGGCAGCTGCAGCACCTGGGAACCAACTCCAGTTCTTCTTTCCATTGCCTTGCTCATGTCTTTTTGATGGTGGGAGGAAACCGGGGCACCTGGAGGAAACCCACTCACACATGGGGAGAACGTGCAAACTCCACACAGAAAGGACCTGGGACGGCGTGGGTTCGAACCCAGGACCTTCTTGCTGTGAGGCAACAGTGCTAACCACTGGGCCACCGTGCCGTGATAGTAATAATAATAGTCACAAGCTTCATAATCATTATAATGCATTTTATTGTCAATTGCTCATAAGCTGTTGAGGACAAAACAAAAATACAAAAAGCATAGTGTAAGATATTCAAAGTCATGCATGAAATGCAAAGCATGTAAAAGATCTGTAAAGTTAAGCCTCCAGGGAATATGCAGAAGAGAGTCAATATCAGAAACCTCTTATCACTACATGTTAAGTTTGCCCAAAGAAATCTTAGGCGGTTTCCAGTTCCTAACACAAGTCGTACATCACCACACAGGAAACGTGTGAGTTTAGAAAAAGATACCGCTTACTTATGATCACGTTTTATACCCAAGTTCATTACTCCATTTCTGGTGAATCGAAAATCATGGCGTATGATGATTGAGCCAAAGTGGTGAGGTCCATATAAGAGGAAGAATAAATATTTTCCCATAAACAACACAATTTATAAAATCTTTATCGGATTTCCGTGATTTAAAACTATGCAGAGCCGGCTCAAGGCTTTATGGGGCCCTAAGCAGAATCTGATCCCCCCCGCCCATCCCCCACATTAAACCCACCTCCCACCACCGACAATATTATGTCCATGCTTGACCATTACCATAATTACTTGTTTGTCTGGGACAAACATGTAATTATATATTGGGTTATGTATTTAGATAAATAATGGTCTATTGTGGAATAGAAAAGCGAAAACACAAACAGCTGAAGAAAAGATGGAATCACAACACTGTTCAGTTCTCAGAGACATATCTCAAAAGCACATTCTGATGACAAGTCATTTAATTGAAGATCTTTAGAGAATGGACACCACGGCACCAATTGCCATCCAATACATTAAGTTTTGAGTAGTCAATAATTCACGCCTCTTAATAGGGGAGATCATTTATTCTTTATCACTAAGAAGAACTTAGACTGTGACCTTGTATCGACCAAAGTACCAAATGTGCTGAGAACTGAGTGAGCTGCAGATTCGTACTGTAAGAAGTGGGACAAACAGTTTGTACGCCATTTAACCCAGATGTTACCATTAGGTTAAGATTAGGTTTAAAATAGGCGTTCGGAAAGCGTGGTGGGCTATCCGGGAAACGGACTTCGGAGGCAGCGGGACGGCTGCTCGGGAAGCAGAATTCGGAGGCAGCCCGGCGGCCCTTTGAGGAGACATTTGCTCTGGAGGATCTCATTCTGATAGAGGAGTTCTTTCTGATAAATAAGGAGACACTTCGTCTCCTCCTGCCACTGCTGGAGGTGTCTATTGAGCTCCTCCTCTGCCTGGAGGAGGGCAGAAGCCATCTTTTTTTTGCTCTGCTCCCAAAGCTCGGCATCGTCAGCGAGGCGTTCCACCCGCTCCACCAGTGCCTTTGTTTTCTCCATAGCAGCAGCTTTTAACTTATCCGCCTTCAGAGCGGCAGCACTCTCCAGGACAGCATGTCTCTGCAGGGCCTTCACCTCCTACAGGAGCTTGTCTTTGTCGAGGAGGATCGACTCCTTCTCTCGCTCCATGGCCTCTTTGGCAGAACAAGCAGCCTGTGCCTCTTTGGATTTGAGAAGACACTCGGTCTGGAGGGTCTCATTCTGACAGAGGATTTGCTTTTGATAAATAGATATGTCCTGGAGAGATGTCTCGAGGTGTGCAGTCATGCTCAGGATGGTTTGCAAGTGATTTTCTACCTCTGTCATCCTCATCCTCTCCTCTTGCAATTCAGCCGACTTCTTTTCTTGCTCCATGGCCTCCTTGGTAGAAAGAGCTCCATTTGCCTCTTTGGCTTTGAAGAGTTCCTCTTCATAAATAGATCTCTGCTGGAGAAATCTCTGGAGGTGTGCAGTCTTGTCCAGGCATGTTCGCAAGAAGTCTTCAATGTCTCTCATCCTCATCCCGTCCTCTTGCAATGGAGTGGGGCATATCGCTTTACTCCGAGGGCCCTGCTTTTTCCATCTCCTCACTTCCTGTGTTACAGTTGGGGGTCTCTCCATCCTGTTGTCCTCCTCTTCCGTCATCGCACACTGTAATACAGAACAGGATCAGTTAAATTACAATTTTTGTCAAACTCGATTCCCTTGTATTTTCGTTGCATAATGTGGACAGTGATGTTCACTATGTTTGCTATACAACAGATGGAAAATATCAATGAATATCTGCTGAGAAGGTGCTACGGCATGAGGTATGGAGAAGCTACATTTCCTAGGATTTTGAATGAATGAATGAATTGTGATTTATTTCGAAAATGTAAAGCAGGAGATAACATACAGATAAACCATTGCCAATAATCTGAAGTGATCGACAAATCCACACATCAAACTCAGTGAACAAATCTCTGTATGCATCAGATTATTTGTTACATGTTTGAAAAGGAGTAGGAGGAAGTATACACTTATTTTTTCATGAAAAAATATAGCTTAACCCAACAGCGGACTGTGACTTACAAACAAGAAAGTCCGCATCTTGCTAAAATACTGTAACGTGCATGGATAAGGAGACACGCTGGCCGCTGGCTGGCGGGTCTGACCCTTTAGTCGAGCGGTTAACGATGCCTCCTGCGGTGCGGGCGATACGGGTTCGCCTCCCGGCCGCGGCAGTTCCTGTGGTTGCGTTGTCCCCCCGATTCGCTACAATACGATTCAAGGAGCCTCATTCAGCTGTGAACCTTTGACTCAAAATTACAATCAAATTACCCATTAAGCTTATACGTTCATTAGTAGCGGATAATACCATCCCCTAGCCTCTCAATAGCGCCGCCTATGATTCAATGTGTTTCGATCATTTCAACACATCAGTGACAAACAGGAAGTCCGTCAGTGGCACTACAAGAAGTAGTTCACATTGTCGCTCACCTGTCTGGCTTGGCCTGTGTCTACCTGCTGACGGGACTCTTGGTTCAGACCGACTCTTGTGTTGTCATGTCCCTCCTGCTCCATCTTTCCTCTCTCACTCATCTGGGATCCCGAGTCTGACCTCTTCTGTCCGCAGTGAAGCAATCGAACGACTGTCCGCGGCCGCTGCACGCTGTTATTGCCGTAGGTTCTATGACGTCACAGTGGTTCTGATTCCAAAACACAATCGTTCTGTCTTCATAGTGTAACCTGGAAAACGGACCGCGGAACGAATTAAAAGTATTTCAACAAAATTAAATATGGAGAAATATTGAATGTGTTCACTATACAAACCTAAACAATTTGCTCCATATTTCAGAACCTGCGGAAACATTCTGGATCGGGTCTTGCAATTACACCACGGACCACTAGGGGTCCGCGGACCCCCGGTTGAGAAACACTGCTCTAAAGGAAGTTGTCTCCACAAGACCTTACAAAACAGACAAACTGAAGACTCACACGTGGGTAGTGTTCAAGTGGGTACTACACCCCACGGTGGAAACTCATTTCAGCTGCTTGTCCCCGCGATCTTACCCTTTCAGTCACTACCCAAATCTCGTGACCAAAGCTGAGGGTTGGAAGAAAGATTGACTGGTAAATTGAGAGCTTTGCCTTCCGGCTCAGCACCCTCTTCACCGCAACGGTCCGGTACAACGTCTGCATTTATGACGCTGATGCTGCACATCAGCGTCAGCCTCATAAATCTTGTTGTTTATGTAGTGAGTTACACTTAATCGCCGGCAGGGGGCATTATTGCATCGTCGGCACGTATTTTTTCTTTCTTGCCTGTTTGCCGAATTCTGGGTATTTTGTCCCTCCGTGGCTACCGTAGAGCCAGCCCCGTTTCGTGTTACAAGGTAAGCGCCGGTATCCGTTGTTCGCCCGCATAAATGGGTATTTTAAAATATGTCAAAGGCCCATCACTGCTATACGAGATGGCTGGTATACATGCTGTTTATGCAACAGAGCTGATTTTTGTTTAAAAATGGAAGTTGGAAAGGTGCCGTTTGATATTTTATTGCATCGCGCGGTTGCGCTAGCTAAACAATGTATGGGTTAACATGATGAAATGTTAGCAGACTAAGCAGGCTAATTGTTGGTTAATGATGTAACCGGTTATTTTGTTGCCCGGTGCGGGATTCGATACGGGGTGTACTGCACCACAAGGCGACGTCACTAACCGCTCGGCTAAAGGGCCAGACCCGTTAGCTAGCGGCTAACGTGTCTTATTAGTAGTTTACAGTCGTCACCCTCTCCCGGAAGCGTGCCCTCGCGCTTTGTTCTTCCCGCGCTCCGAAGAGACTTCTGAGGATCTGCACACTTCCGGATCCCACCGCTGCCGCCAATGTAACCGGTTATTTTCTTGCCCGGTGCGGGATTCGATACGACGTGTACTGCACCACAAGGCGACATCACTAACCGCTCGGCTAAAGGGTCAGACCCGTTAGCTGGCCGCTCTGGTGGCCGAGCGGAATAACCCGCCGTTCTTGCGACCCGCTCGTCACGTGGCTGGGAGGTTCGTATCCCAGACTCACCGTATCCGGTCACGGCCAGAGCGTCCACGGGGTCAGGCATTCATTAGGCCACCCTTACCCGAGGGATAGTGGGTGTAGATCGGTGTAGTGTTCGGGGACTCGTCGTTCTCAGCCAAGCAACCGAAAGCATTCTCCCTACGCCTCCTTCGCGGCCTGAAGGCGATGCGATCCATGCGTGTAAAGTAGCGAGAGCAGCCGACACGAGTTTGAAGGAAGCTGGTGTTACGACTATCTCCTTCCTGTGGAAACGTGAGCCAGGGGAGTTATTCCACAAGAGTTCCGGCCATATGCCACTGGGTTAACCGGGTGGGATAAAGGGGAAAAACTAGAAATAAATGTATAATTAAAAAAACTTCTACTACTACTACTTTTGGCTGCTCCCGTTAGGGGGCACCACAGCAGATCATCCGTTTCCATCTCTTCCTGTCCTCTGCATCTTCCTCTGTCACACCAGCCACCTGCATGTCCTCCCTCACCACATCCATAAACCTCCTCTTTGGCCTTCCTCTTCTCCTCTTCCCTGGCAGCTCCATATTCAGCATCCTTCTCCCAATATACTCAGCATCTCTCCTCCACACATGTCCACACCATCTCAATCTTGCCTCTCTTGCTTTGTCTCCAAACCGTCCAACCTGAGCTGTCCCTCTAATATACTCGTTCCTAATCCTGTCCATCTTCGTCACTCCCAGTGAAAATCTTAGCATCTTCAACTCTGCCACCTCCAGCTCCACCTCCACCCTGCCTGCACCCTTTTCTTCACCTCTCTCCTGCACTCCCCGTTACTTTGGACAGTTGACCCCCAAGTATTTAAACTCGTATGCCTTCGTCACCTCCATGCGTGCATCCTCACCATTCCACTGTCCTCCCTCTCATTCACACATAGTTATTCCGTCTTGCTCCTACTTTTCCTACTGTTTTATTCTATAATAAAAAAAATTATCTTAGCTGTAATCTGCTGTATGATTCAAATCCAGTCACCTGATCTGGTTTGCATTGCTATGCCTCCAAATTCTATCGAAATATGCAATTCGACCAACAATTTGTTCAAAAATTCCATAATTTATGCCCTCCGTCAACTGTTTTTTCACGTGTTATATCTACAAGGAGTTCGTTGCTGTTATCTAGATTAAAAAACACCGGATACGTGAGGAATAACTGATGGATCGAAACGTTAACGGGTTAAGAGATCAAATAATTAATGAGAGCATTTCAGTGTGCCGACCTCACTCTTCCGTAATATGTTTTGCAAATTTTCGTCTTGCACCTAAATATTTTTTCTGGTTGTGTGCACACTTGCTTCCTCTTCTGAAGGTTTGTTATCTATATTGCCCTGTATTTAAACATGCTGTAAGTTGTTTCCCCGCATCTGCAATCTGATTCACTGTTTTTGTAAAGCACTGATTTTCAAACAGTTTTTTTTTAAGGGACCCAAATTTTCAGAATAAGGTTGTGGCCCAAAGTTATTTTAATTATTATTGTGCTGGCTAGTAGCAGCAAGTGTATCATGCTTTTATAATGTTAAACTACAATCCATCCATTCTTCCATTATCCAAGCCACTTATCCCAACCGGGGTCGTTGGATGCTGGAGCCTATCCCAGCAGTCATTGGGCGGCAGGCGGGGAGACACCCTGGACAGGCTGCCAGGCCATCACAGGGCCCACACACACACACACCTAGGGACAATTTAGTACGGCCGAGTCACCTGACCTACATGTCTTTGGACTGTGGGAGGAAACCGGAGGCCCCGGAGGAACCCACGCAGACACGGGGACAACATGCAAACTCCACACAGAGGACAACCTAGGACGACCCCCAAGCTCGAACCCAGGACCTTCTTGCTGTGAGGTGACCACGCTAACCACTACGCCAGCATGCCGCCTAAACTACAATCCGTCCAGAGCCGGCACAAGGCTTTATGGGGCCCTAAGCAGAATTTGGTTTGCCCCCCCCCCCGCCTCACCCCCCACACTAAACCCACCTCCCACCACTGACAATATTATGTCCATGCTTGATCGTTACCACACCACAGTCATGACTTACTACTGTGCTGGAAAGTCTTAAAATAAACCAGCAGACAATGCATTTACTGAACAAGTTAACTATTTTAATTGATTTTGAACTGTGCAAAGGTGCAGAAGAGTAACGAAGAAATAAATTATTTTCTTACATAAAATGCAAATGCAGAAACAGACAATATTAAATAAATGAAACAGAAACTTAAATTAGGACTTACAATGAATGGCGCTTCGCTGCGCCATACGAATAAACCCTTTTAGGTGACATACTGTCGCGATGTACTTGCTTACAGTTATAACGCGTATGAACGTGACCCCAGCTCTGACATAGGCAGCGGAAAGGATTAAGCCAGTAGCATTAATTTGTCAGTCTGTTAACAAAATGATATCAAAATATTTAGTTTTTGTTTTTTGGTGATTGCTACTGCCATAGGC
The DNA here is from genome assembly GCF_029633865.1 of Lampris incognitus. Taxonomy (NCBI): domain Eukaryota; kingdom Metazoa; phylum Chordata; class Actinopteri; order Lampriformes; family Lampridae; genus Lampris; species Lampris incognitus. The sequence goes on from NC_079218.1 coordinate 8,278,027, forward strand.
GTTTCTAGCCCATTTTTGGGGGTGCTGCAGCACCCCTAAATTGAACCCCAGCACCCCTAAAATTGAAGAGATTTTTTATTTTTTTACTGTATGTCCATGTTTAATAAGCTGAAGAAATGTCAAAACCATATCCAGTATATGGTTTAAACGTAATTTTTTAACAACAAAAATACAGCACCCCCCCCCCATGCTTCAGAAATGGTTTGATCCACCCCCCCACCCCCCAAATTTATCTTGCCTGGCGGGCCAGCACTCTGGGTGCTCAGCATCCCAAAAGCTCTGATCCTAGAATCGCCCCTGGCTACTGATATGATACATCACTCACAAAAATATATCAACCTGTCGTGTTTGACACGTCAAGCGCTCTGGGGGGCCCCCTGCTGGCGCGGTGGAGGGGCCTAAACGACCGCTTAGTTCGCTTATGCCTTGGGCCAGCTCTGAAACTATGCTTATAGTTTTTGCTTCAAATATCTTCAGCAGTTTCTGCTTCAGACAACTTGTGTCAGGACGTGTCAGCAGAAAGACTGGTTGTATTTCCGTAAACAGAGATTTCACTCGTAGAATCGCGAACTGGGTTTCGCAAAAGACCAAATCTTCGTTTCCTCTGCATGCAACTCATAATGTTATGCATACTTTTCCATTGCTGCACACAATTTTTTTTTCTCCTGGATTTTGGGAAACCTGTCATCAAAACATAATTTCCCTGTCAGTCTGGATTCTGCAGGATTGGACATTTGTGACAGGAGGATATTGCGTCAGTAAAGCTGTGCACTTAGTTCTGAGAAACCATGGCACTTGTTAAAACACAGCCAGCCAAATTCGAAACCTCGTAAAGCCAAGCTGTGCGGATTCGGCATCAGGGAAGCAGTATTAGGCTGCAGTTAGTTTACCTGGCCCACAGGTGGGATTGAGACACAAAACATTCCCTTGACATCTTGAACCAGTTAAATCTCAGTGGCAGATGCATTCGTTTACTACACACACACACACAGACAGGCCGATGCGTACAACAACTCCAGTCTATTTGCACCCCTGTCAATACCGAACCAATGGAAATAACAGATGACACAATCAGGTGTGACTTAAGACTGACTTTCATTCGTCCCAGGGTGGAATTCAGGAATTTGACAAGGTGCTGCCATCTGTTGGTTGGAAAGTGGAGTTGCAGTTTGGGTCCTTCATTTCCTCACTGCATGAGCGTTGCGTGCCTTATGGTAGCGCTCAGCTGCCCTTCACTGCCATCTAGTGGTCACACTAAAACTGCACACTGGTCTTAATCTCACTTGCCACAATGACAGAAAATGACTGGAAAAGCGTTTCAAGGCTTAGAGCAGTGTTTCCCCAACCCAGTCCTCAAGGAACCCCTGTCCTGCAGGTTTTCCTTGCAACCCTGAATAGATATCTGTTTGTAGTTATTCAACCAATCAGCAATGAATTATGTCAGATGTTGCACACTTTGCATAATTAAGTGCTGTGATATAATTGGTTGAGTAAGTACAAGCAGGGCTACCTATGCAGGGTTACAATGAAAGTCTGCAGGATAGGGGTTCCTTGAGGACTGGGTTGGGAAACGCTGGCTTAGAGAGTTATTTGCATGGTGTTCTGGTCTCGTTGCTGTGGGAAATAGGGTTAAACAAAACACTCTGAATGTTCACGTTTCAGAGTCTCTAGATTATGGTTTCACCAGTGAGGTAATTGCTGATAATATGCTGAAGAGAATGGAGAAAGAAAGTTTAGGGTGACGCTGCCGTGTCAAACAAAGACAACATTTCTTACAACCCCCGTGCTGTTTAGCAGTGTGCAGCGTGCAGCCCAACAAATGTAATTTTGTCATTTTCAGATAAATATTCTCGAGAGGTTTACACAGCCGCTACGCGGCCGCAACCCTTCAGCCACGTTTGAGATGATGTCACAGAGATATACGAGTTATAACACCCGGAGCAACACCACAGACACATCCTTATTGTATTGAACATCCATCCATTATCCAAACCGCTTACCCTGCTCTCAGGGTGGGGGGGATGCTGGAGCCTCTCCCAGCAGCCACTGGGCGGCAGGCGGGGGAGGCACCCTGGACAGGCCATTTGACCGTTACTTAAAACACCAGTTTTCTTTTTCCCGTGAACTACCTGCTGAGGATAGAGTACACTAACTAATTTGCTGTTCTCTAAAACTGTCGTCCTATTCTGGATAAATCTAATAATAAGGTATATAGTGAGTCCAAACTGAATATGAGTCCGAGAGATTCATTTAAAGCAGTAAATACGACCTACTTCACATTTTAGGCCACTTATCCTGGAAAGGCAAAGGACTCCAGCAAGGAGGCCCTGGCCACGATAAGCGAGTGGGGCTACGCGTCAAGTTCAAGTTTGTGAGTTTTCTCCATCCCTACTTGCTCGCCTGCACAGGTGTACGGTTTGCGATGCAGCTCTGGCGAGGGGGCGGCGGTTTCGTGTGACTCTGTACAGCGCTCTGCGCGGCTGTTGCGGCGAGAGAAGCGCTGTATAAAATGCAACTTGACCGAGGCCCGAGGCGCCTCTCTAACCCGCCGTGGCCTCACTTCTGATATGGTTGAAGGGAATAACACGAGTATGAACGCTCTCGAGCGGTGCTCGGGCCCGTGTCCTGAACGCGCGTGACAAACACAAGCCGATGCTGAGCCGGTGTCATTTAGGAAACGCAGTGCTGCCAAACATTTGTACAGCTGTAATGGTGTTTGTTGTGGGAGCCGTCTCAAGCTGCCTGCGACATGATGCCAGAGCAGAGGTTGTGCCGTGCTGCTCAGTGGGCAAGGCCTTCGCTGCAGCTGCCAGCTGAGCCCTGCTACGTCTGGACAAACACTCAAAGCAAAGGCTCAACAGATGAGACGGCGACGGTGAGGTTCACAGGTACCGAGAGCCCAAACCGATTTTTGAATTAGTGTGTTGCATAATTCACACGTCGGTTTCGCACTGTGTTGGATGGTCCTGGGTTTTTTTTTGTATCGTGAAATATATTGATTGATTGATTGATTGATTAACAAATTTATAGCTATGGAAATCTTCAAGTTTGTAAGAGGGATCATATGTCAGTGAGAGCTTTCGCTATAGACAGTCAGATCATTGCTGGACTGGCCAGTGTATGAGGATAAGGCAGCTTGAGCTGGGTCCATATGCTACCAAGTACATATTTGCTTCGGTCTCGCGGCACAACTTAACTGTGTGATGAACCAGAGACGCCCTCCATAACCAGGCCCCCTCCTACCTCACCGACCTGCTCCAGCACCATACTCCTTCCCACAGCCTTCACTCCTCCAATGCCTCCTCCACATCTGCCCCCTTCCCTCTGGAACCCCCCCCCCCAAACACATCAGAGACTGCACCGATCTGTCCGCGTTCACACCATTAATCAGAACTCAGCTTTTCAGAAATGCTTTTAATCCCCAGACAGCATCCGGATGTGGGCCACTTCAGGCAGTGATGCGGCACTGATGGTCTTCTTCTGGCCCTGACAAAATGGATGTGAGCCTGAAGTGGCCCACATGTATAACAGCAAATATGGCCCAAATATACCAAATCAAATGTGGGCCTTTTTTGGCAAAGATGCGGTGCTCTGGGCAACATGTGATCTGGATGTGACCCTGAAGTGGCCCCGTGTGGTAAATGGTGAATATGGCCCAAATATCACACAACAAATATGGGCCACCTTTGGCGATATGTGACACATGCGGCATTGCTATGGCTTGGTTCTGGCCCAGATCTGGCCAACAGGAGCGGACCGCCCAAGTGCCGTCGTTCCACACGATATGTGGGCCGGATGAAGTGTCGGGTGTGGGGCGGGTCCGGGCCACAGCAATTTTGCTATCTGGGGTGTGCGTAACATGTTTTGTGTGTATGGCTTTTATTTATTTTTTAATCTTATGTAAAGCGTCTTTGTGTACCTTGAAAAGTGCAATACACATATATTATTATTGTTGTCATCATTATGAGATTTATTGTCCCTCTAGTGACAACACAGATTTAACTAGTTTGTTTATGCATGTCAAGGGAACAAACTAAGGGGCGTCATTCCATGTCCTCTGGCGTCTTCACTTCCTTCACATTCGCCGATGATGTCAAACCTCTGTTGTACCACGACAATGACTGCGTGTGTATGTTATGTGTGTTGGGGGGCATGTTATGTAGTGCATCAACATGCATCCTGATTCCAGGGGCTGACTCACACCCGTATATCACGCACACCGCGAAACACGCCCTAGCATCTTGGCATTGTTTATCTCACGTTTGCCTGTTTTCTTTTCCGTCATCTTGGCAGCGCGAGATGCCGAGGAGGTGGAGCCGTCTGCCAGAGGCGCATCATTCATAGGCTCACATGTCGGAGGAATGACGTACATTCCTGGTAGAGCCACGGAGCCGCAGGAGAAAGGTGACTCGCTGAAGTTCTGCCTGCCCAGAGGCTCAGCGTAGTCGTGATGACAGGCGGGTCGCTTCGCCATGAGCAGATTTGAAGGTGTGTAGTATGAACGTGTGCATGTGATTAGAGGCATGAAATGTTATGGAGCTTTTCCAAGACAAATCCAATTCGAGACAGAGACCATTTTTGTTTTCCTCATAAAATTTTAGAGTATATCTTTCGACACTTTTTAGTGTCATCTTGTCATATCGTTACAATAAACATACGCTAAGAACATACTGAGTGATGACAGTGATCCAGAGTGAAAGTGGCATAAGACATAAATTAAACAATTCATGAAAAAGAAGAAAAGAAAAAAGGGGAAAAACATCTAGTTTTATGTATGTATATATATAAAACTTTAAATACATAGCAGTACAAGCTTGTTTCGTGCGTCACACACCCATCAGCTGCTGATGTGATTCAACAAAGAAAACACACAGTATAAGTTGCCCCGTGTCACGCCCCTAACTTCGGTGGGCAGCAGCCAATCAAGAGAAAACATTTGAACTATTACCACCAATGGGGTAGGTAGTTACGATGCACAGCAACCAGTGGTGGGGTAGAAAACCTTACAACCAATGGAGTAAGGGGTTGGGGCTTGTTTTGAAAAAGCATTTAAAGGACCAGGGCATTGTTGAAATAGCCTGCATTTAGAATATAACAAGGTAACGTCAAATGGAGTAATTTATGTAAATCGTATAGCGGGGTGGTGTTGGGGCACAGTTGGAAGGGCAGGCAGTTAAAATATAAAAAAGAATACAACATCTAATAAATGTCACACCTGTATCATCCAATGGGGAGGGGGGGGGGATCTACTATTCAAAGTGGACATATCAGGTTTGCAAATAATAAGATACTTTTCTGCTAAGCACAGGTTGCGTCTTGAATATGCATTGCTCTTTGCAAGGATTTTCCATGAAACAGAGTAACCAATATTCTTGTCTACCAATGACCAAATGTGGCGGCTCAAGGTCGTTGCATTACTTGCATGCTCATTTCTGACGCTACTCATATGCGCGTTAAACCTCATTTTGAAAGGGCCCTCTTGAACAGTTTCTTTGTGTTGCACTGCTCGGGGAAACGGTATTTTGTTTCATTTCATGTACACAAGTACTTGAAATAAAATGACCAAGTGTTCCTGATTCCTGAAGACATCTGCTGTGCCCACTCTTCTTGGAAGCGATACTGGCCATGGCGATGGAGAACCCCCGGAGAAGCCAGGTCAAATAGAAGTAGGCTGTTTTTAGCTAACGCTGGTTACATTGAATGCACAGCATGCAAAATTCCATATTGTGTTTGCTGTATTTAGCACTGAGATGGGTTACAGGTACAGCAGCTAATCATAGTTATTTTTTTTACTCTGTCCCCATAGATTGGCTCATCTGTCCGGGGATGGGAGGTAGAGGGCTTTAAGCCAAAATTAATGGAAAATTATTGGTTGTGCTTTAAATTTCAATTATTGTTTCTGTCAACATAATTATAATCCTTATTTTGTGCTCATCCCAAAGACATGACATGCCGGGGTGTTCCTCAAGTATTGTCACTACACTTTCATGTTGGACAACACCAGGGAGATGATTCAGACCAGTTTAGTGCAGGTTGAATTTACCTGCACTACATGGAGGGAAGTGGGAAGATGGCGGCGTGAACTCATGTTTGCAGCAGCTCCACCCAGTACCGACTATGCAGTGTCTTTGTTCATGTCAACGTCTAAGTTTGTGTCAGTTGTGAAGTTTTTATTTAGATCTTAGATTATTTCTTCTTTTTTTTTCGTTAAATGGCTGGGAGAGCTGGCGTTGGATCGGCAGGGAGAGCTTGGTCTGCCGCGTCCGGTGGGCCCAATGACCGCGTCCTTGCCTGGAGCTGTGTCCGAAAAGGAAGCACCGAAGGCGCTCTGACGGGACGCAGAAGCAGGGCAGGCTAAGCTAACTGCTAGCCCATGCAGACCAGCAGTTCCGACAGTCATACAGGTGAACATCATACTTTGCATCAGTCACTTTGTAGAAATCTCATTTCTGAAAACAATGTCATTTTTTTTACATTACACAGGTCCGTTGGAAGTGTTCCACTCTGTCAAGTCATCCACCCATCCATTATCCAAACTGCTTATCCTGCTCTCAGGGTCACGGGGATGCTGGAGCCTATCCCAGCAGTCAGACCAGACCCTGTCAGACCATCACAGGGCCAACACACACACACACACACACACACACACACACACACACACACACACACACACACACACACACACACACACACACACACACACACATTCACACCTAGGGAAAATTTAGTACAGCCAGTTCACTTGACCTACATGTCTTTGGACTGTGGGAGGAAACCGGAGCACCCAGGGGAAACCCATGCAGACACGGGGAGAACATGTAAACTCCACACAGAGGACACCCCGGGACGACCCCCAACATTGGACTAACCTGGGGCTCGAACCCAGCACCTTCTTTCTGTGAGACGACCGGGCTAACCACTGCGCCACTGTGCCATGTGTGAGAGTCAAGTGAAGTCTTCTGCCCTGTGATGGACTGGCGGCCTGTCCAGGGTGTCTCCTCATCTGCCGGCCAATGACTGCTGGGATAGGCTCCAGCATCCCCGTGACCCTGAGAGCAGGATAAGCAGTTCGGATAATGGATGGATGGATGGATGGATGGAACACTTCTCCTACATGGGCATGAGGGAAAAAGGGCAACAATGAAAATATTGTGAGGAAGAAGAAGCGTGCCACTAACAGAAAACATAGAAAATACATATTTTGTTGGGTTTTTTTCTATGTAGTCACAATTACTATGACACTTGATGTCAACGCAGACAACAATGTGGACAATTTACATTGTCACATACATCCCAAATTGCTTTCCTTTTTTAATTTTTTAAATAAACTGAACACTTCACCCTCATCATTTTAAAGGTGATGAAAATATGACAGTGAGCACAAGTTCATCCAAGTCTTCATCTGTTGTGCTTCCCTATATATCTTTTTGGTCATTTCAGGTGAGGTGCAAAGGAAACATGTTTACTGTCAGAGGACAAAGCAATAGGTTGTGAAGACACTTAACGAACCTCACACGCACAACTTAAGGATGTGCTTTGTTGAGCTTGTCATTGCATGAAGATGGGACCCTACCTTTGCCTACAAAGTGTGGACGTCATCACTCCTGCTCCCTCAGCCTGCTGTTCCCCCAAACACTGCAGCAGTCCCCAAACCTTCCAAACAAGAACTGCCAAGCACCAGTCCTGTTTTCCAAAGTAACATAATGAGAAGTCTAGCAAAGTGGCTGAGGAAAAATAAAAATACTGGGCAATTCAATTATTGGCCCTTTGGACTTATTTCCCCCCTGTCAGCAGCTTCATAACCCATAATTTATCATTTACATTCTCAATTGTGCAATACTGACTTAACAGTACAGTAATGTAACTTTATAACTGCAATATTTCATCGGTGCAACACTCTGTCGTATATGTATACTGTATCTGAACTGCATTCCTATTGTACATTCTGCAATATTTTTATTTATTATATATGTAATATATATAATAAATATATAGTACAATGCACATATTTTTACATATGTCTAATTTTTCTGTTTTTTATTATAATTTCACTTAAGCTTATATACTATATATTCCCTTCTACAATGTGAGTAACTGTACCATGACCCAGTTTTCCCATGGGGATCAAGAAAGTATTTCTGATCTGTTAAGTTCAGTAAGTTTAGCCACGCAAAACCTGAAATAGTCACTGAGTTTGAAGTGGGTGTTCTTCAAAATGTCTTTTCAGGCAGACACGCCAGGCTGCAGATAGATCTAGTTCCCTTTGAAATAACATCTTGGCCATGGCATTTCCTGAAACTTTGTCTTACAAAAATATAATAATTTTGTACTATACATTGCAGGGGTGAGACAAAATATAAAATATTGATATGGGAATATATTGTATTACTTCCTTTTGCAATATGTTATCGATACACTGGCACCAAATATTGATATTTGATATCAAAATATGCAGGCGCTGTAGGCCCAGATAGCAAAATTACTGTGGCCCGGACCCATTCCACACCCGACACTTTCATCCGGCCCCCATACCGCGTGGAATGATGTGGCACTTGGGCGGTCCGCTCCTGTTTGCCAGATCTGGGCCAGAACCAAGCCATAGCAATGCCGCATGTGCCACAGAGTTGCCAAAGGTGGCCCATATTAGTTTTGTAATATTTGGGCCATATGCACCATTTACCACACGGGCCACTTCAGGGTCACATTCAGATTACATGTTGCCGAGAGCACCACATCTTTGCCAAAAAGGCCCATGTTTGATTTGGCATATTTGGCCATATTTGCTGTTATACATGTGGGCCACTTCAGGCTCACATCCATTTTGTCAGGGCCAGAAGGAGCCATCAGTGCCGCATCAATGCCTGAAGTGGCCCACATCCGGATGCTGTCTGTGGACGGATTCCCCCACCAAATTGACTTACCAGAGTCACTACTCCATGAGTCCTCGTGGCGGCGCTTATGAAACGAATGAGGGCACCGTGGTGAAGAAGAAGAAGAAACTCACAGGAGGAAAATGGCGGATAGCGGGAGCGATTCATGGAGGTACCGTCAACTTTCAAGTCGAACACCTGGATCCGCTTCGGCTTTAACCATACTGATGGGACAAACAAAACCGGTGAGGACTACGCGATATGCAAGAACTTTCTCGCGAAAGTTAAGTAAAACCATGGACACGTTATCCAGCAGATATAAAAATAGGCATTTTCTAGGAACGCCAAGCTAGTGGGGGAGGAAGTGTTTGTCTGCTCTGGACACTTCCCTAGGGTGCCGTAAGAGGGCGCCAGTGTTTACGTATGTTGTGCATTGCTGTTTCCGGTCTGGTTTCGTTGCCCTCTTAAAGTCTGACCACAGCACAGCGAGACTCCGCGTTGCTCCTGTTTTATTACGTATTTCGAGTTTAGTACAGAGTAAGTCAGTGACTTCCGCCCGCGAACTGAACAAATTGGACTTAACAAACTTAACTACCTTGTTCGTCATCATCCTGATTTCGTGGAGAAAACAGCGAAGGTGTGCACAGCTGGGGGGCGGCCTACCGTAAATACAATGTTTGAGATGAAGCTTCCGTTCACATCCCTGAGGGCTGCCAGTATTACTGATGTAACCGGTTATTTTCTTGCCCGGTGCGGGATTCGATACGAGGTGTGCTGCGCCACAAGGCGACATCACTAACCGCTCGGCTAAAGGGTCAGACCCGTTAGCTAGGAGGCTAAAGGGTCACACCCGTTAGCTAGGGGCTAACGTGTCTTTTTAGTAGTTTACACTAACGCCCCTTTTCCACTAAACGGTACCGGCTCAACTCGACTCGCCCGTTTTTCCGTTTTCCATTACTGGACAGTACCGGCATTTAGGTAACTTACCACTTTTCTGGTACCCACCTTTGTCGAGGTTTAAAAACCAAAAACGAGCGGGTAACCAAAATCAATGCAGACCTCTGATTGGTCAGAGAAACGCGTCACTTTGTAATTTCGGGTTACTGCGTCATCAATGCGCGCTTGGGATATCACCCGGCATTTTTAAATACCGAAGCGGTCGAAAGCGGAGTTATCTTAAAAGTACATTTTGAAATGGGGGGGGGGGAAAACGGAGCACCGAAAATCCACGCTGTGGTCTGTCGAGCAGGTACAGACGTTTCTTACTATGGTTTTTTTTTTTTAATTTCCCCCTTTTTTTCCAATTTTCTCCCCAATTTGTATCCGGCCAATTACCCAGCTCCTCTTGAGCCGTCCCGTTCGCTGCTCCACCTCCTCTCCGCCGATCCGGGGGCGCCCCGACCGACCAGAGGAGGCGCCAGGGCAGCGACCAGGACACATACCCACATCCGACTTCCCACCCCGCAGACACGGCCAATTGTGTCTGTAGGGACGCCCGACCAAGCCGGAGGTAACACGGGGATTCGAACCGGCGATCCCGCGTTGGTAGGCAACGGAATAGACCGCTACGCTACCCGGGCACGTTTCTTACTATGTTCTTACAATGGTCGCGTTGAAGATGACGTCACATCAGTTTCACCAGGCGTCGCTATTACGACCAGCTACGGTCATGGAAAACGACACAGAAGCGAGTCGAGTCGCGTTGAGCCGGTACCGTGTAGTGGAAAAGGGGCATTAGTGTAAACTACTAATAAGACACGTTAGCCCCTAGCTAACGGGTCTGACCCTTTAGCCAAGCGGTTAGTGACGAGTACACCCCGTATCGAATCCCGCACCGGGCGAGAAAATAACCGGGTACGTAATTATAGATTTAAGCCTCTGTGAAGCCCGACACAAAAACCCCGTGACGTGTCCGAACGTCCGGTAGTCTCCGTAACGTCACATCCTGTCAGACTTGACGCAGGTCTCCGAACCAATCCCGTGTGCGCGCGCGCGCCGCGCATCCGCGGGAGGGTCATGGTCAGCGCGGAGTCGCGTGACAAGTTAAAGCGGGAAGAGACGAGGAGAGGAGGGGAAATGGCGGAGCGCGCAGGGGGGAAACTATCTTTTGGGGGGTTTTCCAAAAGAGAAGGAAGGTGAGCGTTTAGCCTATGTAGCAACTTTTCAGTAATGGTTGCCTGTTGATGTATGATATGGATTGGGAGAAAGAGAAATTCTCTTCATCCTGATTGTAGGCGCCGTTTAGCTAGTGGGGCCGTACTCGTCTGATCCCGCACAGCATACGTTTATTGTCCTTCAGCAGGGGTTTTTTTTTCGTAAATAAATCAAGTTTCGGTTAAACGAACCAGAACGTTAACGACTCGTTCATTTTACTATAGGCACAAACAAAAGTTAATCATATTGTTGGTCCTTGGCTAACGGGGTCGTATCCTTTAGCCCAGTGTTTCTATACCGGGGGTCCGCGGACCCCTAGTGGTCCGTGGTGTAATTGCAAGGGGTCCGTGAAAATAAAATATCTTTAAAAAAAGATCCTATGACATTTATAGAAATAGGATTATTTTGCTCAAATGTGACTGAGACCTTTATCTACCTAAACTATAAAGGGTAACAGGACTTTTTTCTCTAATTACATCTGTTTCACAAGTGTAATTTATTGTATTTTAATAAGAGATCTCGCTCCCGTTTGCATTGTTAAAAGTTACTGCATAAAAATTCTGTTGTTACATATATCTGAAAGTTACTGAATACATATTCTGTTTCGTTACATATATCTGAAAGTTACTGCATAAGAATTCTGTTGTGTTAACTATATCTAAGTTACAACTGAAAGCTCTTATTTTTGCCCCAAAGAGTGAATAAATGCTATAATGCAATTTAAAATGCAGTTTCTACAAATTGCAACCCCCCTCCCCCAATATCAGGTGGAGGGGTCCTCGGGGTAGATCAAAAATATGCAGGGGGTCCAGGACCCCAAAAAGGTTGAGAACCACTGCTTTCGTCGACTGGTTAACGTAGTCGCTTGCGGGGCGGGAGATACGAGTTCGCGTCCCGGCTATGGCGGGTCCCGCAGTGTCCCCCTAAATCTCTACAATGTTGATTTAAATCTAAATGAACTGAAAGTAAAACAATTAACTCCGTTATGTTTGGGGGTATTATTTAGATACTACTACAGTTAGGTTATGTAATGTAATTAGAATGCAATCCAATCCAATTGTTAATCCAATTATGAGTTTCATGTCGATTTCTCATGTTTTTTTGCAGAGGGTGGCAAAGACGAGCTCCAGACCGAAGAGTCAGCAGCTGAGTCAGAATCAGGTGTGGAAACGGGTAACAACAATTTGGTGTTACTTTGTGTGTCAGAGTCAAAGAGTGATACAATTTGGATTAGCTAAAATGCTAATGCTGCTCGTGCCTGTAAATTGGACTGAATTTTGGCAATTGCAAATGTCAGTATAGACAGGTCAGTGTCATGGTGTGATACAATTTGGATTAGCTAAAATGCTAATGCTGCTCGTGCCTGTAAATTGGAATGAATTTTGGCAATTGCAAATGTCAGTATAGACAGGTCAGTGTCATGGTGTACCTTTTAAAGTTACACTGAAATAACAAATGTTTTCATTTTAGCTTATTTTATCATGCCATACACAATTTCGACTTCCTGAAAAACATAAAAAATATAACTCTTTCGTGGTGACTTCATCGTAATGTGTATCACAAGGTACATGAAAATTCCTACCAGAGTAGGAGTAAACAGTTTTTGAGGTACACATTTCAATTTTTCAATCATTAAGACATGTACTTTGAATGTCAATAGAGGATGAGGGGACAGGCGGATGGAATTGTGGACGTACCTTGATATGTACAACTTGAAACTTTTCACCCATTTGCTGGTAGGTGCAGGCGAAAGTTTGTCGACAACTCTGTGCATGTCGTTGACATTTATCCATGGTAAATCTTGCAGGCATCGCGAAAAATATGCCATTATCAATAGCACATGCCAACAAACAGGAAACTGGTATGACCACTGCAGTAGAAACTGGAAGTCAGTGGACTGCAGTTATGCACAGTCAGTTAACACATACCTGACATGTACCTGCAGCCAACTTTGATAGTAATTAGTGTGAAAATAAACAATTCAAGTTTGTGTGTGTATATGTAGCCCAATTCTTTTGTCTGTCAGCCCAAACACCCCTTGAACAGTCTCTGTGTTGTGTTATTTTTTAATGAATATTGACTCCAGGGCGGACGGAGGGAGAAGACAGTTGTACAGATGGGAGACAGGAGTCCTGATGGCGGTTGAGGCAGAGCAGGTGTTCTGCATTTATTAGCTTCCTCACACACAGCACCACTCGCAGCATAAAGAGGCAGCTTGTAACACAAAACGGAACTCAAGTTTCTGAGACCACAAAAATAAATGAAACATTTAAAGAACTGCTCAGTCCATATGCTCAGCTGCTCAGTCCATATTTTAAAAACCCAATTATGCGGGCAAACAATAGATACGTGTTTACCTTGTAACACAAAACGGAACTGGCTCTACAGTAGCTCGGAGGGACAAAAGACTCAGAATTCGGAAACACTAGAAAGAAAAAATACGTGCCGACAATGCAAGACCCCCCTCTGCCGGCGATTAAGTGTAACTCGCTTCCTATACACACACATATGTATATATAATTAAAGCAAAACGTTATTTATTCAATATTCACATAAATGTTTACCATATTGCACATAATTTGACAAGACAAAGTCTAGATCAGTCCCAATATGCTTCAAGGTAAAAGTGTCCACAAAGGCTTGCATATCACATGGTCAAAGCTTGTCCGTTGCTTCATCCGCTTCAGCATGCCCTCTGTACTGACCATTGGGGAAGGATAGTTGGCTGTTATGTGATGTACGACACAGACAGGCAAGAATATGCAGTTCCCTTTGCCATGTTTCTCCCCTTGTAGCACCCCCTCAACAACAACAGCAAAAAGCAGCCAGACGATATTGTCTGCAGAGAGCAAAAGACTGGAAAGAAGGTGGTTATTCATCAGGAAGCTATGCAAGTGTTGCTCATATACTGTAATGTTAGCAGCTATTCCCAGAAAGTTGAATCAGTTCATCTGGACACAAGGTTTAGTGGGTGAAAAGTTTCATCATTCATCTAAGTGACTTCGTCAGTCTCGGCTGACTGCAGGTATCCCCGACCTTATAAACAGCACAGCTGCATAACAACTGAAACTGGCGATCGAACACAGTTTTCATGTGCAAATTTCCATGCATATTAAACCGGTAGCCAGTTTTGGTTATAATGCAACTGTGCTGGTTTCGGTTTTTCACAGTGGTCATTGTAATTGCAAGTTACCCAAGTGAAAACAGCAAATAACGTAAGGGCAATGATACACTAGACAAACTAAAAATAAAAATTCACAATGTTAACAGGCTATTGAAGGATAAACTTAAATTTGACCTAAAATCACATTTTGCCATAAATATATTAAATGTACCTGTACACACATGCCCTGTGATGACCTGGCGGCCTGTCCAGGGTGTCTCCCTGCCTGCTGCCCAATGACTGCTGGGATAGGCTCCAGCAGGATAAGCGGTTTGGATAATGGATGGATGGATGGATGATTGGGCAATGTGCTTGCCAAAGTAAATTCAGTGAGACATGGGAAAATTTACTATAGAATTGATCTGGGTAACAAGTGGTTGCCATGCAATCAGTACAAATGTGTTGAGAAAACCACTTGTCCAACATTGCCATGTATCACCACACTAGCCTATAGCTATTACTTTGTAGGCCAAAACATAGCCTACTCACTCAATGGTCGTCTGCCGTCACAGCCCTGCTGGTCTTGATTGTCTTTTCCAGTTCATCTTTGGGATCCTGAAGAATGTATCTAACACACCTCTGTCCATGTGAGGGGTAAAACTTTCATGCACAGTAACGCATACACGGGCTGTCTCGGGGTCGGTGTCGGCAACAGCATGCAACAAAAACTGCCCACGCTGAAATTCATTGCAGCAGATAGTTTCAGCTTCTGTTTGCACCACTAGTCGCTGTTTGCTCTCGGCAGGTCATAATCTGGATGGTCCCCACCGGCCATATCCAATGCACCAGCAGCCTCTGCCTCTCTGCTGCATTTCTTGGGTCATATTACTCTGGTTCGAACAAATATGGTTGACTATCCGAGTCAGCCAGAACGCTGTAAAATGTATCCTCGTCCATAAGATCCTCTGCACTCCCATTTTGGGATGCCATTTTCACTGCTGGAAACATAGCTAGCTTGCAATACAAGGCGAAGAGAACAAGGAAGGTTTTTTTTTTGAGTGACATCTACTAGAGCACGCCCCCAGAGGTGGAGACTAGACATCCAAGCTGAACTTTCCTGTAGTTCTTCCTTGACACCAACTACGTCACCAGCACGTCAAATGACGACACTGGTGCCGGAAGAAGGCTAAATTTTGCAACTGTGTCCCAGAGACACAGAAAACATTGGCAACAGCTGCAGACGTTTTTCACACTCTATCCCAAAGTCGGATAGATGGAGATAAGGTTGTAAATCGGTATAGTGGTCCTTTAAGGGTATTACAGAGTAAACGTTGCTTAAAAATGTATTTGCCCATTTTAAACTAACGCTTGTTTCTTTTCAATGGATGTGTCAGGAGCTAAGGCTAAGCTTCCTGAAGGGGTTAGTAATACACCCCCCCCCTCCAAAAAAATGCTAGAGTAGTGACAGAAAAATTAAATTTTCTCTTTCTGGAAATGTTTTGTAAATGTTTTGTTTGCTTTTACTGCAGGGTTTCTTGAGGGACCCAGACAAGTAGACCTGCGAGTACAATAGCTGCAGTCGGCTTGGTCTCATGCCACAGAGGGAGGAGACAGAGACATGCCATCATTTTATTCTGTCAGTCACACTCATCTACGACTGGTGAGTCAAAGTTTTCCAGTGATTCATGTCTGTGAAGTAGAAGAACGATCGACTGAGGTTACTCTCAAACTCCTTCTTTTTTCCCCCTGTTGCCTCTATTCTCCCACCCCATTAATTCACTCCGCCTTTCTCACTCATCTCTTTGTCCGTATACCCTTTCCTTCCTGTGTGTTAATTGCTGTTGTAATGTACCATTCATTTCTCCATGGAGCCTGCAGGACTTCTCCCAGGGCCAACTTGTTTCTGCAGCAACTCAATGCCGATCTTGGGAGACCTCCAGGATGTTGAAAAAAGAAAAAACAACCTTAAAACACACACACACACACACACACACAGAATTTCACCTGCGGGCCAGCACAGCCAAACAGGGGATTTCACCACAGTGATGACGGGGCACCGGCTTCCTTCCTGCACCCACATAAATCTGTCTGTGGGTTCTGTCCTATAGTCTTATATTAAAGCTGTTTCCATGACAAACTGCTCGGCAGGGGAGGGAAAGCTGCCTTAGAGTACAGGAGATAGTTGGACTGGGAGGGAAAGCTGTGGTTACCATTCACTCTCCTTGATCTGCACAACAGACCAACTGACCTTTTACTGCCAATGTTTTTAAACTCGTTGCCACCGCACGGGAGTTGTTGATACTGAAATGCTTGTCGCTGCACAAATGTAAACAAACCGGGGAGGTCAACACATCTATAATACATCACATTCATGTTTTTCACCATTCCTGCATTCCATTGCTTGTTTGAGGCGCACATAGCGGAAACAGAGATGGTGCCGTACCTGTCGGGTCGCACTTTTATTTTGCTGCGTGTAAACAGGCCCTTGACTTTCATTTCTTTGAAAAATGACAAGAATGGACTTGTGAGGGCATTTCTCATTTGAGTGAAGAACTTCTGTCATCTCAGACCCCGTAAGCAAGAGGCTGCAGACCTTAGGCTATAATCACACGCACACACATGCACACGTGCATGCACGCACACAAACAAACACACCCTCACAGGCAAGGACCCACACAAACACACACAAGTACATACAGACTCATAAAATGCTATAAAGCTGAGC
This sequence comes from Lampris incognitus, assembly GCF_029633865.1. NCBI lineage: Eukaryota > Metazoa > Chordata > Actinopteri > Lampriformes > Lampridae > Lampris > Lampris incognitus. Next base: position 8,294,879 of record NC_079218.1, read on the forward strand.
ACTGTGACAATCTAGGGGACCAAAACAACACTACAAATGCCACAGTTACAAAAGTCAGCCGTAACATGGAGTTATATTATCATACTGTTTAATTATGAAATTTGAAAATCGGTATACAAAAACTTATTTATTTTTCACACATTGAAGCAATCAAACAGATTGTCTTTTGTTGGAGTGGGTATTTAAAAATGATGGAACAGTGCACTTTTCTACATGAATGTTATTTAAATCCAAACACTTAATCCAGTTTTTGCTGACATTTCATTTGTATGCAGTCAACACTTTTTCAGCATTTTCAGATTGTGGTGCATTGTCCCTTCTTTTTTCTTTTTCCTTTTTTGATTAGTCTGCTAAATGGTGTTCATGCTCTTTGACAACCTTGGATATTGTAGTCAAGCATTTTGAGGGTTTTTTCTCCAATTTAATCTTTTTTTTTTTGCTCTTGGTTCATATCATTGTGAAAATTCAAATTTCTTGCATCACAACCAGCATCATGCAATAAAGGCACTATAGTATATCCGAGTACGAAATGATTTTAAACTGATCGATTTACATAACAGAACTCGTAAGCAGGAGAATAGTAACATGTAACAAGTAGTTTAACAGTATTTGTCCCATAATTCACTTATTGAGTAGGGAAAAAATAATGTCCTACAAGAACATTTGACTCAAACATTCCTCCGTAGGGGACAGTCCTACAGTGCTGTTAACAGAACATTCTTTGGATTTTGACATTTTGAAAAGCAGTGGTACAAAACAAAACACCCCAAAAAAATTATTACAAATACATCCAACATTCTGCAGTCTAGATTGCCATTGCACTTTTATATATACATGGGTGATTACTTTCAGGTGACTATTTTACAATACAACAGTTCATTGGTGGGGTAATACTGATTTGATGGCAATAGCGGTAACACAAAAACTTCACATCAGCCTTCTTCCTGAGATCATTTGACAGTTTTGTTGTGTTTTCAGCCATCTGTGGGGCTCATGTCAGTTGATGTAGGTGCTTCAGTTTTGATGTCAAAGCAGGGAGAGGCTGTGCTGAGGCCCTGGCTCCTGGAGATAGCTCATCTGCCAGGGTAGCCCCAAAGCTGGAGAGGGTTCGATGAAAGTGTCCATGTAGCCTTGCGAACAGGGGCCCCATTGGTATCCCAACCCCTCTCCGATCTGAGGGTACCTGAGAGGGCTTGGTGGATGGTCGGGGGGGCTGCTGCCTCCACCGCAATGTCCATGTGAGTTATAGAGCTGCCCCTCAGCGGGGTAACAAGGGTAGTGTGGTGATGGCGGGCATGAGGAACCAATGCTATCCATATAGACCAGTGGCTCCGTGGACAGCCTGTGGACGTGCGAGCCTTGTTGGGGTATTTGGTGAGAAATTGGTGTGTGCCAGGGGACATAACTTTGGGGCTCCAGACGAGGAACGGTCACCCTGGTATGCTCAAGTCTCGATGCTGCCATTCCAGTGGGGCCCATGGTGGACCTGTTGCACTCCCGGTGGGCGCAGGGCTTACTGGGAGGGTTGGAGCTTAGGAATACTGAGAGAGCAGAGATGCGATTGATGGCCCTTTGCAGAGTGGCGATCTTTGACAGCCGCTTGCCACTGAGATCGTGGTTGAGTGCCACACGCAGGGCGTTGAAGGCCTGGTTGTAGTCCATAATGCGTTTTCTTTCACGGACGTTGGCAGCAACTCGCCGAGCTTTTGAGCGGATGGGCCGACTGCGCTTCTTGGCCTGGCCTTCCTCCGGTTGGCTTGGGCTACTGGCTGAGCCCTCACTGTCTCGGAAAGGCTCCTTGGGACCACTATCGCTTTCCTCATCATCACCCTGGCCAAGCATGCCGAGTTCCAGCTCCTCCTCGGAGAAGTCTGACCCCGCCACACTGCTACAGCTCATCTTCAGTCCCGCTGTACAGTAGATACCACGCTGAAACTTCTGGAAAACAACTGTGGAGTTGTTTTATGATGGTGGCGAGGAGTCGCTGTAGTCTACACGTAGTCTCTTTTTGTTCCAAAGCTGCAAAATTGAGCTGTTGTTCTCTCTCTTGCTCTATCTCTCTGCTGGACTGTCGTCCTCGTAGTTCACCTGGGTTTGTCGGTAGGGCTGTCGGTATTTGCTGCAGCGCCGACAGCCCGGGTCTCCACCTCCTCTGACTCCTCTGGGGCCCTGTGATTACATGTATGTCTACAAGACAGGTTGGCCTGCTTTTTAAAGCTCCTGTAGTCACATGGTACAGTCACCTGTGAGGAATGGTGCTCTCTCGCTCTCTCCCTCTCTCTCTCTGGGTTTATGGGGGCCCTCCAGGCAAATGGCACTGTCACCTCCTCCTCCTTCTCCTCCTCCTATTCTGACACTCCCTCTCATCCTTTACAGGATTTGTTAGGAGTCTCAACATTTCATGTCTGGGTAATACATGAGCAAATGCATACTAGTTATTTGGGAATGACGACTGAACATACCCTCTCATTCCTTTATACGGAAATCAGTGGCTCTCTTTTTCCTCTTGTTAATGTTTGTGTAATCCCTGACATTAACTATGTTGTGGTTTTACCAGAGACTGTTTTTAACCTGCGGAGTTTAAAACGGTGGTTCAATATTATATAGTTGAACTCTTATTCGGTGTCAGATACTTACTTGGACTCTTGTTCCCATAATTCCTGCCTTTATAAATGCACCATCTGTTATGCTACAACACTATGACTGAAAATCTGTCAAAATTAAAATGATTTCCAATGCACACCGTGTCATGTGTGGCTCTCATGACAGTGTGATGGCATTTGTAACATTCATCTAAATAGTTGTTCCATTAATATTAGTCTCTGGGATGTCCATGACAAATTGCACATTTATCCAATCGGCCTAATCTCTGTTATGCCTCTTTCCCCCCTTTTTCACAGGTCTTGCAGGGGGAGAGGAACCTTCTTATCTATTACAGGTTAGATTTGTCCTTGCAGGTAGCTGTCTCCAGTGTGGCGATTCTCCCTCTTTCCCTCTCCATTCGGCTTTAAGGGCCATGTAATTTAGAGTAGCTTCCCTGCAGCCCGTCTCCATAAATCAGGCCTGGGCAGCACCTGAGGACAAGAGCAGAACAGGCCCTTGACTTCAAAGCTAGGGAACAAACAAGGGCAAATATTTTACAATTAGAGCCTGCTACTGCTGCTGGCTTAAAATATCGATCCCTCATCATTTTACACAAGAACTGCAAGTCAAGACTACTTTTTCAAACTGGTCAGATTTACACTGTTGTGATGTCAAAACTTAAGGTGGCAGTTTTCTAGACTGCCATGTGAGGTAACGGAATGAGGTACATACCTTTTAAGAGCAGACCCTCAAAATGATTTTTCTTCATTCTTCCAATGCATTTGAGTGGTGCAAGCCGGGGAAGGCCTGTATTAGCAGTGTGGTTTGGAGGACAGTGAAAGGGAACTGGGTGACCTTTAGCAAAGCTTCTGGCCAAGTGCATCAGGTCAGGTAACTAAAGGGTAGGCTCTCAAATGGGGAACTGGGGGTCATTGAGAAGCATTACTTCCTTCCTGCCGTCTTCTTTTTATTGAACATGTTGCAGCTCTGAGACGCCAACCTTTAGAACAATTACAGCCCAGAGTCTCGGCTCTCAAATCACAACTATCAATCTGAGGTGGGAACGTTTTGCCAGATCGTTTCACTTTTTTGATTTTTAATTCTCATTACAGGATCTTTATTTAGTGATTGCAATCTCATGAATTGTGCAAGACCAGTTGAACTGATACAATGACAAGTGTCTCATTGCATTTATGTATTTCTTTTTAGGCAGTCCCATCAACTGCACTGCACTGCACTGGTCATAAGTTAACCACCAAAGCTATTGTGCTCCACACGTCTGTAGTCACCCGGCAGATATACAACAAGGTCCTCTGCATACCTTTATAGCTGAAAGTGTCGAAATTGTTCAACTCATCGTAGAATGTAGTCACTCAGCTCAAAAGAGGGAGCAGGCCTTATCGTCAGCTCTGATTTATTGCTTCACAAACATGTCAGGTTTACTGCTGCGGCGTAAAGAGCATGAAGACTACTGACTCGGACTCTCCCCGTCCATTCATTTTGACAGGTGACAAGACACCGGCAATTATCAGCCGCCGGGAATAAATCACAAGATTTTATCACGTACCTCACCGTGCCCTTGATGGAATAACCATTTTCAAGTGAGGGGAACCTGTCCAATGCTCCCGAACCTGAGATTTGTAAATCTCCTGCTCAAGCCCCCATAATGACTGGTTGTTACCTGTTCATTATTAGAGGTCTGTGTGCCAAACGTTATAGATGTATATTTCCAAAGGGGTAGTTAGGGGTAATAAGTGAGTATGGTCCGGGTTCGCTAACCTTGGCTTTGCAGTGGTATGTTAATGCATGTTTTTGGTGTCTGCCATGGAATTTTCTCACCTCAATAAAAAGCCCCCAGTCAAAGGGAGTGCTGCCCGTTATCTGTGCTCTTCCACTATTTGTCACACCACAATCTCTCCGGGAATTGTTAATGTGTCTAAGAAAATAAGGTTATCATCTGCACACTGCTACTCTTTAGTGATTTATACCACTCCTTTTTATTGCATTACTGCAAAATATAGTCCAATTTAATTCTAGCTTTTTATGAGAGAGAATTGGAACTGAAATTTATGATTATTAATGTTTTTGTGCAGCAGTAAATAAGCAAAAGCATATCCCTAAATAATGACTAAATGTTGTGCTAGCCCCCTCCGTGAGGGCATGGACGGCTTTTAACAGGTGATGCATAACTTTCCTTGTCTTTTGGAACAAAAGCACCACAAAAACAAAAATTTTGGCTTATATCTATTAGGGGTGGGGGATGGGGAATCAGTTCAGTGGAAAATCACGATACTAAGCAGTGATGGTTCGAATATCGCAGCATATCCCAAATCACAATGTTGAAACTCAATGAACAAATACTGTGAAGAAGTTTGACGTAATGTTTTCTCCACCTGTAAATTGTTTGAACTGAATAGTTTTAGAGAAGAATACTCGCTTTTTTGAGCTTTTGTAACACATGCTGCTTAAAATAAATGCGTTAGGTCATACATTTTCTTTGATTGCAGTTTTTTTCTATTTTACCGTAAACAAGAGGGGATGGCGCCTTAAATAAATGGTAATATCCATCCATCCATTTTCCAAGCCGCTTACCCTAATTAGGGTCACGGGATGCTGGAGCCTATCCCAGCAGTCATTGGGCAGAAGGCGGGGAAACACCCTGGACAGGTCGCCAGTCCATCCCAGGGCAGACACATTCACACCTAGGGACAATTTAGTAAGTCCTATTCAGCTGACCTACATGTCTGCACATCCTAAATCCTAATATTGAATCACGATATTCATAATATCACAATATTTTTCGGAATCACGATACGTGTCAAATCGGCAATAAAAATATCGTAATATCAAACCAGGAAGTACCCACCGATTTCCAGCCTAGATATCTATACACACACATCCCCTCTGAGGCTTTTAGGGGGTCAGATGGCTGCAAACGATGCCACGATCTTTGGCGATTCGATTCTGGTATATGTTGTGAGGTGGTAAGCTTCAAACTCGCTCTTACTGTCGAGCCCAGTGCATTTCTGTCCATCTATCTTACTCAATCTTTGTCATCACCACCGCATGCTGTCTGTTATTGTTGACAGTATCATTCCTTGGACCATAGGCCTCCTAGTAGAAAGGAGGACTAGGCCTCATCTTTGAGTCAACCAATGGCTGTTGCATCCCTCTTCCTGATGAATGGAGACGATGAGACACGCAGCATTTGAGACACAGCACACTCGCTGAAAACAAACGTGTCACTTTGAGCTACAAATGAGCCGTTCGTAACGCGTTATAGTAATTGAACACCAACAGATACAACAGAACCACACTGGAAAGAGACCCAATTTTTTTTTCTTTTAACGGCGAGCTACATCTGAGATCGCTTCCCAACAACACATCCAAACAGAAATCTTACTGACACAACAATTGTGAATCACTCGGTCTGAAATTACTTGCAATTACGTGCAGTTGGCTGCAGTAATCTCTTTCAGCACCGCAGCCATAAAATCTAAAACTAAGATAGGAAAAAAAACCGCCCCGGGTGTTTCAGCGCACATAGCTCAACATCGAAAGTGTTATACTCATCTGTCAAAATGTTGACTGTAAATCAGAGATAGTTTGACGAATAAAATGTAACATTACAGCTGTTTTTCACTGACCTTGGTTTTATTTGTGGGGTCGGGGGATCCTTTTTGTGGACTTGACATAACAATAATGTTTCAAAATTAGAAAGTAAAAGAGACGTGATCACTTATAATGATGCATTACATGCTGATTGAGGTTAGGGTGAGTAAACATCGGTTGCATTTGTCATAAAGCAGCCAGTCTTGCCAGAACAAACTTGTCTGAAAAGACCCGTTGATCATTTTGCTATTCTTTTACCCCGATCTAGTAGAAAGTGAATGTGATATTAATTCTTCTTTTTTGGGGAGGGGGTCCCCCTTTTTCTCCCCAATTGTATCCGGCCAATTACCCCAGTCTTCCGAGCCGCCCCGGTCGCTGCTCCACCCCGTCTGCTGATCCGGGGAGGGCTGCAGACTACCACATGCCTCCTCCGATACATGTGGAGTCGCCAGCTGCTTCTCTTCACCTGACAGTGGGGAGTTTCACCAGGGGGACGCAGCGCGTGGGAGGATCACACTATTCCCCCCAGTTCCCCCCTCCCCCCTGAACAGGTGCCCCAACCGACCAGAGGAGGCGCTAGTGCAGCGACCAGGACACATACCCACATCCGGCTTCCCACCCGCAGATATGGTGTCTGTAGAGGCGCCCAACCAAGCCGGAGGTAACATGGGGATTCGAACCGCCGATCCCCATGTTGGTAGGCAACAGAATAGACTGCTATGCCACCCGAATGCCCCCTATGTGGTATTAATTCTTATGAAAGGTAGCAATAATGTACTAACAAAAAGAGTCTCTCGATTGAAGTCGTCGTGCTCGCTGTATGTTAACTGCTTCTGTTTTAGTAATTGTTGAATCCCCCATCAAAAGGATTTGTTCTTATGTATTAAAAAACAGACTGATTTTACAGAGATGGTAAACAACATTACGTGTTTTGGGTCACTGGCGATCCTGCGCTCTTTAATCTAGCCATGGGCAGAACATTACTGTAACCCCTCGTCTTGCTGATTTACACCTTGTAACAAAGCCATGCAAATCTGTCAGTAGCGATGACACGACATGTCTAACAGTTTCCTCCACATACTGCACTATAGGAATGTAAGCACACTTCCGCCCCGGCCCTAAAATACTTGGATCAAAGAAAAAGTTAGTAAGTTCTGTCATGATATGAATCACTCACTTTCACAGGATAGCATTTACTTACCTCGAGATCTTATGAATCGCAAATCAAGGCACGACGGTTTATTTACTGCACAAAGCAGCGGGTGCAAATCTTTGCACTTGAGCCATATATCACTTCATCTTTAAGTTTTAAGTTAACCGAGACGTTACCAGGCCTTTTTCAGCGCGCCCAAATAATAATGTCTAAATCGTTTTAAAAGACAAGTTCATAAAGGCCTTCCTGCGTGTTCATCGTGCATTCCTTTCGAAGAGAGCTCAGTAATTATACTGGGTTATCATTAAAGGGTCCATTTGGGGTGTTGGAACATGTGGTCAAGGTTAAGTGTCTGTAGGCTAGTTCCCACACAACTCACCGCAGTTAAAGTGCTGCCCTCTGACCAGAGAGTCGGTAATATTTCATACCGAGCAATCTCGAGGCTAAATGAATATGTCATTCCTGCACTTTCTTAAACTGACATGCGAGAGACTCCATAAGACTTTTATACTCTTCCGGGTTTGCGTGTCTTAAGAGGGTGAAACACCCCCCGGGAATTGCTCATACCGGCTGAATTGTTAAAGATGACAAAGGTGATTTGACTAAATGAAGGCCCGATTGACCAGATTGCACCAATAATTGTGCGAGAATGAATCCACGTCCAGTTATGACAGCTACGCTGCCTCGTAAAGGGGGACAATGAGGAAGCCTATTTGTTTAAAGAACAAAAGAAAGTTATAACCAGACTAAAGAGTATTGTCATTAGGTGGTCATTGATAATTGCAGCTTTGCCGTTCGAGTCGGTCCTGTGGCGGTCTTGACCTTTTGTTGCCTTTAGCTGTTATCCTCCCTCTCATTGGGAGAAGGGAGCCTGCACACATGTTCGATGTCAGCAGATTTAGATTAGGTTAGATTGTTTTATTAGCCACACGCCCAAGGCCGGTGGAATTGTTTTTGTTACACATTAAACTCTGCAGCACAATACAGACAGCAACAGACACTCCATATATTATCATGAACAATACATCTACACAATAGCAGAAATAAACATATCGCACATAACAATTAGGTGAATGGTGGTATTTATGCCAATGGTGTGTGAGGAAGAATTCAGAGCCCTGATGGCGAGGGAAAAAAACTGTGAAGTGTTTAGTCTTAGTGGACAGTGACCTGTAGCACCTCCCTGAGGGTAGGAGCTGGAAGAGGTGATGAGCAGGATGTGAGGGGTCGGAGATGATCTTTGCTCGCTTTACAGTCTGGTTAGTGTGTAGAGATTCATCTGAGGGGAGTGGGTTGCCTGTGATTTTGGATGCCTTGTTGACAATTCGCTGCAGTTTTTTTTCCGTGTTTGACTGTCCGTGCCGCTGTACCATACTGTAATAGAAGATGTTGTGATGGACTCGATAATGGCTGAGTAAAACAGAACGAGCAGTTGATGTTTGATCCGGTATTTTTTAAGTTGCCTTAAAAAATACCTGATCATAATACCTGCCTAAGAAAGTAAAGTTATTGTTGAGCTTTGAGATTTAATCAGAATGGACATGCTATTTTACTGAAACATAATGTACTGATTTTGACACAGTTCAATAATATGAAAGCCTTGGAGGAAATGTTTCCCTGTACCTTAAGAACCGCATAATTTGGATCTATTTTCATCCCAAGGATTATCATGGTGGGCGGCACGGTGGTGCAGTGGTTAGTGCGGTCGCCTCACAGCAAGAAGGTCCTGGGTGCGAGCCCCGGGGTAGTCCAACCTTGGGGAGGGGGAGGGTTGTCCCGGGTCGTCCTCTGTGTGGAGTTTGCATGTTCTCCCCGTGTCTGCGAGGGTTTCCTCCGGGGGCTCCAGTTTCCTCCCACAGTCCAAAGACATGTAGGTCAGGTGAATCAGCCATATGATATTGTCCCTTGTTATGAATGTGTGTGTGTGTGTGTGTGGGTCGGCCCTGTGATGGCCTGGTGGCCTGTCCAAGGTGTCTCCCCGCCTGCTGCCCAAAGACTGCTGGGATAGGCTCCAGCATCCCCGCAACCCTGAGAGCAGGATAAGCAGTTCGGATAATGGATGGATGGATTATCATGGTCATCATTTTAAAAGTGATAGTATGATTAACTCAGACTGAATTCAAATGTTTAGATGTTTGGATCTCTTGCATGTCAGAACTGAATATTCAATATTTACGTTCAACAGTGTCCAATAAAAAAAAGAAAAAGAAAGACATCTGGACAGTCTTTATGCATGCTCAGTAATCCAGATAAGGAAATCAGAAAATTGAGTCAGTTCATGTGGACACAACGTTTATTGAGAGAACCGTTTCATCACTCATCTAAGGGACCTCATCAGTCATTGGGGATACCTGCAGTCAGTTGAGACTGAAGAGGTCACGTAGATGAGTGATGGAAGGTTTCTCTCAATAAAAGTTGTGTCCAGATGAACTGATTCAGCTTTATGAGAACAATCTGGACACAGAACAAAATATGTTAAAATGTAACTTGCATTTCATTAAAATGTAAAATTTTTGTGGACATGTAGTTCAAAGATTTAGGAGATACATCATAAAATTGAGCTCGAAATATGTGTGCTTAAAATTTGTCCCCATGGGCCATTATTTTGCAAAATGGTTTTATCAGGAAGTATAATAAGTTATGAATTTGGCACTTAATAGATAAATAACTAGATCTACTACATCTAGTTATTTTTCTGTGAACTGCAGATGAATAACTAGAACTAGTGAATAACTACTTATCTAGCGTTAACGTGGACAGGAGTGAAGACAAGTCTAAGTGAAAGCGTTTGTAGAAAGGTTGCCCTCTAGTGGCAAAGAGACGTTATTGCTAAAATTGTTTGTCTTGCGTTGCAACCTATAGGGTCAATCCCATTAATACAGTTGATTCAAAAGGTTAGAAACAAAGTCAGTTATTTTGAGCAGTGAAAATAGTCCTTTAGGTGACGTGAATGTTCAGTGTTGAAGTGAAACTGGCTGAGGCTCTCGTAACATTTCTTTTAGACAGGTCTGACCGTAGGCCCACTTTTTATGGGTCTCCTCAGCTACTCACGTCGCCTCACATTTCAAGGCTGTTTGGTTAGAGGTTATGTTTATTTGGCATAAATCTCTTTTCTGAGTTTTGCCACATTATCTAAAAAAGTAATAATCCCAGAGCAATGTCTACTACTACTATTACTTTGGGCTGCTCCCGTTAGGGGTCGCCACAGCGGATCATCCGTTTCCATTTAATCCCAGAGCAATGTAATAATGCAAATGTGTGTCTATTTGTATTTTGACTTTTTGTGTATATATATATTTATATATATAGTTGTTTTGTTTTTTTAATTTTGTACCACTGGAGTTGCACTTAATTTCGTTGTACAGCGGTGCAATGACAAATAAAGGCATTCATTCATTCATTCATTCATTCATTCAAGGAGAGAGAGGAAAAAGCTCAACCACCACCACTTTCCCCTGTCCACACTGCACCAAAGTATGTGGATCGCGACTTGGTTTCTCCAGCCATCTGAAGACCCACAAGTAGACAACCCAATGGAGAAGAATGTCATACTCGCTTCGAGTGACCGCTGATGATGATGATGGTGAGTAGTAGTAGCAGTCATAGTAGTAGTAGTATAGAGTCTGTTCAAAATGATTTTCATATATATATTGGTGTTCCTTCAGTGCACATGGTATCGTAGTAATCCACATCCAGAATCCCCTGTGCCTGAGAACTACAGAGGCTGATGAAATCTATAACCCCCCATCCCTTTTCATCTTTACTGTAATGGCTGCCATGGTAGAAAGCAAGTTTTGGTTATGTATGCTGAGCTTTGTATACTAGCTTTGTTTTATGATAGTTGTCCTCCATTCATTGGGGGAGGCACGGTGGCCTAGTGGTAATGACTGTAATGTAATGTAGTTGGCACTGTGCCTCACAGCAAGAAGGTCCTTGGTTCGAACCTCAGGCCGTCCCAGGTCTTTCCTTATGGAGTTTGCATGTTCTCTCCATGTCTGCGTGGGGTTCCTCTGGGTGCCGTGGTTTCCTCTCACCATCAAAAAGACATGCATGTTAGGGTTGATACTCCAGTCTGTGCCCCTGACCGAGGCAATGGAAAGAGGAACGGGAGTTGGTCCCTGGGTGCTGCATAGCAGCTGCGCACTGCTCCTAGCTACACAGGATGGGTTAAATGTACAGTCTGAATTTCATTGTATTTGAATGTGAATTTCAATGATGCAACAATGCTGGCAAATGCTGGCACACCCATCACCCAAGGCTCCAATCGCCATTACCACAGATGCATCGGACTATGCAGTTAGTGCAGTGCACAAGCAGTGGGTGAATGAATGAATCAAATTCCACTTCCGATGTGGGAAGATGGCTGTGCGAATTCGCGTTTGTAGCGGCCTCACCCAGTGCTGGTGTCAGAAGATGGCGGTGCGAATTCACGTTTGCGGTGGCCTCACCCAGTACCGTCCATGCAGTGTCTGCGTCTAAGTCTTGTCTTTGTTTGATGGCTGGGAGAGCTGGCGCTGGATTGGCTGGCAGAGCGGGGCAGGCTAAGCTAACTGCTAGCCCATGCAGACCGGCAGTTCTGATAACACCGAGGGCAGTCTGGCGGCGACCTCATGGCGTTGACTGTGGTATTTTGATGTCATCGCGAGGAGTACAGGGAGGTGTGTCGAGGGTGTCTGGCTTGGAGAGCTTGGTCTGCTTCGTCCAGTGAGCCCTGGGACCATGGCCCCTGCCTGGAGCTGCGCCCAAGGAGGAAACACCAAAGGCGGTCTGACAGGATGCGGAAGCGGGGCGGGCTAAGCTAACTGCTATCCCATGCAGACCGGTGATTCTGACATTCATCCTGGCTGGCGTTTGTTCCTTTGTACAGTGATTTTTTTTTTTTGTTTAGTTTTGATATACGTATGTGTTGGTTTGGATATGTGTGTTCTTGTAGTTTTTGGATGTGTTTTTGTTTTTGTGTTGTACTGCTGTGGGCTGGGGGTAAACGGCATTTTGTTTCATTTTGTGTACGCAAGGGCATGAACTGAAATGACAAAGTGTTCCTGATTCCTGATGATGCTCGGCAGCCGCTTACTTTCTTCAGCCGACTGTTACGCCCTAGCAAACGGAAGTACAGCACCTTCGATCGGGAGCTCCTTGCCGTTCGACACTTCTGTTCCCTGCTGGAGCCCTGCCAGTTCACAGCGTTTGTGGACCACTGATGTTCGCCATGGCCAAGGTGGCTGAGCTGTGGTCCACCCACCAGCAGCAACAGCTCTCCTACATCTTGGCGTTCACCACAGATGCACAGCATGTTGCTGGCAAAACCAACCTCGTCGCCAACTACCACTCCTGTACCATAGCGGGGGCCGTCCACTTGGGACTTAATTATGGCCACATGGCAGCTGACCAGGCCGCTGACCCAGACGTGCAGGCTTTCAGGACGGCTGTCACAGGGCTGCAGTTAGAGGATGTGGCTTTTGACGACGCTGGTACCATGCTCCTTTGCAATGTCTCCACGGGTCAGCCCCGGCCCATCATTCCTACTGGATGGAGGCAGCGTGTTTTCAACGCTGTCCATGGCCTCTCCCACCCAGGCAAAAAGCCATCTCAAAGACTGGTGGTGGCCAGTTTCATCTGGCACTGGCTCAAAAAAGATGTGTGAGACTGGGCTGATACCTGCGTGGAGTGCCAGCGCTCTAAAGTGCACCACCACACCAAAGACCCTGACCTGTCCTCTGACCGGGGCTCACAGTTTATGTTTGAGCTCTGGAACACAGTCACAGAGAGCCTAGGGGTGAAGCTCCACCGCACCACCGTGTACCACCCACAGGCCAATGGGTTGTGCGAGCGGTTTCATTGCTCTATGAAGGATGCTCTTCGGGCCAGCCTCAAGAACAGCAGCTGAGTCGACAGGCTCCCGTGGCTCATGCTGGGCCTCAGCACTGGCCCTAAGGAGGACCTCCAGACCTCGTCCACTTAAATGGTTTACGGCCAGCTGCTGTGAGTCCCAGCGGATTTCGTCCCTAACACCACGGCTCCCTGGGCTGCAGACCACCAATGGACCACGCTTCTGGCCAGAGTTTTCATACCGGTCCCCACTTCGCAACATGGCCTCCCACAGTCTCACGTCTCCGCAAGTCTACAGTCAACAGAATATGTTTTCAACAGCCATGACGCCTACCGTGGACTCCTGCAGCCTCCCTATGATGGCCTGTTCTGCGTCCTGGAGACCAGGAACAAGCATTTTGCCGTGGACGTCGTTGGCAAGCCGGAGCTCATTTCCGAGGGGCGACTCAAACTGGCTCACCTGGACTGGCCCAGCCCCTGTGGCGGGGGGGTCCTCCTACCCTGCCCTCACCCCCCAACAAGACCCCTCCATCCCCCTCCCTTCCCCCACACCGCCACTAGGTCCCTAAGGCCCCTCCACCGGGAGCCCCTGCTCCCCATTACCGTTCAGCGGAGCCGTTCCAGCCGGGCTACGTTAACTCTTCCTGTTATGATGAATTCGGGGGGGGGGGGGTAGTGGACACTTAATGGATGTATGGGCATAATTCACCATAGCCTTTCATTCGTTGTGTTTTTCAACATGTACAGTTCAGTATTAAGTTGACTTGCTCACTTTAAGAGCACCATTTGTGTTCAGGGCGGGGTATGGAAAAAATAAACGGCACACACATTCGTGTAGTCAATGAGAGAAATTGTACGTTTCTACTGCAATTTCTACAAAACCAGATTTAAGCATCTTGTTGAAGTGATCAGGAGTAGGTAGATCTTTATAGCTACCAATAGGTGAAATATTAACTGGAATTAGACACCTTGTATTATTAGTTGACAATTTTGACAACCTATGCTTTGGATGATATATGGTCACACTTTTGGTAACATTAGATGTTTGATTCTGTGGTTTATTAGATACTTTGTTGTACATTTCACCACCACCAGTGTTAGGAATTAGATCATTGTGATTCACACATTTAGGAGTGGGGAGCTTGGGAGCAAATAGGGTAAGGAGACAGTTTCAATGTTTAGACCAAGCTGTTAATCAGATAATCTATAGAAATTCGCTGACTAAACATATTGTGGTGAGCTGGGGTGGAAGAATGAGTCGAGAGGCAGAGAGCTCTTTTCAATTGCAACTCCCGTGCCCCATACACCGCATGACCCCGCGAGTACTCTTCTATTTAAACGCCGACCAAAACAGACCTGACAACGTAACAACCCCCCGCCCCCTGATGTCGCAACTGGCGATATCGATCTGAGTCACAGTCCTGCAGTCAGTCAGTAAACGGTCTTCTACTTAGTCCGAGTGGAACCCCCAAACAAACAACACAACAATAACCACAACATGAACACAACCTCATTAAAACTCTATTTTAACTATAATACTAACGGTCCCATCAGCTATTGTGCTTCCCCAGCACAGAACCACCAACAGTCAGAGTGACCGCCTCCCTTGGTTGCTACAATACGTATTTGCTAAACTAAACTAAATCAACTAAACTAGTTGACTCCACACCCGCACTAGATTTAAACCTAGCAGGCTCTCTAATCACCTGCAACCTGCTGAATGATAAGTCCCTAAGGTCAAACTAAACGTAGACAGCTATCTATATTGCTAGACAAAAGAGCAGTGCCATCCCCAGTAGGGTGAATGCTGTCCACTTTCAGCAGGTAAGGGCGGCCCCAGAAAGAAGGCCAGTTATCAACAAAGCCGAATCCCTGCTCATTATTACAGTAAAGAGCCAGCTGTTCATTGAGGTGAGCCTACTGTACATCTATCTTATCATTACCCCTCACAGGTAAGGAACCAAAAACAATTAATCAATGCTGACACATCTTTCTAGCAAACTCAAGCGTCCTGACTAGGCTGGCGTTTGTGGTTTCTAATTGCTTCATGCTAGCGTTATTGGTGCAGACATGAATAACAATGTTGCTGAAAGTAGTGGTGCTGTGTGCATGGGTTCCCTGATTCTCACTCCGTGATGTGAAGCATCCTAAGTTTATCCTCTTTGTCAGAGACTCTGGCACCGGATAAACGGTGAACGAAGGCTGGTGAAGCTAATCTGATATTGCGGGTAATGGAGTCTCCAACCACTAGTGTGCATTGCTTTACTCTGTTGACAGGCACGGGAGAGGCATGCTGGCCGGTAGGACTACCAATAGGGCTGGTTAGGGGCGAAAACCAGGCCACATGATCAGTGGCTTGCTCTTGCGAACCTTCCCACGTCGGGAAACAGAGACAAACTCCGCCACATCTGCAGACGAGGCTGACCCAGTGCTAACAATAGCAGGTCTGCTGTCAGGCCCGGGCTAAGGCTATCTGACGTGCCCATCACATCTAACGTAATCCTAGCCGAAAGAAGCTGCAGGAACTCACGGACACGTCTCTGGTAGTAGTAGAGACAATCTATCTATAACTGCGGAACAGTCATCACACACTGTTGTTTTAACGAGGCTGCTTTGACTGCAAATGCAATAGAGCTAACTGCTAAGCTCAAAGCTAGTAAACTAGGAGCGAGAGGCTGCCTACTAAAGACAACAGTCGTTTGAGAAAGAAAACTATAGAATGTAGCGATAAGGGAACTAAGACAGAAAATAGCTAAATCGGTAGAACAAATGAAGAGGTTAGGGCAGAATATAAAGAAGAAATAGTAAGAATAACAGCAGTTATCGATCTCATGACGGCGATATGTAACTTGCATTACTCTTAATGCATAGTTTTATGGAAACTGACGAACAATGTTCCATGTTTAGATCATGAAAGTTTCAGGATAACAAGATCCATTGGAACATGAACCAGTTGGACTACATTATCTATGGACATAATATTTCATCTTCATTCTTTATCAGACACTGTTTCTATGGTCCCATGTACCACTTTTCTAGATGATGTTTGCAGATTTGACATTACTGTAGGTATGCAAGCCCTTGTAGTTGCTTTTCCAATACTGCCAACTCGTGACTGATGATTGATTTCACATTGTGGTACGAGTATACAGTGAAATTAGTGGTATCCACCTAAAACAAGATAGCTAGAACATGGAGCCGGCAGGCAATCCAGGTCACAGTAGAGGTCAAGCAGTGAGAGGAGGAAGACGTGGTCAAAGGAATGGCAGGGGACAAGCACCCCTTCTGAGAGGTGGTCGTAGGCCTCGTCATAGAGGAGAGCTTAGGCCTCACCAGAGAGGTGGCCATGGGCCTTGTTTGAGAGGTGGGGGGAACGTAGTAGGGGATAAGGTCACAGATCAAGACAGCGGCAGCAACAGCAAAGAGTGTTCAATGAAATCCGAGCAATAGTTGTAAACTATGTTGTGAATCATGGCATGACAATGACGGGGGCAGCTACAATGATTTAAACAAACCTCAGAAGATCAACCATGGCCTCAGTCATCAGAACCTCCCGCAGTGATAACGGGTAAGTCTTCAGCATGCACTACATTAGGCTACTCTCAATTATCAAATGACTGTGTACCACAGGGTATGTGATGTTTTCTTACTTTACTTTTCCCTGCAGAATTGAGACTATGCCAAATGGGAGGCAAAGGCAAAATTCTGACTGACCAAAAAGAGCGGTCTGTGATAAGTTTGGTTTAGGCCAGAAATGATATTCGCCTTACGGAAATTCGGCAGCACATCTTGGACGATGATGCCATGTTCAGCAATGTGGAAGCCATAAGTTTGCCGACTATTGCATTCATGCTGAAAAGGTACCAGTTGTCTCTAAAACAGCTATACCGTGGGCCTTTTGATAGAAATGTGGGCAGAGAAGCAACTGAGGACTGAGTGTGTTCAGGTATGTTCAGTTTCAAGATGCCTGTTGTGAAAAATTCCCTAAAAATTCCACATCACTGTAACCAGTAATTAGCTTTCCAAATTGTCTTTTTAGAGGGTAATGGCACTGGATGCTGATAAAAGCCATCACAAATTCATCTTTTTGGATGAGGCAGGCTTCAGCTTGGCCAAGAGAAGGAGAGGTCTGGAATTTCATTGACCAGCGGGCAACCATCCAAGTACCCAGACAGTGTGGGGTCAACATCACCATGCATGCGGCTATATCGGAAGATGGTGTGGTGTGACGTAGACCTCGTATTGGATCATATAATGCAACTCTCCTTGTAACCTTCCTTGGTGAGTGTCTTTATGCATGCTTCTGTGACTTCCTTGATGAGATAAATCAGGTCTGTAGAGCTGATGGCGTGACCTGTGTCATTCTGTGGGATAATGTCAGGTTCCACCATGCTCAAGTGGTGCATGGTTTCAGGCCAGCCACAATTTAGCACTCTGTACTTACTCCCATGCTCTCCTTTCCTTAACCTGACTGAGGAATTTTCCACCACATAGCGATGGAAGGTATATGATAGGCGCCCTCACGAACAAGTCACCCTTCTTCAGACCATGGATGACATGCAATGACATCAAGGCAGACCAGTGTCGGGCCTGGATTCGCCATGCCTGAAGATTCTTCCCAAGATGTTTGGCTAGTGAAAACATCCATTGTGATGTGGATGAGAACCTGTGGCTAAATCCACAAGACAGCGTTGATGGAAATATAGAAGTACAGTAATTATCTTTTGTTTTGCTTGTTACAGTAAGGTGAGGAACACTGCGGTTGACATTTTACTGTAGTTTTTTTCCTTCTTCTTTGCAGCTAGTTATTTTTGCTTTGATTCAAAGAAACCTATGTTGTGATTTTATTGCATTTCATCAATAAATTTCAGATTTTGTTCAGTGATTCCACTGTCTGTAGTATTCTCTAGTAGTCCTTTTACAGTGATGTATGTACGTGTAGCACCATAATGAAACGTGTCACATATTTTGCTCTACAATATCTACTGATTGTACGAACAACTAAACAGTGAAACTATCAGTATCTTGTGTGTGGGTGATCTAAATTAATGTTCCCATGGTATTTCATAATAAGTGAGCTATTTGAACCAATGATTATGCAAGTGCAAGGTCTCTTTAAAGATATGAATGCACATTGCAATGTTTTGAACATTGGAAAGCCTGTGTTACAAGTGATGACCATTTTGAGTTTTGTGTCTAAAGTTTTGAAAAATTATCACAAGGTTCTGAAATTAGTTCCAATGTGATTGTAAAAAACTGTCACCTAAATCACTCTGACAACCCTGGTGTGTGCGTGCGTGCGTGTGGAGTGTTTAAATCATTACTATTCAGCATCCCCATATTTACTAGTCACATTTTGTTTCAGGAAGGCCAAAATATTGTACCTGACGCCTTAACACTTTTCTCATATAATGCAAATTGCAACAAATGTAAGTACCACATGCAGGTTTACAGTTATCCCTGAACTTTGAGAACTTTTTTTGAATATTGCCAAATAATTTTTTGCATTTGCAACCATTAAAAGCACAAGAAATTATCTGTGTTGCAGAATGACCCAAATGTGACCAAACTATCAAGACAAGGATGGTAAGAATATCACACTGAGGTCAACAAATTAAAACAGTATAACAAAATATAAATGCTTTGACTTGACATGGGCGGGTGGCACGGTGACGCAGTAGTTAGCACGGTTGCCTCACAGCAAGAAGGTTCTGGGATCGAGCCCCAGGGTAGTCCAATCATGGGGGTCATCCTCTGTGTGGAGTTTGCATGTTCGCCCCGTCTCTGCGTGGGTTTCCTCCGGGTGCTCCAGTTTCCTCCCACAGTCCAAAGACATTTTAGGTCAGGTGAATCAGCCGTGCTAAATTGTCCCGAGGTGTGCCTCGTCCCCCCCTGGTCTCATCTGTTGCCTGCCCTCACCAATCATCAATGTCACTGCCCCTCCCTCCCCCTCCTCCCCCTTACGTTCCCCCAGTCTCCAGTGGGGGCCCTACCCCCCCCCCCCGGGTTCCTGGACTAATGGCCCTCTCCATCCTGACGACCCCCCCCCCCCCATCTGTAACACCTACAGTGTGCTTCACAGTTGACCATGTCAGAAGACAGTTGTTGAGACTTCACGCAAGCAAGGCGGCAGGCCTGTATGGTGTTAGCCCCAGGGTGCTCAAAGCCTGTGCCCCTCAGTTATATATGTGGAGTGCTTCACCATGTCTTCAACATGAGCCTTAGACTTCAAAGGGTCCCTGTGCTGTGGAAAACATCCTGCCTCGTTCCTGTGCCTAAAACATCGCATCCCAGGGACTCCAAGGACTACAGACCGGTAGCATTGACTTCACACATCATGAATACTCTGGAAAGACTCATCCTGGAGCAGCTTCAGCCCACGGTCACGCCACACTTAGACCCCCCTCCAGTTCGCCTACCAACCCCGACTGAGAGTTGAGGATGCCATCATTTTCCTGCTTAACCATGCCTATGTCCACCTGGATAAGCCAGCAAGCTCTGTGAGAGTCATGTTCTTTGACTTTTCCAGTGCCTTCAACACCATCCGGCCTCCTCTACAGGGTGAGAATCTGACAGCAATGCAGGTAGATGCCCCCCTTGTCTCCTGGATTGTTGACTACCTTACTGGTAGACCACAGTATGTGCACTTGCAACACTGTGTGTCAGACAGAATGGTCTGCAACACTGGGGCTCCGCAGGGGACAGTCCTGTCTCCCTTTTCACTCTCTACACCACGGACTTCAACTACCACACAGAGTCCTGCTATCTTCAGAAGTTCTCTGATGACTCTGCTGTAGTCGGATGCATCAGTAATGGTGAGGAGGCTGGGTACAGGGCTGTGGTGGGAAACTTTTTTTCACGTGGTGTGAGCAGAACAATCACCAGTGACCCCTGTCTCCATCCAGGGGGTGTGGACACTATGGAATACTATAAGTACCTGGGGGTGTATATAGACAATAAACTGGACTGGGCTAAGAACACCGATGCCCTCTACAAGAAGGGACAGAGCCGTCTCTACTTTTTGAGGAGGCTGAGGTCCTTCAACATCTGCCAGACAATGCTCAGGATGTGGTATGAGTCTGTGGTGGCCAGTGCTCTCCTGTTTGCTGTTGTGTGTTGGGGCAGCAGGTTGAGGGTAGCAGATGCAAACAGGCTCAGTAAACTGATCCGCAAGGCCGGTGACGTTGTGGGGGTGGAACTGGATTATCTGGCGGCGGTTTCTGAGAGGAGGACGCTGTTGAAATTACGTGCCATCATGGACAATGCCTCCCACCCACTCCGTGACATGCTGGTTGGGCACAGGAGTACTTTTAGTAATAGACTCATTCTGCCGAAAAGCACCACAGAGCGCCACAGCAGGTCATTCCTGCCTGTGGCCATCAAACTTTACAACTCTTCCCTCAGATTCAAACTGTCAGACACTCTTGAGTTAATGGTCATTGGACTGGCCCTGTCAAGTGTGTTTGTGCTGCTTGTTGTGTGCTGCGGTAGTACAGTATAGATAGGGTGTTATGTACACCATGCTTGTTGATGTATTTTGTTCTTATTTCTATTTCCTATTTATCTTTTATTTCTGTGTGTTTCTGTTTCTATTTTCATATCTTGTATCTTGTTAGTTTTTAGGTGTTAGTGCGTGAGTGTCTGTAATAGAACTCAATTTCCCCTCGGGGATAAACAAAGTATTCTGATTCTTATTCTGAATGCGTGTGTGTTTGTCAGCCCTGTGTGATGGCTTGGCGGCCTGTCCAGGGTGTCTCCCCGCCTGCCACCCAATGACTACTGAGATAGGCTCCAGCATCCCCGCGACCCTGAGAGCAGGATAAGCAGTTCGGATAGTGGATGGATAGATGACTTGACATGTGGAAACCAAAAAAGCACGCTAGTTTCTGTTTAAATTACATTGACTAAAGAATATCATTACATCAAATTTAGGTAGAAGTTACCTGTCTGTGATCTTTGTAAAACCTTGACAAAAATTGCCATAATGATTGTAACTGCTAGATAGATTGGAATTTCTGGGATTCCCCCTCCCCTCTCCTTTAATTATACACCCAGTCAGTCAAACTGTAAGGGTTTTAGTTATTTGAAACAACTGTTCATATTTGCAACATTCACATTTTGTCAGCGTTGGGATTTGTAATCGTGAATTATTTAATCATCAATAGTAATGACCTGTACTAGTGTAGTAAGGCTGAGTGCTGCTCTAGAAAGGCTCAATGTCTCCCTCTAGGTGGTGTGAGTAGGCCACATTTGCTATCTACTGAGTAAAGAAACAAGATGACTTATTTCTTGTTCTTGGAATCACTACTGATGACATCACCAAGCACTGACCTCATATCAAGCTCAGTTCACTTTGATAACAATGCAAATAAGCCACTTTATTTGACATTGTATTCTTACAATGAATAGTAATCTTCTTTTTCTTTCCCCCCCTTTTTTTCTCCCCAGTTATACCTGGCCAATTACCCCACTCTCCCGAGCTGTCCCGGTTGCTGCTCCACTGCTTCTGCCGAGCCGGGAGGGCTGCGGACTACCACATGCCTCCTCCGATACATGTGGAGTCAGTCGCCAGCCACTTCTTTTCACCAGACAGTGAGGAGTTTCGCCAGGGGGCACATGAGAGGAGCGTGCTATCCCTCGCCCCGAACAGGCGCCCCGACCGACCAGAGGAGGGGCTAGTGCAGCGACCAGGACACATACCCACATCTGTCTTCCCACCTGCAGACACGGCCAATTGTGTCTGTAGGGAAGCCCAAGCAAGCAGGAGGTAACGCAGGGATTTGAACCAGCGATCCCCATGTTGGTAGGCAATGGAATAGACCGCCACGCCACCCGGACGCCCCTACTAATAGTATTCTTACAGTGAATTTGTTCTCTGCATTTAACCCATCCTATTGTATAGCAGCAGTGGGCAACTGCAGCACCCGGGGACCAGCTCCAGTTCTTCTTTCCATTGCCTTGCTCAGGGATGCAGACAAGAGTATTAACCCTGACATGCATGTCTTTTTGATGGTGGGAGGAAACCCACACAGACACGGGGAGAACATGCAAACTCCACACAGAAAGGACCTGGGATGGCCTGGGGTTCGAACCCAGGACCATCTTGCTGTAAGCATCAGTGCTAACCACTAGGCCATCGTGACACCAATCACTGAATATCGAAGATCAATGCAGACAAATAACTTGTTCACTAACATGTGCCTTGATCTGGTGTTCCGCATGTATCTGTTCATTACATGTAACACCTTGAAGATGAAAGCTAAGCTTTCCATTCGGTCTCTTCTCTAAGTCTCAACAAGGTCATAGACTGTAAGGGTTTTAGATGGTATAGAGGCTCCTCTGTTCAGGTTAAATCTGTTCAATTTGAAACCTGTGGGACTTTTAAAATCCTCTCAACACTGTCAACAGTTTTTACACTTTATGTTATTAAACACAGTGCCCGGGAAAGCATGATGGCTTACCTCTATTCCCTCTTTCTGGGTTTTGTGCAGACCTTTAACATATTGTTCAGGTATGTGTGGGTTTCCTTTCATAGTCCTCATCTGTTGATCAATCAGTCAGTCAGTCAGTCAGTCAGTCAATCAATCAATCAATCAATCAATCAAATACATAACACATTTCACGCATTAAAATGCAATGCTCTTTACATTACTGATAAAAAAAGATACATGACTGTTTTCTGTGCCAGTGGGCAGATAAGGTTTGTGAATGATGTACATGTGTATGTTGGCCCTGTGATGAGCCGGCAAACCTGTGCAGGTTGCCTCCTTGCCTTGCACCCATTGTGTGCCGGGATAGGCTCCAGCCCCTCACACTGAGTTTGATTAAGCAAGTACAGAGATTCAATGAACAACGTAAACGGAATTTGTCATCATCTATTATATGAAGGTGCTTATGTTCTGGTAGTAAAAAAAGAAAAAAATCCACTTATGACTTTTGAAATGCTATTTATACAGTTGAGACAGTTTAGACCTCTCCTTTTTCCCTTCTTGAGCCACAGCTCTGTTAAAGTTGGACCGACAGCAACAATCCGATTTAAGTTTTCATGTCTAAAAATGTCGAACGTGGCAAACATTCAGCACCAGTTTCTTATATGTAAATGAATAATATCGTGTTTTTATACCGTAATCCGTAGCTGTTCTCGATTATCTCAAGAAGTGTGAGGAAGTGGTCTACCCTTCATTATTATTCATGAGCTGACCATTTAATTGATAAATACAAGCAAGGGTTGGTGGGGTTTCATATTATCGATGCTTTGAGCTGATTGGCTGTATGATCGGCTGTATGTAATTGCTAGAATTAGACCCTACCGCTCCCTGGAAGACGCCAAAAAGGTGACGCATGCTTTTATATCTCCACGTCTAGACTATTGTAATGCACTTCTTACTGGTTTACCCCAAAAAAGTATCGATAGCCTGCAACTAGTACAGAACGCAGCAGCAAGGGTCGTAACAAAAGCTAGGACGAGCGATCATGTTACCCCAGTTTTAGCGTCTTTACACTGGCTTCCTGTAGCATTGAGGATGGATTTTAAAATTCTTTTACTTGTGTTTAAAGCTCTACATGGTTTAGCACCCTCATACCTGTCTGACTGCTTATCTGATGATGCTCCGAGCCGCTCTCTTAGACCCTCTGGTGCCGGCCTGCTCACTGTCCCTAGAATGAACTCGAAAGTTTGGCGAAGCAGCATTTTGTTTTTATGCACCGACGGCTTGGAATAGACTCCCCCAACAAATAAGAGAAGCAACGTCTATAGATCGTTTTAAGGATCAACTCAAGACCCATTTTTATGCCCTTGCTCTTAATTAATTCCACTTTATATTTCTTATTTTTTATCTTGGTACTGTGGTTTTATTTCTAACCTTGTTTTATGTTATTTTCCCAGGTCTGTGTTTTATTACTTTTAACTTATTTTATCTGTATTGTTGTTGAGTTTTATTGTTTCCCCTGTTTTTAATGTAAAGCACTTTGAGCTGCATTTTATGTATGAAAGGTGCTATACAAATAAAGTTTATTATTATTATTATTATTATTAAATGAGTGTCTGATGCCATAACTCAGGAAAAAAAGGTCAGTTGAGAGAAAAACTGAATTCTGTCTTACATACTTGTATTTTATTTTTCATTGGGAAGAGAGTGCAAAATGCACGATAATTAAAGTAATAAGTGACGGAAAATATTTGTTTTTCAATTTCAGTCTGATTGTACTAGTTTTCATTATTATTATAACAGAATGAGGCCTAGATCATGTTTACAAGAACAGCTGGCCAGAATGCATTTGGGGTAGGATTTTAAGTGTCTGTGAAAATGTAGTATCTGGGAACTCCAGGTAGTGTAGCGGTCTATTCCATTGCCTACCAACACGGGGGATCACCGGTTCGAATCCTCATGTTACCACTGGCTTGGTGGGGTTTCTCTACAGACACAATTGGCCATGTCTGCGGGTGGGAAGCCGGATGTGGGTGTGTGTCCTGGTCGCTGCACTAGCGCCTGTCCGGGGGGGAGGGGAGAACTAGGGAGAATAGCATGATCCTCCCATGCGCTACATCCCCCTTGTAAAACTCTTCACTGCCAGGTGAAAAGAAACAGCTGGCGACTCCACGTGTATCGGAGGAGACGTGGTAGTCTGCGGTCTCCCCGGATCGGGGGGTGCAGCAGCGACTGGGATGGCTTGGAAGAGTTGGGTAATTGGCCAAGTACAACTTGGGAGGGAAAGGGAGAAAAATCCCCCCCCATAAATAAATAAATATTATATATATATATATATAAAATTGTGAAATAGTAATAATTTTTTCAGTTCCTGTATAGTAAACTCCTTTGCAGATACATGGACACATCATTTTTGCCTGACAGAGACAACCGTAATCAGATGGCATGATATAAATCAATATTGTGTGAGATTCCCTATGACTATGTGATCATATTTCCATACCGCCCGGCACTACTAAAGGGATGATGCTGTCTTTGAAACATGACACATTTTTGAGGATGGACAGCTGGCCTGTCACCCGCTCCTTGACCTCTGCCATGTAAACCTGCAGAGCCCCTTTCCAATGAGGCAGCTGTAGAAGCGTCTTTTCCTCTTGTGGTTTTCTCTCAGACTCGCCTATATCCGTTCTGTATGGTTCCATCAGAGCCTGTGCTTATTTCTTTTAATTAAAAAAATTTATATATATATATTTTTTTCCATTTAAATGCAGGCCTGCTTACAGAATTCCTTCTCTAACGCAAGCTCAGGAGTTCAGCCTTCCACTTAAACTCATAATTTTGCTTCTCGTCAGTAGTGTGAAAGACTAGGGAGATTGACAAGTGCAACGTTCATGTTTTGAAATATAAAAGGAAATTGGGCACATTGATTATTTGCTATTTAAGTAATATCAGCAAAAATAAAAGACAAGAAACCACGAGCTTTGGTCATGAGCTTTGGGTAGTGACCGAAAGGGTGAGATCACGGGTACAAGTGGCTGAAATGAGTTTCCTCCGTAGGGTGTCTGAGCTCAGCCTTAGAGATAGGGTGAGGAGCTCAGACATCCGGAGGGAGCTCGGAGTAGAGCTACTGCTCCTTCGCGTCGAAAGGAGCCAGTTGATTAGGATGCCTCCTGGGCCTCTTCCTTTGGAGGTGTACCAGGCACAGCCAAATGGGAGGAGACCCCGGGGTAGACCCAGAACTCTCTGGAGGGACTACATGTCCAATCTGGCCTGGGAACACCTTGGGATCCCCCAGGAGGAGCTGGAGGGCGTTGCTGGGGAGAGGGACGTCTGGAGTGCCCTACTTAGCTTGATGCCACTGCAACCCTACCCCGGAGAAGTGGCTGAAGATGAATGAATGAATGAATGAATGAATGAATGAACCAAAAAAATCTGGCACCGTGCAAGGGAATTCAGATGGACATCATTGTAGTGGAGGTGGGATTACATCAAGGATCGGCTCTGAGCCCTTTCTTGTTTGCAACGGTGATGCACAGGTTGACGGACGAGATCAGGCAGGAGTCTCTGTGGACAATGATGTTTGCGGATGACATTGTGATCTGTAGCAAGAGTAGGGTGCAGGTGGAGGAGAGCCTGGAGAGGTGGAGGTATGCACTGGAGAGAAAAGGAATGAAAGTCAGTAGGAGCAAGACGGAATACCTATGCGTGAATGAGAGGGAGGACAGTGGCATGGTGAGGATGCAAGGAGTGGAGGTGATGAAGGTGTATGAGTTTAAATACTTGGGGTCAACTGTCCAAAGTAACGGGGAGTGCAGAAGAGAGGTGAAGAAGAGAGTGCAGGCAGGGTGGAGTGGGTGGAGAAGAGTGTCAGGAGTGGTTTGCGACAGAAGGGTACCAGCAAGAGTTAAAGGGAAGGTTTACAAGATGGTTGTGAGACCAGCTATGTTGTATGGTCTGGAGACAGCGGCACTGATGGAGACAGGAGGTGGAGCTGGAGGTGGCAGAGATGAAGATGCTGAGATTTTCATTGGGCGTGATGAAGGAGGACAGGAGTAGGAGCGATTATGTTAGAGGGACCGCTCAGGTTGGACGGTTTGGAGACAAGGCAAGATTGAGACGGTTTGGACACGTGTGGAGGAGAGATGCTGGGTACATTGGGAGAAGGATGCTGAATATGGAGCTGCCAGGGGGGAGGAGAAGAGGAGGTTTATGGATGTGGTGAGGGAGGACATGCAGGTGGCTGGTGTGACAGAGGAAGATGCGGAGGACAGGAAGAGATGGAGACGGATGACCCGCTGTGGTGACCCCCTGACGGGAGCAGCCGAAAGTAGTAGTGGATCGTTGTAGCGATGTGGTTTTGGGGGGTTTTACTCCACTTCAGCCTCCGCTCATGAAATTTTAACTACACCCCATAGAAAAGATGATAGACGGTGATTAAAAAGGTGGTATTTGTTCGATAGAAGAGCAAAAAAACAGCAAAATTGTTCTTGTTGCTAGAGAGCAAAATTAGACTGAGGATTACAATTAAATCC
The DNA here is from genome assembly GCF_029633865.1 of Lampris incognitus. Taxonomy (NCBI): domain Eukaryota; kingdom Metazoa; phylum Chordata; class Actinopteri; order Lampriformes; family Lampridae; genus Lampris; species Lampris incognitus. The sequence goes on from NC_079218.1 coordinate 8,322,016, forward strand.
TGACCAAATGTTCTGTGTCAGACTGAACCGATTGTGCGTCATCCTGAAATAACCTATAGAGAGAGCTAAGCGAGCCGTATGGTTCAATTCGTCACGCCCTCTGAAATCGGCTTTATAGCCGAATTATGTATATGTGCAGCGTGGAAAATTGCACGCGGGTCCCCTTAAAACGGGAGTGTGAAACGGTGATCCAAATCAGTCAGCTGCACCGTGTGCCATGTGTTCATGCGTCCTCCCCCTCCTCTCTCATTCAGCTGTTTTAGACGACCCCCCCCCCACCACCGATCCCCCCCACCACCACCATCACCTCCTCCTAAATCCTGCTCCCGCTCCGAGTTGCAGTCATTTCTAGTGCAGAGAAATGTCCCTGGTGACACTGAAGGATGACGCAGGCTCTCTTCCTTTCTCCGTACCCCCCCCACCCCCTCCACCCCCATCCCGCCTTGCACCCCCGTACTCCACCCCCCCCCCATCCCCCCGTTTCCCTCATATGACTCGCTCTCCTCTTCTCTTTTGCTCACACGCTCCCCCTTTCTTCGATCCCCCCCCCCACACAACCCCCCCACCCCCGCTGTCTCTCCCCTCGCTCCCTTCCTTCTTGCTACGATTCTCTCTCTTTCTCACACACACACACTCTCGCTCTCTCTCTCTCTCTCTCTCTCTCTCTCTCTCTCTCTCTCTCTCTCTCTCTCTCTCTCTCTCTCTCTCTCTCTCTCTCTCTCTCTCTCTCTCTCTCTCTCTCTCTCTCGCTCTCTCTCTCTCTCTCTCTCTCTCTCTCGCTCTCCTCTTCTCTTTTGCTCACACGCTCCCCCTTTCTTCGACCCCCCCCACAACCCTCCAACCCCCCCCCGCCCCCGCTGTCTCTCCCCTCGCTCCCTTCCTTCTTGCTACGATTCTCTCTCTTTCTCACACACACTCTCTCTCTCTCTCTCTCACTCTGCTCCGGCACTGCAGTGCTGATTGTGATTGCACAGACACACACGCACATACATACACGCATACAAGCGTGTGCACATACACACACACACACACCACACACACACACACACACAGTAGAGTGTGGCTGACTGGGAAGGACTGCAGCAGCATGCACCAAGCTCGTCGGCTCTGTCGTGGCACACGAGGAAGGGTGGAAGCGAGAGAGCGTGTAGTGTAGTATCCCCCACAAACCCGTGTGTGCATCTCCGCAGCGGTGGGAACCGTGCATTTCGAGAGCGGATAGCTCATATTCCCCAGCTTCCTCTGCACTGCCTCTGCATCCCGTTCACCCTGCTCCTCCCACTCCAGCTCTTCCTCCTCCTCCTCCTCCTCCTCCTCCTCCTCCTCTTGTCTACGGCATCATTAGGCAGGACTACAGATTGACCGGGACTGGCAAGCGCTGGATGGTCAGGTTTACGCCGGCTGTAAAGACTCTCGCTATGCTACATCTAACACCTTCTGGATTCTAACCGAGGCTCGAGACGGAACCAACCCCCACCCCCCCCACCCCCACCCCCATGCCCTAAGGGAATCTTGGATGTGTGTCAATCTTTTTACCGGTGTTGTCATTGGCGCATTTTCTCTATTTGGCCGGTTGTTTTTGTGTTCTCCAAGATTGGCTAACAGGCACTGCAGCATCAGGACCGCAAGACCCGTGAAGTGGTGGGGCATGAGGACCCAGGGGCGACCCAGTAGAAGGGCTTGAGTGCTTTCCTTGCTACTGCTGCTGCTGCTGAGGTGCTTATCTTGATTTTTTTTTTCTCCCTCTCTCTCTCTCTCTCTCCAGAAAGGGTGTCTGGTGGGGGTTGGGGTGGTTTGTGACCGCACAGGTAGCCAGGCCCCTGCAAAGCCGAGCTGTTGGCTCTTGCGTAGAGGCGGCAGGCAGGACGTCCTGTGGGAGAGGGGAAGAGGGGCTGGCTCAGGCTTGAGGCTCCTGATGGTGGCTATTTTTGTCTCCCCTAGCTGAGTGATTGGGGACAGCGGGTGGAGGAGAAGATGCTTATGGCCCGAGACACGGCGCGGGATGAGGCTCAGAAGCTACACAGGAAGTGGCTGAAGCACCAGGCCTTTATGGCCGAACTGGCCCGCAATAAAGAATGGCTGGCGAAGATCGAGCAGGTGAGTGGCGGTGACCAGGGCATGAGGACGGATGGAAGGAGGGAGGGGTGAGAGGGGAGGTCAGGTTGGTAGAGCTAGTGAGTCAGGGGGGAGGGCACCGCTGCCAAAAAAGAGCACATGACCGAGAAACCGTGAGGGTGGTTGGGTGCGGTGGCAGTAAAATCAAGTAGGTGAATGTGGGAGAGATGTCATCACTCAGTTTTCATTTCATCACTTAGCTTGGGGACATCCTGGATTTCAAGCTCAAGGTTACGATTGTTAAAGCGTCTGTTTCGCTTTCAGGCTCACGGACGATGTGATTTATGCTATCTGTCGTAGTCTTTTAGCACAGGCTTTCCATACACCGAGGATAGACAGTTTGAATTCATTGCTCGGCTATGAATTGTGTCAAAAAGAATTACATAAAGGGCAAATAAACCTTTGCAGTGCTGAGCAGGCCGAACATACAGCGCCCACACCCCCCCTGCAATTTGTGTCTCATCATTAATGTTATCTACCTGTATTGGGAACACAAAAATGATGAAAAGTGAACTCACTGCATGCAAATGCTTCTCGGATTCATTTTGTTCCTGTGCTCCCATGGTGCCTCACAGACCTGACAGAGCACCGGCCCATCTGCAGAACGTGTTTGCCATGCCCTGTGCCTCGGTGAAGCTCAGGTGGGCTCCACAGATGTAAATCAGCTAATGAGCCTCCATTTCAGTCAATTTCACATAGTGTGTGGTTGTTACAGTCCGTAGCATATTGCAGCTCATCCAGAAAAACTGAGCGCCCAGTGCCATGATGATTCAAGCTATGAACGAGCAGTGAAAGGAAACACAGGATCTGAATGCTTTTTTTTTTTTTAAATATTTTTTAGACAACGTTAGTGTTTACCTCGTACAATTTTTGTGTGAGGCTTCAGAATCACACAAATTATCGTTTTAAAAGCAAAGTAAAAGACATAGAAACCTGTTACTGAATCGTGCCCAAATGGTATTTGCGGGGCGGCAATGGCTCAGGAGGTAGAGCGGATCACCTTGTTATCTGAAGGTCGCCGGTTCGATCCCCGGCTCGTTCAGAGAGCGTGTCGACGTGTCCTTGAGCAAGACACTGAAACCCATAACTGCTCCTGATGAGCAGGTTGGCGCCTTGCATGGCAGCCCCCGCCATCAGTGAATGGGTGAATGTGAGGCGTACACTGTAAAGCACTTCGGGTGGTGGGTAGATCAGAAAAGCGCTATATAAATGCAGTCCATTTACCCTTTTTTTTTTTGCGTATCGATTTAGCATCTGTGGGTGGATGGCTATTTTACTCCAGCATTTTGTCTGAACTTAATTTCCCCCCAACTATCAAGTTTTATCACACCTTATCCTGCTGGGCGCCATTTTGAAATCAGAAACCATGTGCTTTGGGAAAACCAGGAAGCGGTGCTGTGGCTCTTGTGTGGTGACACAAAGGACCACTTCAAGCCTCAGTTACCAACATTATTATGAACGCTACTAAAATGCCAGGCAGATTTTTTTTTTCTTTTAATTCTGCGACGACTCTATTTCTCATTGCTTTAAGATCTCCGGAAGTCAGTTATTACTTACGTATATACTTCCACACATGTCACGGTAATGCTCACACGCCTCGCTTGCACAGCAACAAATGTCAGTGCATGATGACCTTGTAGTTCAGATACCGCTTTCTATGTGGGCTAACTTTGACCATTTGACAGCAAAGTTTTTAACAAATTCATAGATTATTGTGTGTGTAGCTTAAGTTCAGTGTGTGTGTTTAGTACGGTGACCGTGCAGAAGCTTTAAAATCTAGCTTCTGTTGTGTCTATGGTGTATTTCCCGTCAACCAAGGTGTGCAAACAGTAGATTTGTGGTGTGTGTTTTTGTGAAAGCCTCTGTTTCAGTTGTTCAGTTGTCTTCCTTAGAAATGCTGCGCCACCATTCTGCAGATTATCCGGTTTAATTTTGATTTGGATTGGTTGCAGCCATGTTCATCTTCGTCGTCAACCGTCATGCGATGGTACGGCTGGCCAGAATGTAGGTGTGACATCAGTTAGAATATAGGTTAGCTATAACAGGGCCTTCCTAACCTTCTCACGGTGGAAACCGCGCTGCTGGGTTTTGTTCGAGGCCCACGAAAAAGAACTGGTGCAGTGAAGGAAGTAAACCGTAGATCATGAAGTCTCTCGTCAAATACAGCTGTGAATGTCAATTCCACAGTTCAAGCCGAGCTTGAAGTAGGAAAAAAATAGTATTCCAATGCAAAGAACACAGATTTGGTGCAATGTGCACCAAATTTGCACCAATGTGCATTATGGCATGGCTGCAGCTGTACAGATGTTATACTGTTCCCTTTGTTATCATGTGTGATCATCTTCCCAGTCACAGTGCTGCTGTTTGGCCTCCCTTAGGTGATTCTGCATGAAATCCGGGGTGTGTGAAATATAGGTCCTGACATGGATGCCTTAAAAGTGACTGTGCAAATTCGCCCTCAATTGCAAACCATTCAGTGACGAGCGACGGTAGAAATTCATGTGTTTTCTCATATTTAGCCGATTAATTGCACCAAATGCCATTGGATTTGTGGTCTTCTCTGTCAGTCTGATGTAAAAATATCTGTACATGTATGGCTGCCCACTAATAACCAAGTTTCATGATAGCTGAAAAACCTGATATGGGCCAGCGTTGCAGTTTATCATGTGACTTAACAGTTCATTATTTAATTTTGTCAGCTGAGTCAGCTTGGCCTGTGTACCTCCCTTTGTGGATGCTACGTGTCTCGTTTGACAATGACAAATCGTCATCGTTCATAGAATGAATGAAATATGCCGAAAAATGTATTATGGTGGCATCCGTAGATATTGGTGGTAACTGGTTGCCAGATATGACAGATGGTAGAGGTCAAGTGGGAGAGGACAATTGCTTTTTGTGTGCGTGTGTTCACACAAACTAAACATCGGAAGGCTTGTTGTTGACAACCAGTCATGTTCCCCTCATCGGGCCTGATGCTGGCCAAATGAAATTGAATTACTTGGAAACTCAATTCGGCGGGGAACGGACTGATCATTTAGAAGGAATTGGATGGAGAGTGGAAAGCTGCATGTTTTACCTGATGATACTTGGCAGTTATGTGACCCAGGTCTGTTGTACACAATAAAATGGCTGTCTTCGATCTATTGGTATACTAAGAAATATTTACATGGTCATCCGGGTGGTGTGGTGGTTTATTCTGTTGCCTATCAACATGGGGATCGCTGGTTCGAATCCCTGTGTTACACTCCGGCTTGGTCAGGCGTCCCTACAGACACAATTGGCCATGTGTGCAGGGGGCAACCTGGATGTGGGTATGTGTCCTGGTCGCTGCACTAGCGCCTCCTCTGGTCGGTCGGGGCGCCTGTTCAGGGGAGAGGGAGAACTGGGGGGGGGATAGCGTGATACTCCCATGCGCTACACCCACCTGGTGAAACTACTCACTGTCAGGTGAAAAGAAGCGGTTGGCGACGCCACATGTATCGGAGGAGGCATGTGGTAGTCTGGAGCCCTCCCCGGATCGGCAGAGGGGGTGGAGCAGCGACCGGGACAGCTTAGACAAGTGGGGCAATTGTCCGGATACTATTGGGGAGAAAAGGGGGGAAAGGTCCAAAAAATAATAATAATATTTACATTTGTAGTGTTTTAGGTTGAGCAGCGACAGGCATGGGTGCCAGTCCATGAATACTGGGATGGCGTCCAGTGCTTCACCTGTGCCCCCATCCATCGGGTTAGTGTTTGTGTCAGGAAGGGCATCCGACATAAAACTTAGCCAAATCATTATGCAGATTGACAAGACCATACCGGATCGGTCGAGGCTCCATACCGGATCGGTCAAGGCCCAGGTTGACAACGGCCGCCATTGGTGCTGTGCCCTCACGTGGTACCGATAGAAAGTATAAAATCCACTGTGGCGACCCCTGAGAAACGGAATAAGCTGAAAGACAAAGTGTTTTAAGTCGACATGTCTTGCACTCTGTTATACTGTGAAGTCAGTCACCACCCATAACGGGATGATAGCGTCAGTCAGATGGGGGGAAAATAATGAAAAATAATGAAAAATACCTGATGAGTTTAACGTGTAGGATTTAATTTGATGGCATGGTTAACGGTATGCAAAAAAACTAAAAAAAATACAATCATGTTTTAACTTCGTCCACTATCCAACATTTACTGCTGAAATGTATTATTTAATGAATTTATTTCATACTGATTGGGTTTGACTGCAACGTGCAGAATTCTGTCTTTCCGCAAATTTTAAACAGCACGTTGACACAGTAGTTAAATAAATATCTGGTTGAAAATAATATATTATCATCTGTCTAGCTTGTTCAAAACTAGTCTGTCATTGGATATGGAAACAGCCCGCCTCTTGCAAACCTGTTGTTTTATGGTGTTTTTACATCCGTGTCCCAGATGGACCCTCCTGGAACCCACCGCTAAGTTTTAATGATAATTTAGTTTATTCTGGGGAGCTGTAGACAAAAAGAATTGTGGGGAAGTTCATGGCTTTTTGTGTCTCCACCATTTGAAAATTCGTCCATGTTCTGCATATTATGTGCATCTATGCCGATGAGGGTGACATAGAGAGAGGCCCTCACCCTTAAAATGAAATCTCAGCTCAAAAAATGGAATCGGACTGAAAGAGGCCGAAAGAGGATACTGCCTTGCTTCTGAATCATCAGCGCGTTTTGTATAACCTCTCACACCGAGTGCCAGATACAGAAAGAGAAAGGATTGACAGTGAGTGCAAAAGATGGCCGCTGCATCCATCGAGGGTGTTCCTACTGTGCTGGCTGGCGTGACTTCTTAAAGTTCCCGTGTCTCTGTAGCCCTGAACAGACCGTCACGGAGAGACCAGCCACACTAGCATCACTTAACCTGCCCCCACCCTCCTCTCCGTCGTTACCTGAGAGACGGGGAGAGAAAAAATGACGCCGTGTCCTGCTGCGATCGGAGAACTCTGCGTCCTTTTGGAAGGGTTCCCACCTCAGCCCCCTACCCCCGCTCTCCTCTCCCTCTGTACTTACTCAGCACATGGGGCTGAACACGAAGCTCCATGCCGGGCTGGTGTCTGTGGAGGATCTGTGGATGCTTCTCTGTTACAGGGAGAGGACTCACAGCTGACCTTGTGCCAAGCTTCACCAGCGGCTCAGGGGTCATTTGTCAGATACAGAGAAGGCCTTTGTGAACAACACAAATATACTATAGGCCGCCTTAGTGGAGCACTTACTGTAGACCAGGTTTTGGCTAATGGCCCCACACGTGTTGTTATATACAGCCATGATATCAGTGCATCACCTTGGCCCCTGTGGGTACTACTGTATTTACTCGTAAGTACTACTTGCATCTGCAAAGTGATTACTTTGTAAATTTTTTTTTTTGGTCCCCCCCGCCTTTTCTCCCCAACTGCATCCAGCCAATTACCCCACTCTTCTGAGCCATCCCTGTCACTGCTCCACCCCCTCTGCCGATCCAGGGAGGGCTGCAGACTACCACATGCCTCCTCCGATACATGTGGAGTCGCCAGCCGCTTCTTTTCACCTGACAGTGAAGAGTTTCGCCAGGGGGATGTAGCGCATGGGAGGATCACACTATTCTCCACAGTCCCCCCTCCCCCCCGAACAGGCGCCCCGACCTATCAGAGGAGGCGCTAGTGCAGCGGCCAGGTGGGTGCAGGTGGGAAGCCGACTGGCGACTCCACATGTATCGGAGGAGACATGGTAGTCTGCAGCCCTCCCGGATTGGCAGAGGGGGTGGAGCAGCGACTGGGATTGGGGTAATTGGCCAAGTGCAATTGGGGAGAAAATCGACAAATAAAAGACATGCGCGTTAGAGTTAATACTCCTGCCTGTGCCCCTAAGCAAGGCAATGGAAAGAAGGACTGGAGTAGGTCCCCGGGCGCTGCAGCTGCCCACTGCTCCTTTACAATAGGATGGGTTACATGCAGAGAACACATTCACTGGAAGAATACAGTGACAAATGAAGTGGTTTTCATTTCGTTCGTTCTATCTGTTGGTAAAGGTCTGCTATAAGCTTGTTCCATCATATCTGCTTGTTAGACACGACAACTTTGTTTCTTCTTCACACTTGCAGCCACGTTTCTTGTTTTACTGTGTTTGGCTCCCACGGTGAAGATGCAAATGTCCTACCACACCATAACCGCTAAAACAAGACACAACAATGATTTGGATATTTGTGGATTTGCTATTATCTTAAGTACACCAGCAGCAGAAGGCGTCAAATGAAATTTGTGCGGGTAGCATAGCGGTCTATTCCGTTGCCTAACGAAACGGGGATCGGAGGTTCGAGTCCCCGTGTTACCTCCAGCTTGGTCGGGCGTCCCTACAGACACAATTGGCCGTGTCTGCGGGTGGCAAGCCGGATGTGGGTGTGTGTCCTGGTCGCTGCACTAGCACCTCCTCTGGTCGTTCGGGGCGCCTGTTCGGGGGGGAGGGGGAACTGGGGGGAATAGCGTGATCCTCCCACGCGCTACATCCCCCTGGCGAAACTCCTCACTGTCAGGTGAAAAGAAGCGGCTGGCAACTCCCCTTTTTCTCCTCCATTGTACCCGGCCAATTACCCCACTCTTCCGAGCCGTCCCGGTCGCTGCTCCACCCCCTCTGCCGATCCGGGGAGGGCTGCAGACTACCCCATGCCTCCTCCGATACATGTGGAGTTGCAAGCCGCTTCTTTTCACCTGACAGTGAGGAGTTTCACCAGGGGGCCATAGTGCGTGGGAGGCTCATGCTGTTCCCCCAAGTCTCCCCTCCCCCCTGAACAGACGCCCCGACCGACCAGAGGAGGCGCTAGTGCAGCAACCAGGGCACATACCCACAGCCGGCTTCCCATCCGCAGACACGGCCAATTGTGTCTGTAGGGACGCCCGACCAAGCCGAAGGTAACACGGGGATTCGAACCGGTGATCCCCGTGTTGCATTTCTACCAATATCTGATTTGTGCAGTTCAAGTACATCTGTGCATTTACACAGATCGTTTGGGTAAAACCATTTGTGTTGTTTAAATGTCAAGAGTGGCCCGGCTACATAACGTCCAACTTGACCTGTTTTGAAACTGGTTGTGTATCAGCTGTCGCCGTCTTATTGCTACTGCAAATCTAACAAATGGAGCTCAAACCAACATTTGCATCTTGAGTTTTCTCGGTTTGCATATCAAGTGATGGACGTTTTTCCATGTAGCGACTTCGACATTTCTGGTTATTAAATATGCATGCAACAATTACCAAGTATGCAATGGCTCAGTCAATAACATTTACATTAATCTTCAGTTAAGGTTATCCACTTGTTTTTCAAGGATCGTAAATGGTAAATAAATTGGATATAGTATGTGTAGCACTATTCTATTCATTGCTGTGTTGTAGTGTTGGTGTGTTGGTGTGTTGTCATGTTGTTATTCTATGTTAAATACACTGAGAGAGCCGTGAAAACGGAGTCCAATTCCATGTAGGTGCAAACCTACATGGCCAATTAACATGATTCTGGTTCTGATTCTAGTCTGCAGACCACTCAAAGTGCTTTACAGTGGATGCCTTACATTCATACACTGATAGTGGAGGCTGCCATGCAAGGCACCAACCGGCTCACCAGGAACAGTTAGGGGTTGGGTTTCTTGCTCAAGGGCACTTCAACATGCTCTCTGGAAGAGCCGGGCATCAAACCAGCGACCTTAGCAAAGAATCTTTGGCCCAAATATGGCCCACATCTGCAGTTATCTTACGGGCCACATTTGGCCTTGAATGACGGTGTTGACTCAGGGTGAGTGTGGCTGCCTCAACTCGGCCACGATTGGGCCACATTTGTGCCACATCTGGCCCACATAGTATGTGCTGTAACCCAAGTCAAGCCCGGTTCATTACATTTGGGCCATTTCTGGCCCGCACAACACTTGCTGTACCTCAAGTCAGGCCCGGCTTATGATATTTGGGCCACATCTTGCCCACATAACAATTGCCAGTGCTGTAGCTGAGCTGTAAGTACCAAAGGTGCCCCAGATTAGTCCCAAATGTGTCTGCTATCTGGGGGGCATCCAGGTAGCGTAGCAGTCTATTCTGTTGCCTACCAACACGGGGATCCTGGTTCGAATCCCCGTGTTACCTCCGGCTTGGTCGGGCATCCCTACGGACACAATTGGCCGTGTCTGCAGGTGGGAAGCTGGATGTGGGTATGTGGCCTGGTCGCTGCACTAGCGCCTCCTCTGGTCGGTCGGTGCGCCTGTTCGGCGGGGGGACTGGGGGGAATAGCGTGATCCTCCCATGCGCTGCGTCCCCCTGGTGAAACTCCTCACTGTCAGGTGAAAAGAAGCGGCTGGCAACTCCACATGTATCGGAGGAGGCATGTAGTGAGTCTGCAGCCCTCCCCGGATCGGCAGAGGGGGTGGAGCAGTGACCGGGATGGTTTGGAAGAGTGGGGTGATTGGCCAGATACAATTGGGGAGAAAAAAAGGGGGGGGGGTAAATAAAAACAAAAAAATGGCAACCTTGAGATTACTAGACGACCCACTCTACCTCCTGAGCCATACTATCCCAGTAGATTGTATCTATGTTCATATTATAGCTTGTCTATCTCAGACTGCTGGAGCACTTCGACCAGTGTGATGCTGAGATTTTGAAGTAATACTTGGCCTCCGTTTCATCTTAATGCAACGTGCCTCGCACTGTATGTTTTCACTGTCCAGTAAAAAAACACAACAGGATGACCGTTTTCAGAGCCCCTTTTAATTACGGCAATTTAAGCGATGTCAAATAATGTCCAAATCCTCTTCCTATATTTCATCTCACAGTTGGATTTTAATGAATTACTTTGAAGAGTAACATCACCCAACATTATCTCTGCGCTGCCGAGAATTACATTTTGTTGATCCCGTAGAAAATCCCTTTATCTCTGAAAACCCCCCGTGGAATTTTTAAAATTGGTTTGATTTCACCACACATTTCCGGTATCGCACAATGCATTTGCAGTGATTTAGCTTTGTTTTAAGCGCACATTTAATTAAATGTTGGACAAGATTAGCCGTGGTGATCAGGGGTACTTATTGATGCCACTTTATACACGGGTTTCATTCTGGAAAAGAATGCACAGCTAGAAATTCAAAATGTTTCTAGGACAGCTGCTATGGATTTTATTATCATTTCTAACCATTGATTGTAAAGTGCACTTTGAAAATCAAGGTTGTGCCAGTGAAGCAATGAAAGAAACCATAAGAAAAGGTTATTATTAACACTAAAATCACATGGAGCCATTCTGGTGGCTCCATCATGGAGAAACATGCAGTTGGCGCCTCACTTACGTTTCTTAACACACTTTACATTGTAAGTGGACACTGGATAGGGCAACAGTAACCTGCAGTGCTTCCCTGTGTTTTGTGTTTTTTTTTTCCCTTGCTCTACATCAGTGACCCAGTTGCTGCACCCCAATCAAGGCTGGCTGTTTTTTGCACCGATTGTACCAACTCGGTCTTGTAACATATCATTTACTTTTCTTCACTTCAATCAATCAGTCAATGAGTCAATCAATCAATCAACTTTATTTCACACAAATATGAAAAATACAATTTATGCATTTATAATACACAAAATGGTGTGAAAAGGGACACCCCAAGGAAGCTCAGCCGAGCTTATGGACGGGGGCCCATACTTTAAGCAAAGTAATTTACATATAGAGTAAAAGACGTAAAAGGAAAGAAAATAAAACCTACACTAAAAAATTAGAAATAAATCTAAAGTCCTAGCCCTATAATTAGCAAGTTTTTAGTATTATCAGTCAGCAGTATATTTCTGAATTAATTTATGTTTCAATTTCAGTTAAAGACACGTATGGATGATGACATTTTCAAATCGTCACTTAACTCATTCAACACTTGAGGGCCTTTACATGCCACACCAAGGCTCGTGCATCTAAGCCTGCGCCGCTTGCCCACTGTAAGGTTCTTATTCCTGGTGCTAAATGCATGCGGAGGTAGGCAAATTTGAATGAGGTCACACAGTCTGTCATTGATCCCATAGATAACATGGTATGGTACATCAAACAAGCATTATGAAAAATACTACATTCAGCAAGCCTTAAAAGACCATAATTGCAGAAAAGAGGGTTCATGGGAGCACTATCTCCTTCCTGTGGAAACGTGAGCCAGGGGAGTTATTCGACAAGAGTTCTGGCCATATGCCATTGGGTTAATCAGGTGGGATAAGGGGAAAAACTAGAAATAAAATTTTTAAAAAAATAAAAAAAGACTTGTACAAAGTAAGAAGTGCTTCCCGTAGGAGAAAATGTCTTATCTTAAAAAACACACCAACATATTTAGATAATCTTTTTGTTAAAGCATCAATATGGCCCTTAAGATTTAAGGATTCATCAATATGGATCCCTGGGAATTTTGTGGACTTTACTCTTTCAATATCCTGATCATTAATTTTGAGACAAATATGCTCAGCATTGTTTTGATTTTTGTTGGAACAAAACACTGTCATTTGTCTTGCTGATATTAGGGATAATTTATTACATCCGAACCAAGTGTCCACCTTCACCAGCTCCTCGTTTAGAATATTTCGAAGATCATTTACACTCTTATGTGACAGGAACAAATTTGTATCATCAGTGAACAATATTTTATGTAAAATGTAAGAGGAATTTACAAAGTCATTTATATACAGGATAAAGGGGAGTGGCCAAAAAATGGAACCCTGGGGGACCCCATACTTGATGTATTTACATAAAGATTTGTGGCCATTTATAAGTACATATTGCTTTCTCGCGTAGATATAGCTTCTACACCAGTTAAGCACCTCTGACCCCATAATGATACAATTCATTTAAAAGAATCTCAAAATCAATAGTGTCAAATGCCTTTGACAAATCCAGAAAAATGCCAGTGCCGCAGTCTCCTTTATCAATAGCATCATTGATTTTTTTCAGTAAGTTCTAGAATCGCTATGCATGTGGTGCTCGTTTTCCAGAAGCCATACTGAGACAGAACAAGAATATTAGATTTTTCTAGGTAATCACTTAAACTGCTATACACAACTCTCTCTAGTACTTTGGATATTGTGGGCAATATAGATATTGGATGGTAGTTGTGCATATCATCAACAGATTTAAAGACTGGAACAATTCTATCAATATTTGCCATATTAGGCACAACTCCACAAAGTAATGAAAGAGGTTAATAGAGTAGACAAGTGGCTCCACAATTCCGTTTACAGTGGCTTTAAGAATTTTGCTAGAGGTTTCATCTGCACTAGCTGTATGTGTACTTTTCTAATCGTGATGATTTTCGAAACTTCATTTTTGTCAGTTGGCTTCAAGAAAAATGAATTCAAATGATTTTTTGTTTTGTTTTGTAGATATTGGCTGAAAGTGGCACCCTGTGGTTGGCTAATTTTGTTGGAAAGATTTTCACCTATGGAGATAAAATGATTGTTAAAGTTATTAGCAAGATCAGTATTGCTAATGTCAGCATTATTAATACTATTGCTGGTGCTATTGGCATTTTGTATAATGTTGGTGTCAGGAAGCACAGCGTTAAGCACTTGCGGTTGACGCACATGTTGTCTAACCAAAATAAATAAAAATTTCAAAATGTCTTAAAGAAGCTATTTGCGATTGCAGAATCGCAGTATATTAGCATAATTTGCCATACCAGCATCTTGGCTCATCGGATATGTTAACACAGGGTCATAGTTTTGTCTGTTTTTCACCTACTGCAGTATTTCTGAGGCCAGAGCTGGATGCTCTATGTGAGTGAGAACCTGAAAAAACGGGGGGGGGGGGGCTTAAAAAAACAAAACAATTAAAACCTAAAAAAAAAAATGAGAACCTTAAAAAAAAGGTCTTTCAACATGTATATTTATGATAAGCAAGTATCCATTTCAGTGCCTTGCACCTCATACTTATATCTGAATTCTCGAGCTGATATATTAAACACCACACACACACACACACACACACACACACACACACACCCATAACTGGTATCCTCCCAGGTTTCAGAGCACGCTCTGTCAGCTCTCCATTAAATGGATTTGATTCTGAATGTGAAAGAGTCACATTCACACAGCCAGCCAGTCAATCGACATCTCTCAACGTAGCCCAGAGTTATGACCTTTTCTGATGAATCAAGCTGCTTTAGCTATTTCCCTGAAATATTATGTACGTATTCTTCCTCTCCATGTCCTTCTTTCTTTCTGTCTTTTTTTGTTGTTGTTGATGATACTGTACATGCACCCTTCAAGTTCCCTTGTCCTCGTTAAGTGTAATTTTTGTAGCGTTTTCTCACAATTTTAATCTCAATTTCCTTGTGCTTCCTACCCACTCATGTGGTTATACCATTTATCTGTATGTTTTCTGCATGTTGAAATTATTCTTTATGTGCTAAATGCATCTATAAATAAATAAATAAGTAATAAATAGTAAATATGTTAAATAATAAATAATAAAATCAATAAGATAAATAGATAAGTAAATGAATATATAAGTAATAAATAAGTAATAATAAATACGTTTCATAAATAATAAGATAAATAGATAAGTAAATAAGTATATAAGTATGCATCTGCAAATAGCACTGGCCATTGCCTATTATATAGAACCTTATTTAGACAATTGATAATAGCTGATAATGATCTTATTCGAAATGCATATGAAAAGTCCCGCCTTTTTCATGGTTAGCAGTTAATTGCACGTATCAAGAAAAAGAAAATCCATAATTTGCAAAACATGGTGCACACACTCAGAGTTAACGTCATTGTAGCGTTACGTTATAACCTTAGCACTGCACTGTGGGATGAGACCAAATGACGTGAAATATGAAGCTGCTATCTTGGCCCACTGGTACAGTATTTGTGAGCATAACTCTTTTTTTGGTCAGCCAGTCAGTTTCGGATGTCTGACCTTACAAATATTGTTCTCTGGGTGGAAAGTTATAGATTGTGGTAGCATGTTACATGCTGCTACTTCTGGGCATGACTGTGAATGATTTCCTGTTTGTGTCCACGGCATAAATCAAGCCATTCAAACGCCACCCAGCGTTTCCCTCTGCTGTATCAGCAGTGCGAGCAAGCCTGCAGAATTTGGTGACACAATGCGACCACAATAGCATGTTTCTCTGTAGTGGCCATAGAAACATCTCGCCGTGTCAGTGGCGGCTACCTGAAATATTCCGCTCACAAGATGCCCTTCGGATCCAACTGTGCCTATGCTCGAGCACAGCCCCGCACAACCGCAGCCTAATTTCTGTTCCATAAACCTTTTATTCCTCTTTTCCCCCCCTCCCTTTTTCTACCCTTCTCTCTTCACTCTGCCTTTCTCCTCCTCTCTCCACCCCCTCTCTGATTTCTTTTCCCTGTGTGTCAGTAAAGCCAAGAGAGAGATGAGAGAGAGAGAGAGAGAGAGAGAGAGAGAGAGAGAGAGAGAGAGAGAGAGAGAGAGAGAGAGAGAGAGAGAGAGAGAGAGAGAGAGAGACCTGTTTTTTGCTGGCTCTGCATTATGAGAGGCAGAGAGAGGCTAAGGAAGACAGAAGTGAGAGAGGGATGCGAGAGTGAGCGCTAGCAGCAGTTAAGCAGAGAGTCGGTGCCAAGAGGAGGGATGCAGCACTGCATTATGAGAGCCACAGGATAAGGTTCAGCTCTCTGTGAAAGATAAAGGGGAAGAAGCAGGATTTGGAAGATAAAATCTGTTGTATCTGCGATTGTTGCCCCAGTACAAGCTGTCGTAAATGAACATGTCGTTTATTATCTTATACAGTTGTGGGATGTGCTACATAAAATGCTTGTTTCCTTGAAAACATGAGTCAATGGCTATTTTACTTGTCACGAAGATCAACATTGTATATCCACGGTTATCATTAAACGGTCCCTAGTGAACGACATGAAGGGAGGTTCACCGTGATGGCTGTTCTCATTAGGAGCACGGTTTGTATTCCGCAAACTCTTAAAACACGGGAGGAAATTGGGAAAGCTCTATTTAACGGAGTTGGAGAGGAGCTACTGAGAGCTTGGTCGACACAAAGGGAAATGCCACGTGCTTTGATCGCTCCACATCTTCTCATCCAGCTCATGACATGAACAAAGCCCAAGGTTTAGGGGGGGAGGCACAGGCAATGGATAGAACAGGGTCATATTAGATTTTCCATGCGTGCATTAGCTTAGCCTTAGGCAACACTTTGCTCCATGCACCTGCCTCTTTGCAAGTGGGGGTCTGTAGCCTTGGCCCTGGGCTGTCTTGTCCATAGATGACAACTACGTGTAGGACAAAACTCAGAATTTATCGACATAACTAACACTCACATAATGGTTGCCATCCTCTGCTGAAATGTTATGACATGAGATCCTTTGCTTTACATCTGCTATCCCATTTTTTTTGTTTGCAGAAAAATGGTCAGTGACCAAGGACGTGGTAATGTGTTACTGTTGCTCGTGTTGACTTCCAAGTGCCGTGCTTTGGGATACTAGCTTCTTAAGTCTGTTTTACATGAAACACATGTAAAATGCTAAAATCATTGTAATAAACATCAGAGTAGACATTTTTTCACTGTTTCACATGTAAAATGGTGACTTGTGATGATGCGTCTCACAGTAGGGGTAGTTCTTTACAGTGACCGTATAATTCACAGATTTGTGGTATTCATGTTACGAAGTGAAGCAAAAATCATCCTAGCCTATATAAAACACCCCTTGAAGCAAAAGCTGGCATTAAACAAATTAATGTATGAGTGTAAGAATGACAAAGTCATTCAGCCAAGAATAATTATGGTCCGAACACTTGATGTACTTTAAACAGAGTAGGTTTTTTCTACAAGCAAAAGCACAACAATAGTAGCTTTAGATAAGGAGAGAGCGTACCTGAGCTCTCTTTTTATGACACATAAATAACAAACGTATCAAGTATTGCCATCTAGAAATCTTCCTTAGTGGGAAATTGAGCCCCTTGAACTGTTTTGTTTTGTTTTATTTTCACCAGGAGGGTCAGGAGCTGATCCAGGAGAAACCAGAGTTGCGGTCAGTCGTGCAGCAGAAGCTTGAGGAGATCCGGGAGTGCTGGTCCGACCTGGAGAGCACCACCAAGGCCAAGGCCCGCCAGCTCTTTGAAAACAACAAGCCCGAGCCAGCTGTGAAGAGCTACACGGACTTGGACAACCAACTGTCCCACCTGGAGCGACAGCCCCCCCAGCTGGAACAGGCACATCATCTGCCCACCTTCAATGAACAGCTGCAGAAATTCCAGGTAATCTCAAGAGCTCTTAGATGTCTTATCTGGAGACCTGGGCTTGTCTTTGGCGGATGTCTATTAGGATGATTTTTGCACTGGCCTTATATGAATGAAGCACAGCTGAAACACATACCATTCTTATTACATTGCTTACTGACCTCTTAGTCGTTGTTGTCATTACAGAGCACTCGGACTACTTCCAGATCCATTTATTTTTCACCTCTGGCAAAAATGAATAGAGCATTTGGGTCCAGTTTGCCAATCATTCTGCTTTCATAATATAATATAAGTAGATAAGTAATATAAGTAGAAATTACACATGAGAGAATTAACATGTTAGTGAACTTTTAATAATTATTTTGCTGACGCGGATGTATGTTGTGTCATCGGGCTATGAGAACCTGATCCGCTAGTAGACGTTAGGAATAAATGAAGCTTATAATAAACTAACAATTACAAGCGATTTCCTAATGCAGCTTCAAAACTGATCAAAGTCCACCTCAGCCAATGAAGAAACGCATAAGAGAGCAATCCTCGAGCGTCCGGGTAGTGTAGCAGTCTATCCCATTGCCTACCGACACGGGGATCGCCAGTTTGAATCCCCGTGTTACCTTCGGCTTGGTCGGGCGTCCCTACAGACACAATTGGCCGTGTCTCCAGGTGGGAAGCCGGATGTGGGTATGTGTCCTGGTCGCTGTACCAGTGCCTCCTGTGGTCGGTTGGGGCGGGGGGGGGGGGGTAGCGGGATCCTCCCACGCCCTACGTCCCCCTGGTGAAACTCATCACTGTCAGGTGAAAAGAAGCAGCTGGCGAATCCACGTGTATCGGAGGAGGCATGTGGTAGTCTGCGGCCCTCCCTGGATTGGGATGGCTTGGAAGAGTGGGGTAATTGTCCAGATACAATTGGGGAGAAAATGGAGGAAACCCCCGCCCCCCCCCCCCCAAAAAAACAAAACAAAACAAAACAAAAGGAAAAAAAAGAGCAATCCTCAAAAGTGAAAAGAGAATGTTAGCATAGGACATGATTAAAGGCAATTATTTTACATCCCTGTTCATTTTTACACTTGACTGACACAGGGTTGGATCCAGAACCCCTTATTTGAATATGACATTCAAGTCATGCTTTAGGAGTGTATAGTCCATGTATTTAAAAACGTATTCACTTGAATTTATCACAATTTGTGATATTTGTTAAGCCGGTGGTGTGTCTATACAACCCCTCGATGCAGCGTGTCTTCATGCATCACATTCACTGGCGTTAAAGAACGTACCATACGCTTGGCTCTAGAAGCGAGGCAACCTGTTACATCACATTGAAATGCTCAAATAAGAAAATAGCTGGCGAGGAGAGGAGTGTGTTCAGCCATCCCTCAGCTGCCTGTAACTTGACCTTCCTCTTCCCTTCGCCACAGACCATGGAGTCTCAGATAGGGGACTTTTATAAGGATGTTGGAGAGCTGGGGAGCTTGCAGGGGGTCTGCCTACCCCAGCGAGGGCTGATGGCAGGGGACAAAGAAGGTGGCGACAAAGGAGCCGGCGAGCAATCAGGCGTCGTGGAGACCCGCATCATCCGCCTCATAGAGCCACTGAAGGAGAGGCGCCGCATCCTGCTGGCTTCCAAAGAGATGCATCAAGTTGCCCAGGACCTGGAGGATGAGATCGTGAGTGACACGCTCCATTTCTCCAAGCCCCTAAATCATCTACTTTCTCTTTGTAACTCTTTTTAGTGTATCAGTCAGTGTTATCATCTCACAGTAAACGTGTATGTCGAGTTTTTCTTATTGAGGGGCGCCCGGGTGGCATGACGGTCTATTCCGTTGCCTACCAATACTGGTATCACCGGTTCGAATCCCCATCTTACCTCCAGCTTGGTCCGGCGTCCCTACAGACACAGTTAGCCATGTCTGCGGGTGGGAAGCCGGATGTGGGTATGTGTCCTGGTCACCGCACTAGCGCCTCCTCTGGTCGGTCAGGGCACCTGTTAGGGGGAGGAGGGGGATAGTGTGATCCTCCCACGCGCTACGTCCCCCTGGAGAAACTCCTCACTGTCAGGTGAAAAGAAGCGACTGGCGACTCCACATGTATCGGAGGAGGCATGTGGTAGTCTGCAGCCCTCCCCGGATCAGCAGAGGGTGCGGAGCAACACCGGGACGGCTCAGAAGAGTGGGGTAATTGGCCAAGTACAATTGGAAGAAAAAGAGGGGGGATCCAACAACAAAAAAAAGTTTTTCTTATTGATGCAAATATTTTTAAATTAAAAAAATAACATTACATAATTTCAGAATCGACATCTGAATAGACACGTGCAATAGACATTGCAAAGGATACAATGTAAGCCAAGTTAGGCCCATCAGTCATGTTAGGCTGAAACTCTTTTTATTACTTGATCGAAAATGATAATAAATCTATCAAGGTGTGCTTTTTTAGGACTACTCTTGAAGAAAACATCTAACAAATACAATTAACATTGTAGGTTGATGCTGACTGTGGAAATTATTATTGTCTGACCTTGATGTCTTCTACAGCTGTGGATTCAGGAGAGGCTTCCCCTAGCCTCCTCCAAGGAATATGGGAACAACCTACAAAGTGTGCAGCAGCACATGAAAAGGAACCAGGTGAGTATCAGAGGGCGGCGCAGGTGTGAAACCTCACCACCAGTACAATATAAACATGAAGTATTTATTTTTTGCTCAGCTGAAATGTGACCTCAGCTCGCACAACCTCTGACCCCACCTCTGATTGATCACTCTAGACGCTCCAGAGGGAGCTTACCGGGAGGCGGGCACGTGTGGAGGAGGTCCTGGACCGGGCGGGGATCATTGCTTCACTGCGAACCCCTGAGGTGGAGTTTGTACGGGAAGGGGCGGGGCACGTGCGTCAGCTGTGGGAGGTGCTGCGGCTGGAAACGGAGCGGCGGTCTGTGATGCTGGACGCCGTGCTACAGGCTCAACAGTACTACAGCGAGGCAGCCAAGGTGGAGTCTTGGCTGTCCGGTGAGAAGCTGCAGCTTGTCAATGAGGAGAAAGGCACGGTACGGAGAACTCTGACTATAACACGAACACTGGCACATAAATGGGACACGGACTTCTGAGACTGATACGCTGATATGATTCCTCTTTATTTCCAGGACGAGGCAAGCACTCTGCAGTTGCTGAAGGGCCACCTGGCCCTGGAGCAGACCGTGGAGACATACGCAGAGACAGTTGGCATGCTATCCCAGCAATGCCAGCGCCTACTGGAACTGGGACACCCAGAAAGGTATAGCCTGCACACACACATATTAATCAACTTTTTTTTGAAGTGCACTATCACCAACAAGGTCTCATACCACTTCATATTAAAAGGTAACAGATGTATGATGCATTGTTATTCACATTTTCTAATACAACGGAGCCAATCAGCAAACCAGGAAGTTTTCACATTCATGGATTGACTGCTAGTGATTTCTCCAGCGGAGGCAATTTCGGTGGCGTTTCAGAGACATGAGACTGCTCAGTATTATGGCTGCTGATGGAGTGTTATGGACAATATGCATAGAGATAATGTTGAAATTGTAATTGATTCCCTTTAAGGGTTCATCAGGTTTATATGAGTTAGACACTGAGAGTGGAGTTTTAACATAGATGTCGTATTATGAAAGCAATACTGTGTTGTTTTGTAATTGTATCTTTGTTTTGTTTTTTCATTTTTCTTCCCACGCTGTTTCCCTCTATCTGATGCAGTGAGCAGATCACAAAGCAGCAGTCCCACATAGACCGGCTGTATGTGTCTCTGAAGGACATGGTGGAGCATAGGAAGACCAAGCTGGAACAGCAGTACTGGCTCTATCAGCTCAACAAGGAGGTGGAAGCGTTAGAGAAGTGGATCACCGAGCACGAGACAGTGGCCACCTCCACTGACTTGGGCCAAGACCTCGAGGAAGTCACGGTCAGTCCACAGAGAGAAAGAGGGCGCTGTGGAAGCTGGTGCAACTAAATCTGTCAATTAAGCAATCAATCAATCAAAACTTTATTTATAAGAGATGTGATACCACTGTGGTAGCTGTTCTGTTTGGTTATGATTATGTCGTTATGAAGTCCGGTTACACTTAAAGACCTGGTGGTGATTAAATAGTCCATTGTCATCCCTGTACAGGCAGTCATTTGTTTTCTTTTCTTTCTTTTTTTTTCTTTCTTTCTTTCTTTCTTTCTTTCTTTCTTTTTTTTTTTTTTAGAATTTCTCCCCGTTTTCTCTCCAATTGCATCCGGTCAATTACCCCACTTTTCTGAGCCGTCCCAGTCGCTGCTCCACCCCCTCTGCCAATTCGGGGAGGGCTGCAGACTGCCACATGCCTCCTCCGATACATGTGGAGTTGCCAGCCGCTTCTTTTCACCTGACAGTGAGGAGTTTCACCAGGGGTCGTAGCACGTGGGAGGATCACGCCATTCTCCCCAGTGCCCCCCTCCCCGAACAGCCGCCCCGACCGACCAGAGGAGGTGCTAGTGCAGTGACCAGGACACATACCCACATCCAGACATGGATGTGGGTATGTATCAACTGGCCAATTGGGTCTGTAGGGGTGCCCGACCAAGCCGGAGGTAACACGGGGATTTGACGCCCCAATAGTGTTGATATTTGAAATGTTTTGGCCGAAAAATATGATCACACCATTTTAATAAAAGTAGAGTTCAGGACCAATTAAGCTTAATTTAAACAAAGTAAACATAAGAATACCAAAAGGGTAAAAATGATCTGTTGGTGATATATCAGTACGTCTGCTCTTCTTCTTCTTCTTCTTTCGGCTTGTTCCCTGTTTCCCAGGGGTCGCCACAGCGAATTTGATAGTTTCCATTGGTGCCCTGTGAGGGCACAGCACCGATGGCGGTCTTGTCAATCCGCATAATGATTTGGCAAAATTTTACGTTGGATGCCCTTCCTGACACAACCACTAACCCTATCTCCAAGGACCCTTACAGTGAAATATACGTGGTTGCATGTTATGATATTCGTTTCTGCCTGTGTGGTTTTATTTGTTATTGCAGGTGCTTCAGGAGAAGTTCACCAAGTTTTCCTCAGAAACCAACAGCGTGGGACAGCAGCGGTTGGAGCAGGTGAATAAAATGGTGAACGAGATGATTGACTGCGGCCACGCTGATGCAGCCACCATTGCCGAGTGGAAGGACGGATTGAACGAGTCCTGGGCTGACCTCCTGGAGTTGATGGAGACTCGCAGGCAGATGCTGGCGGCATCACACCAGCTCCACAAGTTCTTCACCGACTGCAAAGAGGTAGAGTCAAAACTAATATCAAACCATGATTTGATCCTGCTTTGTTCACCGTCATCACTCTAAAGGTAGACGGTCTGGCCATTAGATGCGGCATCTATTTTTAAAGTCCTCGTGATGATCACGCTGTCCTGTGTTGTAGGTCTTGGCTCAGATTGCAGGGAAGATGAGGCAGCTGCCAGAGGTGAGGGCATGCCAAGCCAGCATCGCCAATCCTGCCACCCTGCAGAGACTCATGCACTCCTTTGAGCATGCCCTTCAACTGCTTGTCTCACAGGTACACACTCAGTAGCTTCACTAAGCCCATCCAGCAAGTTGAAAGGACACATGTATGAGGATGAGTAAATTCTGCCATGTTCATTTTCTAGACATGAACTGTATAATTATGTTGCTTCGAGAAGTGCATACCAAAGAATTGTTAACATTTTTCAATATCCTTTCCAGCTTTTTTGCTTTACATTTGCAAAAAGGTCAGAGAGAAAATCTGGTAAAAGGTTTTCGAGGTTTTCACAGGAAGTTTTTTTTTTATTTCAGTTTGCAAATCACATCAAATTGTACATCAACAGTACAAAACACAGCAAACATTTTTAGCCCTGTTCTCCCTCCCATAACCCAATCTCTAACAACTTAAGTACAAAAAAGAAAGTTATATAAAATAAATAAAAGTAACGAGAACAAAAAAAGAAAGAAAAAGAAAAAAAACACTAAAAAGAAAGAAGATTTAAAGGGTGTTTTTCTGGTCAATGTACAGGATCATATAAAGCTACCCTACTCCCCCAGAGCTTGTTCTTGCTGAAGCAAGTTGCCAACATTAACATTATGCCTTAAGAAGTACATAAAGGGTCTCCAGATATCATCAAAAACATTCTGTTTATGTCTAACAATATACGTTGTCTTTTCCATTGACATGTTTGACGCCATTTCTTTGATCCACATTCCAATTCTTGGTCCATCAACATTTTTCCAATTAAGAGCAATTATACGTTTAGCTTGTAGTATACACATGTCTCTGAAGCTGAACTCTCTGCTTTGTAAATGGGGTTGGTAGGATATATACCAAGAATAAAAAGCTTGGGATCCAATGGTAATTTCTTTGAAAACATTTGTTAAGTCATATTAATAACATCTTGCCAAAAGGTTTTCACTTTCACACATTCCCATATACAATGATATAGTGTTCCTCTTGTCTCCTTACACTTGATACACATATCAGCAATGTTATCATTAAACTTGTGTAATTTAACAGGAGTTATGTATGTCCGCATCAGCCATTTATACTGGATAAGTTTTAAGCTACTGCTGATTGTCTGCCTCTGTGCTTCCTTACATGCCTCACTCCAGTCTTCTAAAGATATTTCCTCCCCTATATCTTCCTCCCATAATCTCAGAAAGTTGAATCAGTTCAAGCTGGACACGTTTATTGAGAGAAACGTTTCGTCACTCATCCAAGTGACCGCTTCAGTCTCAACTGGCTGTGTGTATCCCCCAACCTTATAAGCAGCACAGTTGCGTAACGACCGAAACCAGCGACTGGTTTCATGTGCAAATTGGCATGACCATTAGCTAGAGTTACAATGGTCATGTGTACTATTCACAGAGGATTGGGGAATAGTTACAATCACAGCATTGTAAAATGGTGACAGATGTACTCTTAGATGTACTTCGGTCATTATACAACTGTGCTGTTTATAAGGTTGGGGGGTACACAGTCAGTTGAGAACGAAGTGGTCACTTGGATGAGTGACAAAATTTCTCTCAATAAATGTTGTGTCCAGATGAACTGATTCAACTTAGTAAATTCCTTACCTGGATTATTGAGCATGCGTATAGACACGTTGTCAAGGTTTGTATGATTGTAATCCCAGAACCCCTTATTATTACTTCTTGCTTTTCTCCAGACTATATGCTTGAATATACTGAAATATACTGAATACTAGCTGAAGCCAACAAATCCTGTCACCCTGTCTTTGTGCAGGTAAGGCAGCTGCAGGAGAATGCTGCCCAGCTGAGGACCATCTACGCTGGGGAGAAAGCGGAGGCCATCATGGTGAAGGAGCAGGAAGTGATGGAGGCGTGGAAGGAGCTGCTGAGTTCCTGTGAAGCCAGTCGTGTCCAGGTCACCTCAGTGACAGACAAGGTGCAGTTTTTCTCAGTGGTGCGTGAAAACCTAATGTGGATGGAAGGCATCATGGGCCAGATCGGCTGGACAGAACCCAGGTAAGACTTCATCCGCTATAACCTTTATTATTTGATCAGTGTCTGTTATGTGGTCTTCTGCATTGAGACAAACGGGAAACCAACAATATACATGATCTAGTTTTGGAATCACCTCCTGTGGTATTTCCATTTTAATTCTGTTGTTCAGTTTAATTTCATATGGCATAATCACAGGCTATATATTATACTTTAATCACTGTCATCTTATTACATTTCTCCCCCTTAACCTGTCCTGCAGTGCAATGTGCACCCAGCATTTCGATTCTTTTACATTCAAAATCTCATGCAGCTGTTGACTTACAGACATTTTCAGCTGTAGGGCTGTCAACGCTGTTGAACCAGGAGGCCCTTACTTCAATTCAGAGTCTACTGAGTCCAATACCACTCAACTCATACCCCCTCTTCTTATCCTGGCCAGGGATTGCATCCTGCCCCAACACCCCCGATCAGCACACTAATACACACACAGACATAAATGCATTACCTTCACCAAGCTTCACATCGACCCTTTACACACACCCTTGCTGTCTTATTCTATGTAAAATAATTGTCTTTTTGTTGTTGTTCTTATGTAAAACATACTGCATCAGAAATTTGCTGCCATGGTTCCCACACATCCTGGAAAATCTGGAAATTTATGGACTACTGTAGTTTTCCAGTCATGGAAAATATCTGGAAAATTATAAAATTGATCTTGGCTATATTATTGAGGTTGTAGAGAATTTTAAAGTTAAGTTATAAAATGGTATTTTTACCTGCTGAGATGGCATATTTTTAGCGTAATATTTTAGCAAAAATCATATATTTTTAGCTGCTGAGATGTCACATCAGTGTTTGAAATTTTGGCAGTATGTCCAGTCAGCAGCTAAAAATTGCACAGTCCATTTAGAGACTGTTGAGACTTCCACTGATACTGAATAATATGACCCACTATGAGCAACTGCTGTCATATATAGCCAAGTAGAAGTCATAGAAAATGTCCTTGAAAAGTCCTGAAAAGTGTTTTCATAACAAGTGTGGAAACCCTGGTGCGATAGATTAACAAGTAGTTGAAACGCTGACTGTGCTGGATGTGGTGTGGAGCATTCAGTAATGTGTGCGAGTCCTATTTCTCAAACCCTGGTAAATCAATTTTAAATAGTTGATTGATTGATTGATTGATTGATTGATTGATTGATTGATTGATTGATTGATTGGTTCATTCATTGATAATCTAACTGCTATATTTCATATGCATTATACAAGGTATACACCAAACACTCTATTACACACTACTCTCTGTAGATCTGAGTAGTTCCTCGTGGTCAGTGTTGATTTTTTTTTTCTGTTTCCTATGCTATCCTGTCCTGTCTCAGGGATTTGGCTGCTTTGGAAGTGATGATGAAACAACACCAGGAGCTGAAGGCTAAGATGGAAGGACGCAGCAAGACCATACAGCAGTGTGCAGATCTGGGGAAGATCCTGCTGGCTGCAGGCAATCCTGCAGCCGAGGAGGTCAGGCACACAGTAATTACATAAAAACAGATGCCTCAAAAGAACACGAACTTCACACGTTCCCTCTGTCGAGAAGTTGACGTTACAGCAATATGTTATTTTGATCATGGATGCAATCTGCCTATCACCACAGATAAAAGAGAAGTTGGACAGCCTTCTAGCTAAGCAGAAGGATCTTGTTGAAAAATGGGACAAACAGCAAGAGAAGCTCCAACGCAGTGAGTAACTCACCGGACAGTTACAGGGGGGCAAAGAAAAGCTCTTAATACTGCATAATGTTAAAGGTTGAATGGGTTCAAACACAAAATGAGTCTTCCATGTTCCACTGTTACTGTGTAGTTAATGTATCACGCATGAATTATGCATGAACAAGGCCACTCTACTTGTTTGGGCTAGCACAACACACTCATTGATAAAATGACTTTATATCATAAAATGTTCATCCACACTACCAACCTGCGCATTAAACATCACAATAACATACATGAAAACAGGTGAATTTTAAACTGGAGTGTGTGTTAAAATGTGCTGTGGTGGTGGTGGTGGTGGTTGGGGTGTTGTGTCTTCTGTCCCTCCAGAGCAGGAGATGTTCCAGTTTGCCCAGGAGACGGTGAAGGCAGAGGCCTGGCTGAAGGCTAAGGAGCCGCTTATCACCTCCAAGGAGCCAGAGGGAGGAGCGGCACAGGCCCAGACAGATGAAGTCGAGCAGCTCATCCTCCGTCACGAGGCCTTCCGCAAGGCTGCCGTTACATGGAAAGAACGCTTCAGCTCACTACGCCAGCTTTCTGCAGTAAGCCTGGCTGTAAATAAATGTTTCATCAATATGTTGGAGTCACAATTTAGCACCACCACAGAGGAGGGACAAAAACTGACTTTGGGGCTTTCTGTTGGCTTTGCAGGCAGGGGTGCATGCAATGTGTTTGCTGCAATGTAATAATAATAATAATAATAAATCAATCTTATATAGCACTTTTCTAACACTCAAAGTCGCTTTACAATAAACAGGGTGAAACAAGACGACAGATAAACATAACACAGATATACAGGGGTGGATGGGAAAGGGGGCTACGAGAGGGAGAAGTGGCAACCACAAAAGATGCCAGCAGTACTCTCCCACTTAAACACATACAAAAGGGAAAGAAAATCAAACATCATAAATCACATAATGTAGCGCCATTTTATATTTGTCTAATAAAACAGACATAAACTGCCCACACGTATATACTGTTTTAAAAAGAGCAACAAAAAAATGACCTGAATTTCATCTGTCATGTCCTTAAATCTTTAAATCTCAGCTTAATGTTTAGTTTATCACTGGGTTTATACCATATGCTGATGTGTTTAACTCTTAACTTCCAGGCTGAGACGAAACAAGAAGAGGAGAAAAAAGCCACCCCTCTTTCCAGTCGAAGGATGTTCCCGTTGTCTTGTCTGACTCCCACTGGCCCAGTGGCTAGTGCTACCTCATCTTTCCTGAGGCAGAAGGTCCAGGCGCATATTGAACCCAAGCCCACACAGACAAGTCTGGAGCTAGGTGCCACCTCATCATCCCATAGATTGGCCTCAACCATCGGCCCAATCATAAATGGATCAGGCTACCATGGACTGGATCAACAGGGCAGTGGTAAGTTGGACTGCTCCACCTACCTTGGAATGAATCACCAGGTGGTTGGAATTGGCGATGGCCCCAGCTACCTGGGGTTGAACCCCCAGAGCACCGGAGGAGACACTTGTAGTTACCTTGGGATGAATCATCAGAATGTTGGGGCTGTAGAAAGTTCTGGTTACCTTGGACTGAATACTGGGTGTTTGGGCGGTTCTAGCCACCTGATGCAAAACCATCAAGGCAGTGGAGGGATGGAAAGTTCAAGTAACTTACTAACTCAACAGCAAAGCAGTGGGGGAGTTGGAGGCTCGAGCTACCTGCCACAGCAGCAGAATATGGGCAGTTCTGGATATTTGGCACAACAACAAAATATGGGGAGTTGTGGATATCTGGCACAGCAGTCTAATTTAGGGAGTTTGGGATATCTGGCACAACAGCCAAATATGGGGAGTTCGGGCTACCTTGCGCAGAATTATCAGGGCAGCGGAGGTCTGGGTAGTTCAGGCTATCTGGCACAGAATCATTACGGCAGTGGGAGTCTGGGCAGTTCTGGTTACTTGGCTCAGAGTGGTGGAATCATGGACCCTAAAATGGCATATGCCTGGCAGCACTTGAAAGCCGACTTCATGCAACCAAGGATCAACCACATCCATAAAGCGGTAAACCCCCTCCTGGAGGCCAGCAGAGTGCAACGGGAACAATTTGGGGACATCCCTATGGCGGACATGATAGGGCCAGAGTCAGGGCTTGAGCTCCTCCATGGCAGGCTCCAGAGAGATCCCCGTGGCAGTCGTTCCGACCCTCAGATGGACCACCTGAGGCGAGAGAGGGAATACAAGCTGGGCCGACAGACCTCCAGCGAACAGGAGATCCAGGCTCGGCTCAACGAGCTGCCACTGATAGTGCGTCAGGAGCGCTACCGGAGGCGCCTGGAGAGGCAGTCTTCCAGTGAACAGGAGGGGGGGAATGGCAAGCAGAGGCTCCAGAGACAAGACTCAAGTGACCTGGAGGGATCTGTGAAGGAGGGCTCCGACAAGCGTTCAGGGTAAGCAGACGAGTCATGTTGGTGATAGCAAATTCAGATGCTCTTAACAAAATTGAAAGTTGCAGTTGCCTCCTCAGCACTGTCTAAAGTGATCCAAATGCATCGATTTTTAAGGCTACGTATTGATTTGGTTCGTGGTTTTCGGTTAACTCATGTCTGTCGTCACTACAGGGAGAAGAGATCTACTATGGCAGAGATTGTAGAGCAGGTCCAGGAGAGAGAAGCAGCAAACGTGAGTTGGCCAACATTGTCAATCACATAAGCATCTTCTAAAGTCATTAAATGTAGTTCTCGGTGAGTGATACTGGGCCTCATGCATTCACTGTCTGTACACACAGATCTGTTCATAAAGTGTGTATACAAACTATTTAACAAATCTAATTTAAGAGTGGTGCAGATGAAGTGCACACAATAATACACAATAATCCAGCTGGTCAACCACATCTTTTGAAGAAGGAGAAGTCCATAAACCATTAGTTTACCTCGGGGAAAGACAAGGTAAACTAATGATTTATTCATTTACAAGGCAATACATCAATGCTAGTTTTAATATTGGGGAATATAGAAAATGCATTTAGGCCTAAATGAATATAAATGTAACTGGCCTACACATATCTGTATAATCATGTTCTGATTGTTTTAGAATATATTGTATTCTGAAATAAATTTAACCTGTGTATTTATTATTGACATTATATCTATCTGTCTGTCTGTCTCTCTGTCTAGCTAGCTAGCTATAAATTATGGCAAAAAATACTATTGGCAACTCAGAGGAATTGATGCCAATAAGACCCCATTCTGGATCATATTTCTTACACTTTTAGTCAGTTCTCAAAAAATCAGTTGCATATATATCTACTATTAATTCAACTGCAAGTAGGAGGAATAGGGGTGAATCAAACTTATCTAATAAAGACAAAACTCCCACAGAATGCGCTCTCATGTAACTGAGCCTTGTGAAACTATTAACATGCCCCAAAAAGCAAAGAAAAAAAAAACATTCTGATGATGATTTTATACCTTTATGTCATTTCTGACAGCGAGATTTTGATTTTGACTTGTTAGATCCTTTTTACAATACTTTTTGACGTAGCCGTAGCACCTGATTAGCTGTTCAGACTCTGACAAATCCAGGCCTGTTCTTTTCTGTCCTTGTTGTTTCAGGCACGTGGAGAGCCATACCGGCCTCCCAGCAGTCTCTCAGCACCTGTGACTCGCTTCGATGGACGTCCTCGTGCTCGAGACCGCCCCAAACCAAGGCGAAGGCCCCGTCCTAAAGAACCTGAGGAGACACGGCGCTCTCGCTCTGCACCGGCAACTGGTGCCCCAACAACCCCCCAGCCGCCGTCACACACTGCCCATAATGAAGGCTTCCTCTACCGCAAAAAGGCAACCACCTCTGACCTAGAGGCCCAACAGAGGAGCCCCAATAGGTATGACCATCACTGATGAATCGCACAAGAACCAGAGGGTACAACGGGCATATCAGAGAATGAAATTATAACTCAATATACAAACATGTCTGGAAAATCTCCACTCTACCTTATCTCAAGAGTGAAAGATATTTTGCCTTTACAAAATCAATTTGTAAATCAAACTGTCTTTGTTAGTTCTATCTTTATTAGATATGTCCAAAGGAATTGAATCGAGTGCAACTGGACTTGGTATATATCCGTGAAGACGTTTCGCCTCTCATCCAAGAGGCTTCATCAGTTTGTGCCTTTCTGACTAGACCAAGCTAGTCTGACTGGCTGGTGATGAAACTCAGATATTTATCCTCTTTGGAGTCGTTATCAGACCTATTGATGTCCATGGCTCTTTGTGTTGCGATGTTTAGCTACGCTCGTCGTTATCAGAGGTATTGACATGCGTGGCTCTTTTGTGTTCCGATGTTTAGCCACGCTCGTCGTTATCAGAGCTATTGATGTGCATGGCTCTTTGTGATCCAATGTTAAGCAGCGACGGTCGTTGGGGGTGTTAGTTTCGACTTCGTTAGTGCTCCGTTCAGTGGTCATGAGTCGTTGGAGCCGTTAGTGACCGACTGTTGTTCTTGGAGGCTAAGCTTCTTGAGTCTCCTGGGTAGAGATGAAAGGACGGCATTGTAAGTGGGAGATAGGTGATGTCGCAGACCTCCTCCTCTGTTGAGGGATGATTTTTCCAGTTTTGCATAGATGGCTTCCTTCACCCCTCTTTCAAATCATAATCTTCCCTGTCCAAAATGTGTACGTTGCTGTCCTTGAAGGAACGCGTCTTCTCCTTTAGGTGTAGATAGACTGCTGAGTCTTGTCCTGAGGAGTATGGCCTTCTGTGTTGGGCCATCCGTTTCTGTAGTGGTTGTTTGGTTTCTTCTATGTATAGGTCAGTGCAATCCTCATTGCATTGTACAGCATACACCAGATTTCTGAACCAGTCTTTGTCGGAGTGTGTTGCTGGGTTTGAAATATACCGGGATGCGGTGTTTGTTAAAAATTCTCCTGAGTTTCTCGGAGACCCCAGAAACATACGGGATGACTATGTTATTCCTTCTGTTCCTTCCCTCCTCATCGCTCACCCGGTTGGTCTTTTTGGAACGTGTTGCAGTTTTCACAAAGGTCTAACTGGGGTAGCCGCAGGTTTTTAAAGCTCCCTTCAGGTGTTTGTGTTCTTCCCGTTGGGCCTGAGTGCTGCTGGGCACATTGTCAGCTGTGTTGCAGAGTTCTGATGATGCCCAGTTTGTGTTCCAGAGGGTGGTGTGAGTCGAAAAGTAGATATTGGTCTGTGTGTGTAGGTTTCCTGTAAACCCCAATGTTGAGGCTCCTGTCTTCCCCAATGTGGACATCACAGTCCAAGAAGGGCAAACTGTTGTTCTTTACGTCTTCCCTTGTGAACTTAATGTTCTTGTCCACTGAGTTGATGTGTTTGGTAAACGCTTGCACCTCTTGTGTTTGGATTTTGACCCATGTGTCGTTCACATATCTGAATCAGTGGCTCGGAGGTGTTCCTCTGAAGGAGTTCAGGGCCCTGTGTTCTACCTCTTCCATATATAAGTTGGCCACAATGGGAGATACCAGTGAGCCCATTGCACAGCCGTGTTTCTGTCTGTAAAACTGGCCCCTGAATTGGAAATATGTAGTGTTCAGGCAAAGGTCCAGTAGTTGGCAAATCTGGTCTGGGCTGAGGTTGGTCCTATCGTGGAGGGTGTGTTCCGTAGCAAACGTTGCCTCACAGTTTCCAAAGCCTCCATGGCTGGGATGCAGGTGAATAACGAGGTCACGTTGTAGGATACCAAGGTTTCATTCGGTTCCAGTTTTACGCCTTGGACCTTGTTCACAAAGTCAGTGGAGTTTTGGATATGGTGAGGTGTTCCACCCACTAAAGAGGTCAAGTTGTTGGCTATATGTTTGGCAATGTTGTACGTGACCGAGTTTATGCTGCTGACGATGGGCCTGAGGGGGGTTCCATCTTTATGGATCTTAGGGAGTCCATATATGCATGAAATGTTATCTTGTGGAAGAGACGGTGGTATTGTATCCGATCAATGGTTCCTCCTTTCTGTAGTTTCTGTAGGTATTCTATTATTCTCCTCTTGTAACCACTAGTTGGATCGCATCTCAGAGGTTCATAGGTGTCAGTGTCGCTGAGTAATGACGTGATCTTGGCATGGTAGTCTGTTGTGTTGAGGATAACCGTGCATCTCCCCTTATCTGCTGGAAGGATAGTGATGTTTTCATCCATGCTCAGGGCTGTCACAGCTTTCCTTTCCTCCATGGTTAGGTTGGAAGG
Source organism: Lampris incognitus (assembly GCF_029633865.1). Taxonomy (NCBI): domain Eukaryota; kingdom Metazoa; phylum Chordata; class Actinopteri; order Lampriformes; family Lampridae; genus Lampris; species Lampris incognitus. The sequence continues at coordinate 8,354,737 of NC_079218.1, forward strand.
AGGGAGTTTCGCATTGGACAGAGCTGCTGATACCTTTAACTTAAGCTGTTCTGCCTCGGTTTCCGTTAGATTGTTTTTCCTTATGGCTGATTCTGTGGATGTGGTGAGGTGAACTAGGTAGTTGTTTGGGTGTCATGGTGAAGTTCAGTCCTTTGGCTAAGACCTCCTTCTCTGATTGGGTAAGTACCTTGTCCGACAGATTCTTGATCCATCTGTTCTGCGTTCCGTTTTCTGTGGGATGTTCTGTCTTTTGTCTCCAGGTAAGTATATCTGCTTGGCTAGTGTTGTTGGTTCGTTGCTGTAAGTTTTGAAACTTCCTTGTCTGCCTTTCTTTGGTTTTGTGGTGTTGAGATAGTTGGGCTTTCTTGGTGAAATCAGTGATCCTCTCCAAGACTGCACCAGGCAAGAGGGATGTTAGTTGCTGGAGTAGTTGGTCAGATTTCTCCTTCAGCCCTTAATAGTGAAATGGACCTGTCTCACTCTTTCATCAGGAGTTGATTCTGTGCCTTCTCTATGGTTCTGTCTGCTCTATGTCCTTTCATTGTGGTACACAGGTGCAGGCTAGTGGGTATGAGCCTGTGTTGTCTGCATCTCGGATTGAATCGCAAGTGGTTTCTGTAGTCTGCAATCTTCCGAGCCATCCTTTCATATTCCCTCACCATTTTAAGGGTGTCAGACCCGAATTGTTCCGCAACATGTCTGTGAATGTTCTCATTCATCCAGGTCATGGTTATCCAAAGGAATTGAATCGGGTGCAACTGGACTTGGTATATATCCGTGAAGACGTTTTGCCTCTCATCCAAGAGGCTTCCTCAGTTCGTGCCTTTCTGACTAGACCAAGCTAGTCTAACTGGCTGGTGATGAAACTCAGATATTTATCCTCTTTGGAGTCGTTATCAGAGCGAATGATGTCCATGGCTCTTTGTGTTCCGATGTGTAGCAACGCCTGTCGTTATCAGAGGTATTGATATGTGTGGCTCTTTGTGATCCGATGTTAAGCAACACCCGTCGTTATCAGAGCTATAAATGTGCATGGCTCTTTGTGATCCGATGTTAAGCAGCGACGGTTGTTGGGGGTGTTAGTTTCGACTTCGTTAGTGCTCCATTCAGTGGTCATGAGTCGTTGGAGCCGTTAGTGACCGACTGTTGTTCTTTGGACAGGGAAGATAGATGGTTTGAAAGAGGGGTGAAGGAAGCCATCTATGCGAAACTGGTAAAACCATCCCTCAACAGAGGAGGAGGTCTGCGACACCACCTATCTCCCACTTACAATGCTGTCCTTTCATCTCTACCCAGGAGACTCAAGAAGCCTAGCCTCCAAGAACAACAGTCGGTCACTAACGGCTCCAACGACTCATGACCACTGAATGGCGCACTAACCAAGTCGAAACTAACACCCCCAACGACCGTCGCTGCTTAACATTGGATCACAAAGAGCCATGCACATCAATAGCTCTGATAACGACGAGCGTGGCTAAATATCGGAACACAAAAGAGCCACGCATGTCAATACCTCTGATAACGACGAGCGTAGCTAAACATCGCAACACAAAGAGCCATGGACATCAATAGGTCTGATAACGACTCCAAAGAGGATAAATAGCTTGGTCTAGTCAGAAAGACACGAACTGATGAAGCCTCTTGGATGAGAGGCGAAACGTCTTAACAGATATACCAGTTGCACTCGATTCAATTCCTTTTGATAACCATGACCTGGATGAATGAGAATATTCACAGACATCTTTATTAGATATGCTTTGCCATTTTATCCATAAGAGAAATTAACTGGTAATGAAGCTCTGTTCTTAACTCACATCCATAATCCCATTTTATCAAAATTGCAATTTGACTTCCGGCGTAGCGATCAATGAAGTAGGACACGACTTTCGGGGCTCCTGCAGTCTACTACTACTACTTTTGGGTGCAGATTTTTCCTCAGGGTTTCTTCCCGAAGCCTTTCCCGTATACGAGTATACCTGCAAGGCAGCTGAGGTTTTAAATCCGACTTTTCCTTCTCCTAGATGAACTGGCTGATAAGGCTAACAAGCTTCATCTACCCGGGTTTGAAATCAGAGTTGTCCTTCTCCTAGATTGGCTGCCAACTAAGGCTAACGAGTCCAATCGACCCACCCGGTTATACCGCCGAGAACCCGGTCACCCCTGCAGCAGACTTTGTAAAAACAGGAGGTACCACGAGAAGGTGCTGCTGCGGACACATTTGCGTAGGAGCGGCCATGTGCTAAGATCCTGATGGACCCGTGGCAATCACTACACCAGGAAGGGAGAGGCCACCACACTGCTTCACATTCCTTTTGGCAAGTAGGACATCTGGTCCAAGACTCACCGCCTCCCATTCTGAATCAATAGTCTCGCTAGTCTTGCAACTGGTAGTAGGTGGTCTCAGACAAGAGAGTGGAGTTGATGATGCGCAACTCTTCCTCACTTGAATCATCGCGCAAGTCATCTGTCATCCATCATAGGATGACTAGATGGTCCTCATCGCGGTGACAAACAAATAACACTACTACTTTCAGCTGCTCCCATTAGGAGTTGCCACAGCGGATCATCCGTTTCCATCTCTTCCTGTCCTCTGCATCTTCCTCTGTCATGCCAGCCACTTGCATGTTCTCCCTCACCACACCTACAAACCTCCTCTTTGGTCTTCCTCTTTTCCTCTTGCCTGGCAGCTCCATCTTCAGAATCCTTCTCCTAATATACCCATCATATCTCCTCTGGAAAAATCCTACCCAAGTCACACCTATTGTACTTTTTTGGAGTAAGTTTTACCCAATACTTTAACTTAGACCTCTTGCTGACCAAAATGCCTCAAAAAGTCAAAACTGGGGGCACATCAACTGCACAACCACTGCAGCCGACTGCATGCCACGTTCTCACCTTATTGTGACTCCACTCCCCGCCTGGGCGGAGCTGCCATGCCAACAGATGTTACTGCCCCCTCTGATCTCAAGGTGAAGCTGCTCTCTTCCCTTCGCAATGAGATGGCAGTTATTTTCAAGACCAAGCTCCAGGTGGTCTTGAGCAAGAACTTATCATCCATCAAGACGGAGCTACAGGCAGTAAAATCAGAATCATTTGCCAGTCTTACAAACATCCAATCTGATATGAGCACTCTGAAGGATGCCGTTGGTGAAATGGAAACCTCACTTTTCACGTGCACCGATGACGTTGCCACACTTCAGGCTAAACCAAAGAAGGTTGAAACAGTTCAACTGGATACAACATTTATTGACAAATACGTTTCATCACTCATCTAAGGGACCTTTTCAGTCTAAACTGACTGCAGGTATCCCCACCCCTTATAAACAATACAGTTGCATAATGACTGAAACCAATGACCAGTTTCATATGCAAATATGGTTGTGACCATTAACTAGAGTTTTAAAGGCCATGTGTACTAATCAGAGGATTTGGGAATGTTTGCAATCACAGCACTGTAAGATGGCGATAGATGCATTCTGAAACAACCCCCCCCCCCCGGTTTAGGGATGGTCGTTCCTTCTTCACAGAGATAGCCTCTTTGACTCCCCGTTCAAACCAGCGTTCCTCCTTATCAAGGATGTGCACATCCTCATCCTTGAAAGAGTGGTCCCTGGCCTGTAGATGGTGTAGACTGCGGAGTCCTAGCCTAAAATGTTAGCTCTCCTGTGTTGTGCCATCCTCTCGGCCAGCGTCTGTTTAGTTTCCCCAATGTACAGGTCACGGTAATCCTCCTGGCACTTAACAGCATAAACTATATTGCTCTGTTTGTGCCGGGGGACCTGATCTTTGGGGTGAAACAACTTCTGGCACAGCGTCTTTTAGGGTTTGAAAGCAACTGAGACGTTGTATCCAGATGAACTGATTCAACCTTCTTTGATTTTCTTACCAGAAGTATTGAGCATGCATCAAGACACTCCAGGTAAAAGTGGAACAACTGTCAGCCGAACTGGTAAGATTGGAAAATAAATGTGAGGATCTTGAGGTAAGATCACAGCACAACAATATAAGGATAGTGGGTATTCCCAAAGACTCAACCATTCCTCCACTGCAACAGCTATCTCCACTCTGCTAAAGGAGGCTTTTGGGCTTGAGAAAGAGCCCCTCTTGGACTGCGTTCATCGCACTCTCCAGCCGAAGCCAAAATCCAGTGAGTGACCTTGCCCAATAATCACTTGACTACGTTATCATATGGACTGTGTTGATATTCTACGGTGAGCCAAAGCCCAACAATGGATCAAGATTTGAGACATGGTCATCTCTGTCTTTCCCGACTACACCGTGAAGACAGCCCGTGCCCAAGCCGCCTTCAGTGACACCTGGCACCAGCTCTGTGAGATACCGGGCATACAATTTGGTTTGCTATACCCAGCATGCCTCCAGGAGTTTAAATTACCAGAAGATGCCAAGGCATTCTTCATTAAAACACTGGACAAGTAAGAGAACTGAGAAAAGTCATATAATCTTCATGATATACCTCTCAATTAGTATGGACAATTGACCAATTCTTTACTCCACAAACCAAGTTACATGATGTTGAAGTGAATTTGTTTATTTGTGCCTTTTGTTTATCATTGAATTTGCAGGACCCAAACCAAAGTCTAACTGCTACTATTAGGTCAAAAGCCATAAGCATGTTTGTTAAGGATTTGACTCCTTGTGGAGTTAGCACTGGGTTCTCCATGGTTTGGGGATGGGGTCATTGTAAGTGCTATGGGGGGTGGGGGACGGGCTGTTTGGTATTTGAACTGTTCTGGCCAATAGCGGTTTGTGTTGCTTTTTTTTTCATCTTTTCTCCTTTTCCAAGGGATAGGGGTGGGCTTCAGGCTCACTTTCTTGCTAAATACTTAATAAATGGCCACTTATACTAGCAATTCAAGAATCCCATATATTGGCTCTCCTGTGAGGTTTGTGAGCTGGAATATTAAAGGTATGGGGAGCCCTATTAAGAGATCATGGGTATTTGCTCATGTGAAATGACTTAAGCTAACCTAGTGTTTCTTCAGGAGACCCATATGTGTACGAAGGACTAGGTTAGACTAAAATGACCATGGGTATCTAAGGTGTTTCACTCAAATTTCAACTCTAAAGCCGGAGGGGTTGCTATTTTATTAGCAAGTCAACCCAGTTTTCAGCCTCCAAAGTTATATCGCATCAAAACGATAGATATTTAATTGTCTCAGGTACACTGTCTCATGTTCCCATTTTATTAGTTCATATTTATGCCCCCAATTTTGATGACCCAATAACCTCCTTATGTTTAGAGAGGACATATTGCATTATTGATCCCAATCTAGACTGCCCTAATCCCCGAACCCTGACCCCATCATTAATGTCGAGATCAGTTTCTGATTTCATGTGTAAGAATGGTTGCATTGATCCTTGGAAATTCTATAACCCCCATATCAAGGAATATTCCTTCTTTTCATGCGTGCATCAGTCTTTCTGACAGATTAATTATTATGTCATTGATGCCAAACTAATTTCCAATGTGTTGACTGTTAAATACCATCCTATTATTATCTCTGACCATGCCCCTTTTTCTTTGGATATTCAGTTTTCCCCACAACCCTGGTACTCAGCATTATGGAGGTTCAATACTTTGCTTTTGTCAGAAGAGAAATACAATAAATTTATCACAGCCTCAATTGATGAGTTTATTGCTATAAATCAGGACGAGACAGAACATGTCTCTTGCTCACTGTGGTGGGAATCGCTGAAAGCATACCTATGGGGTCAAATTATCTCCTACTCTGCACATTTGAATAAAACCCGTAAAGCCAAACTGCAAGCGCTCTCTATTAATATCAGTAAATTGGCTCAACAACTTGCTACTTGCCCCTCTCCCAGTTTACTCAAACGTTGTGTTGCTTTACAGCCTGAATTTGATCTCATCACAACCACTGAAGCAGAATGCCTTCTTTTGCATTCACGCTCCACATATTACAAGTATGACGATAAGGCAAGCCTGCTCCTGGCTCACCAACTCTCGTATGATCCCTCAGATAAAAGATTCATTAGGCACATCGCATATTGACCCTACCACCATCAACCCTGTCTTTTGCTTGTTTTATTCTTCTTTATATACTTAGCACAAAAAGTAAGGAAATGTGTGTTTGGTAGATTATTTCTTTGTTGTAACAATGCTTCTTGGCAATAAATCTTATACCGTTGGAAAGCCTGTTTATTTCCCTTTTAAATGGTGCCACATTTGTAAGGAAAATGCATTTGTGGGATGAGCAGCAGAGCTGAGTATGTGGGTTGCGCCCATGAAAAAATTGCCAAATCTTCTCTGCCAATGCCAAACAGCTCATTTTGCTGTTGCTATTGACTCTTGTTTTGAGCTTCTGGTACCCCAGGTGCTGACAATCAGGTGCCTGATATAAGATTTATTGCCAAGAAGCATTGTTACAACAAAGAAATAATCTACCAAACACACATTTACTTACTTTTTGTGCTAAGTTTATAAGTCTGAATCTCCATCTGACAACACTGAAATCAATTCTTTCTTGAATAGTCTCAATTTCCCTGTTATAAACCCTGAGGTTGCTAAAGAACTTGATTCACCATAACTGTAGAGGAAATTGCCCTCGCTATGAAAAGCATGCAAAACAATAAAGCTCGGATTTCCAGTTGAATTTTTTTTTGAAAGATTTCTGGCTAAACTGGCCCCATTTTTGCATTCTGTGTATATCAGACAAGCCTCCATAAGTCTTCTTCTAAAAAAGACAAAGACCCAAATCTCTGCAGCTCTTACAGACCTCTCTCCTTAATAAATGTGAATGCTAATATCTTAGCTAAAGCTCTGGCCCATCACTTGGGAAATATCCTATCAACTATTATTTCAGATGAACAAACCAGATTTATAAAGGGGCACCAGCTGTTCTATAATGTTTGTACCTTCTTAAATATTATTTATTCTACAACTACCACAACGACCCCCAAAGTAGTGATCTCAGTTGATGCTGAAAATGCGTTCGACAGGCTTGAATTGGATTACTTGTGTACTGTACTAAGTAAATTTGGACTGGGAAATGTATTTATTTCCTGGATACGTCTACTTTATACATCCCCATAAGCTAGTATCTCCACCAATGGCATTCAATCCAGTTTTTTCACTTTGTTTCATGGCACCCATCAGGATTGTCCCTTATCCCACCCCCACCCCTGTTGTTTGCACTAGCAATAGAGCCCTTGTCAATCTTTCTAGGGTCCTCTCCCAGTTTTACTGAGATATCATGATTGGGCGTGGAATTCAGGCTATCACTTTACGTTGATGATTTACTGTTGTATGTCTCAGATCCAAACCATTTTATACCAGCTATTCTATCCATCCTTCAGAGATTTTGCTCATACTCAGGCTGTAAAGTAAATATCTCCAAGACCAAATGCTTTCTTAACAATGCGTCAGCATTACAACTTAAACAGTCGGATATGCCTTTTAAATTGAACACCTCTGGCTTTAAATACCTGGGGGTCAATGTAACCAGAACATTAACCTCCCTCTTCTCTGCCAATTTCTCCTCTTTAATGTCTAAAATTAATTCTGACCACCAAAGATGGGGAAGTTTACCTCTGTCTCTGATTGGAAGAATAAACAGTTAAAATGGACATTTTGCCCAAATTTCTGTTTCTGTTCCAATGTCACCACCTATTCCTGCCAAAACGTTTTTTAGAACAATTGATCAAGATATTTCTAGCTTTGTATGGTGTGGAAAGGCACCCAGAATCTGTAAATCTGTACTTCAAAGATGCAAATTCAATGGTGGGCTCTCTCTCTCAGCTGTGCTATTCCTACCATCACCATCCAAACATGGTGGCGCAAAAGCAAACTGACCATAAGGGAAGAATTTTCTTATTGCCCCACGGCTTTTGACTATCCATTTCTTATTTGCCGGCAAATTAATTTGCTGTATTCTGTTTGGCCATATTGTATCATAGGTGACGTTTGTCCTGTTTGTTTCTGAGGCACACGTCTGATGATGTAGTGCAGTGTGCTTGTAACATTGATGCTGTATTACCAATGACTCATTGTAAGTTTGTCAGAGACTAGCCCCGCCAATGTCAAAAGTGAGCTTCCCCTGAAAGCCGTGGTATAGTTCATACCCTGTGGTCATCACCAGTATGGAATTAACTCCCACATCTCTTCATTATGTCTGTGTTACAGCAAGTCCTGGGTTAACGTGTACTGTGTGCTGGCAGAGGGAAAGATGACCTTCTATAAGGACGCCAGGAACCACGCCACAACTTACAATGGAGAGCCTCCTCTTGACTTAATTCACTGCTCATTTGATGCTTCAGTGGGATACAAGAAAAAGAAAAATGTCTTCGTTGTGAAGTAAGAAAAACCCATGTCTAATTTCTGGTTAATTTCTTAGGCGAGTCATATTTGATAATATATCTTAAATGTATATTTCCTTGCAATTAAAGTGTCAAATGTTATATATTCACTCAGATGTGGCATAACTAGACAAGTTTTAACTCATACGTAGTTGAAACAGAAACATCAAACTAGAGAAAATTCACATAGCAACCTGCAAGCACAAGATCAGACATGTGAGTGCGGCACCAGAATCTTCATTAGTTTCTACACTGAGCTGCAGCGAGGAATGAATGATGATGTCTCACTGTCATTTACAACAGAGTAAACGATGGAAGCAACTTTGTGTTCCACGCAAAAGACGAGGTAAGAAAACCTTTTTTTTTAGTAATGATTAAGTATGTTGTGTATCCGTTAATACATCAGACCACACAGAAACACAATATTGTTTGTGGGATGGCAGACATTACTGTGTTACTTTAGACTCCTGTGTTTCAGTGTCAGTCCTCTTGCTAAGATGTGTGGGTCGTTTCATGTCTGAGATAGCTTGGTGTGTGCCCACGTCAGCTGAAATAATAATCGTAATGAAAGCAGAATGTGTTAATGGGGCTGGAAGAGAGTTAAAAAAAGAGAGAGAGAGAGAACTTAAATTTGATATTTGGATGAGTTAATGACCAAAGTTTTAATTATATTTTTACTTTATTATTCTTATATTTCTACCAAAATTAAAAATGAAGAGCTGGTGATGGACAGGTTGACGGACAAGATCAGGCAGGAGTCTCCGTGGACTATGATGTTCGCGGATGACATTGTGACCTGCAGTGAGAGTAGGGTGCAGGTTGAGGAGAGCCTGGAGAGGTGGAGGTATGCACTGGAGAGAAGAGGAATGAAAGTGTGTAGGAGCAAGACGGAGTTCATATGTGTGAATGAGAGGGAGGACAGTGGAATGGTCAGGATGCAAGGAGTAGAGGTGATGAAGACGTATGAGTTTAAATACTTGGGCTCAACTGTACAAAGTAATGGGGAGTGCAGAAGAGAGGTGAAGAAGAGAGTGTAGGCAGGGTGGAGTGGGTGGAGAAGCATGTCAGGAGTGATTTATGACAGAAGGGTACCAGCAAGAGTTAAAGGGAAGGTTTACAAGATGGTTGTGAGACCAGCTATGTTATATGGTTTGGAGACAGTGGCACTGACGAAAATACAGGAGGTGGAGCTGGAGGTGGCAGAGTTGAAGATGCTAAGATTTTCATTGGGAGTGATGATGAAGGACAGGATTAGGAATGAGTATATTAGAGGGACAGCTCAGGCTGGACGGTTTGGAGACAAAGCAAGAGAGACAAGATTGAGATGGTTTGGACATGTGTGGAGGAGAGATGCTGGGTATATTGGGAGAAGGATGCTGAATATGGAGCTGCCAGGGAAGAGGAAAAGAGGAGGGCCAAAGAGGAGGTTTATGGATGTGGTGAGGGAGGACATGCAGGTGGCTGGTGTGACAGAGGAAGATGCAGAGGACAGGAAGAGATGGAAACGAATGACCCGCTGTGGCGACCCCTAATGGGAGCAGCCAAAAATAGCAGTAGATTCTAATATTTCTACCAAAATTTAAATATTCATAACTAAATAACATTATTGCAAAACATTACAACCTGACGGTGTTCAAAGTGTTATGTGTCAAGTAAGTACCGTGGAAGACTGCCGATCTTGTCCATCCTTTGGCCTTTTGGAAACCCAGACACCATTCTCAGTCCGTGGTCCTCCATTATCTGTCACTCCGCTGCTCTTTTCCATGTTTTCTCCAGACAGCTGCATCTAAATCTATTCAGTGTAATAGAGAGAGAATTTCAAGCTTTTAAAAGTACAGTACTGAAATAACACAAACGTTTTACTTCTGAAATGATTATAAAAAAACAAACAACTTTGCTTGGATGTTATCTTCAGATTGTAGTCCAGGATTAGAAATGGTTTCCAGTCAGACATGTTGCTCTTCTGCATTTTGAAGAAAGAAATACACCTTACTGATGTTTTAGACCAGTGATCCACATCTGCTGGTCATCTGGAAACGAAGGTACCTTATTGCTTAGTGGGGGTCACACATGTACCATAGTTAAGAAGGCGTAGTTTTCATTGTGGTTGGTGTTTAAGTCCACCCCCTGAAAGACTGAAACAAATAAGTTACGGGGCTTGATGTGTAAAACCCGAGTCGACGCACTTTTGGTTGAACCTTTTTTGCATGACACATGTGAAGGACACAGGAATCACCTGTTTCATACTGTGTTTGAGTCCTCGACAGTCTACCTCACCTTACTCACACCCTAGAACTACTTCAGAATACATTACAGGGACATGGTTTCATCTTTGTTATCAAGATAAAGAACATTTTTGCAAATTTCAGTGGAAAATATTGTACAAAAAGCCCTAAAGACTACACAGCATCGTCTGACAAGTCTTCTGTACCTCAACGTTTTGTAGGAGGACCTCAGGGCTTGGACCTCGAACATCGCCACCTGTATAGCTGAGCATGAAGAGATGGCTAAGTGGGACAAGCCGGGTGCCTCCTCCACAGAACCCGACCGCTCCGAGAGGAAGGAGAAGTCCGAGGGCGACGCAGATGCCAGGTCAGAGAGATCCGAGCTGGTGGAGGGCGAGGAGAGGTCTGAGAAGGAGAGGTCAGAGAAAGGGGACGGGTCAGAGAAGCTAGACACGTCAGAGATCGCTGACAGGGCGGAGGGAGGGGCGGGGGGCTCCAGCACGTCTGGCAAGAGCAAATGAGAGCCCGCCAACCCCACCCCCAGCCACCCACCCACCCACACACTCCATTTTAACTTTACCCAATGACAGCAGGAGGTGACGAGCGGAGGGGACAGATGGAGAGCGTGTGCAGCCAGGTACACATCCTCTGTCTCTCTCTGCTGCGGACCCAGAACATACTGAGGCCGTGGTCCTTGGACTCTATTGTTACTGTGACAGACTGACCTTTAAGCCCCTCCCTTTCACCCAGGCAATACATCAATGCTTGCATTGTGCCCTCTGCTGGTAGATAGGAGGTTGGCCGAGACAGACAGACAGACAGACTCCACCAAGAGGTCCCAGGAATTAGTCACTGTCACGTCCCATCATCGATCATTAATCTCTTGGATTCACAGCATCTTTCTCTATCTATCTTTGACTGATAATGTAATGCTCTGTCTATCTAGACAACCCAAGTGATGAATGAAATGTTTCACAATACTTAAAAAAAAAAGGTTTTTTTGAAGCAATATACTTTTTTATTTCTTCTCTTTGTTAGAGAAAGAAAAGGGAAAATGAAACCAGAACTAGTTGCAAGTATGAACTCTACGGTTCGTCACATCCACTTTAGCTTATTCCTGGCCGTTCTGCACCTTAAACACGTAGCACATCTGTATACTAATCATAGTGGCATTTAATCCCATCACGTGGCAATCTCTGAGTCGTGTTAATTACATGGAATGCTGGTGTTATCCACCCGGGTCAGAGGTGTTAACCAATGTACGTTTCACCTTTGACGTTTTATTTATCATCATTGTTATTAATATTATTGTTTTTACTTCACTTGACCCATTTAGAGGGGGGAAAAAAAAGGTTTAATTTAATCTTTAGTTTTTTTACATGAGTTTTTACCCCAGGCGTGTCAAAGAGACAATGCGAATAGCAACACAAAGCGATGCGTTGCATTTGTGCACACCCCTCGTCTTAAAAGTTGGAACGTTGCATGAAATAGTGCGCCTGTTTACGCCTTTATTTCACGTCCTCAAAATGAGCCGGAACAGCCGGAACTGCGATGCTTTAATGCGACTGGGAGAAACGTCAGTTGCCATCACAGACCGCTTCTTCAGATCCAGAGGTGCATTTCACGAGAGAACGAGGTGAGCCAGGAAGCAGTGTGACCTCGCTGCTGTTTGTGTCGTATCGGAGCAATATACTTTCAGGAGCCTGCAGCAGTTTCAGCAGTGACACGTGTCCTTGTCGAATTTATGCAGCCCAAACTGGTTCGACCCCCCCCCCCCCAAAAAACAAACAAATAAATATAGTTCGCCTGAGAAGTAATTATTTTCTGCCCAGTGTCTCTCAGCAAAAACTGATTGGAATCTCTCAGCCGAAGGAGAATTTAATCTAAAACCGTCATGACACGACTCATAAATTGTATATACCTACATTTGTGTGTATACCAACTAAATATGTGCTCTAACACAACAGAACTAAAAATGGGTAAAAATCAAAACGTGTGTATTAATTACATAAGTGAAATAAAAAGAATCAAATCAACTATATTATTCATGTTTATTCCATTTAAATGAAAAATATGCAAATTAGGAGTTACTCATAAATATTATAGTGTATATAAGTACGGCAATATCTAGTTGCATTAAACTGTTGTACCGGGGAAGAGCTGGACATACTCTAGGTATGACTGTTGTATTTTTATATGCCGGCCGTATATTCATATTGGATTGCTTTCAATTCAGGATGCCCCCCCCCCCCGCACACACACACACACACACTCCTATAAGATCCTGTCAAAACAGCTGACTGAGTAGACGGCGTGTCAGTGAAAATTATATTTATAACTGATTCAAAGGCCCAGATACAACAACCTGGAGAAATTAATTCATGTTTTTGTTGTTTTGTTTCTGTCACGCGTGGCAATTAACTACTTGATGCTGACAGCACTCGGCCACATTGCTTCCACGTTGAAGATGAGGGAATCACACAACCAGTATCTATTGACCACGGGCAGCCGTTGACATTTTGCGCTACGTCCCTTTGGTTATCACACAAGTTTGCCTGCATTTTCAGGTCTGCCAAATTATCACCAGTAAACAGACATCCTTATCGTATCCCTTATTCTGAAAAGAAGTCCTGTTTGACCCCAGCGATGGGGGTGATTCTCAGTGGCCGTACATCAGGTGTATCTGAGTCAGCTTCGGGGCTGCGGTGTGGCGTGTACGTGTTGGCATGACTGCATCCTGCAAACCAAGAGCGCGCCAGAATTGATACGCTACGTCCAAGAAGTACATGCCATGTGGTTTTTTTTTTTTTTTTTTTTTGTCAATTTACATATTGTTTTCAACTGTCAACACATAAAGTGCCATGTCATGCAATGCTGTCAAAAAGAATAATTTAGTAGAGAAAAATTATTAATTACAAATGAATAGATAACTATTTATTTTACTTAACAGTTGTCTGGCGGTGAGCCTGCCATTGCGTAGTATTTTTGTGCGGTTGTAATGGTTCTGACCTCATTGTTCTTGTCTATCTGGCATCAGCATCCATGTTTTGAGTGTCTTCATCCTGTCAGTGTTACGCGAGGCACAACGGGTGGTGCCGCCGTATGTCGTGAGTTGTGCTCAGCACCAGCGGAGCGACGTGAATCTGACCGAAGGAACGATGACTTCCCAAACCTTGTTCCCCTCCTCTACTGACGATGTGTATGTCTTTGTTACCCAACGTTACAACTTGCTGCTATGACATGAAATAAATCTCAGATCTTGCTGATGCAAAACTTGATGTGGACTTGATGTGGACCCCATTTATCCCCCCACCCCACCCCGCCTGCCCACATTGGCTTAGCTCATATACAGCCGTACACTTTTATGAAAAGAACCTATTCCTCGTGATAAAGTCAGCGTTTGAAAACTGCGATGTCACGAAAGGCGGAAGATTTTGATAGTTGTGTCAACCAACGGGGGCGATTCTGAACTCGGCTTTGACTCGACAAACTGATAATCGATTTCAAATATTTCCCATCGCTCGCCGAGCACCCGCGAAATCTGGAAGTTGAAGATCTCACTTGGGACGCTCGCGCCTCACTAAACACCAACACTGTCATCCGGCGGCATCATTGGTTAGCAGTGACAGAGACCTCCACGTGGTCCGCTCCATACACTACGCTCAAGCCTCCGCGCTTCCTGTTTGATAAATGTTGTGGGTCATACGTCAGGTGTAATAGCGACATGTAGGTAATATGGCATTGTAATGTAAACACACTCCAATGAAGTAGTGGTCAAAATGTTTTCTGTTTAAATTTACGTTTCCTCTTTTGTTTTTTGTTTTTTTGTTCTTTTTTTTTTGGTAACCTGAGGAGAACTTGTCCGCTTAAACCACATCTTAAAGTGTTGAATACCCCGTGGAAATAAAGGTGAACGGGTCTACATACTGCAGGTCTTGCAACTGCAGGACTTCATCATGGTGGATATCAACCGAAGGGCTGGTCTTTTCCAAACTGCTTCTGTCGAGGGGTTATACAAATGCTTCGGATCAGTATGCTTGAGATATTTGCGTCTGTACATACAGTACTTGCTACAAAACAAACATTTTTATGCTGTATTTATGGCTTTCTTATAGCAATCAATGAAATGCTGAAGCTCATCGGCGCTACATGCGGTTTTCAATAAAATGTGAGTGGAAATGTGGATAATTAATGACATGAAAAAGAAAAATTCCATGCAACTTCTGTTTTGCATTCGAGTACCGCCATGTACAGTGTAAAACATTAGTGGTGATGCAGGGTCTACTCTATTGAAAAAAAGGAGAAAAAAAAACATACATGTATACAGTATTGCACAAAGTCTGCACAACTCAATGTATGTTTTAAGAATGTACATTTTAATTCTGATTTGTTTATTGAATTGGCTGAGTAACATCTGCCGATATCTGTCTGTGGAAATATGAAATATGGTATTGTCTCATAAACTCTGTTCATCCCTTAATTTTGCCATTGTCCTTTTTATTTTCCTTTTGTTTTACCCTCCTTCTCTGTTGAGCTAAAAATAACATGCTTAACCCTCTCCAACGGGTAAATTCCCTTCAGTTGTTTGGACAGAAAATTGAAGTCTGCAGAAGATATTTTAAGATGCCTCCAGTTAATTAACGTCTGTGAATCTTCTAAAATACAATCCTGTGTACAGGAGGTGCTGGGAAGTTTATTTTTGTCCAAATGAACATTTTCCTCTCAGAATATCGCCTTCAAGGTGAAGAAAAAGAGAAAGACTTTGCTACTCTAGCTACCAAGTTGGAGCGTAGTACTGATAATTGGGGGAATTATACCTTCCCACGTGTTTATGGATGATATGAAAGATGCCACAGGGAATGTTCTGCAAGAAACACTGAGCTGTCCCAGCAAATGTATTGGCCGTAGGCTTGCACACTATTAGGAAACTCACACCTATTAATTTCCTAAAATACACCTATATTTGATGTAGTCTTCTTTTTGTCGTACTTGAATGAATATTGAATAGGTAAATTGATCCTTTTTCTAGAGGATGTAGTGCAAACCCAGGTTCATTTTGCGTACCCCAAATCATTGTGTAGATGTTAAAGATACATATAGGATGTGCACATCAAGTTTCAAGTATTATTGAGTTGTGTGTTCAAGTACAAATCTTTTTTTTAACATATTTCCAGATGGTAACATACAACTACCATTTGGGTTTTTTACACATTTGCAAATGTTAATATACAGTTACAAAGAGCAAAATACAAGTATAATACAGACTTTTGCTGAGAACTAAACTGAAAGCAATTTAGCGCCATACATATTGTGGTGGAGAGAGGCAGTGCAAATCCCCAGGGCATCAAGCGTTTGTGCAGGGACTTGAAGTGGACAGCAGGTGAGGATGTTTGACAACTTATATTTCATCTACAATTAACTCACTCTTATCTGTGTTTAGTCAAACAACAATGAGCCTAAACGCAAGGTCATTTTGAAAACAAACCGAAAAAATTTGGCAGTCCACTGATTTTATTCATTCATTCATTCATTCATCATCAGCCGCTTCTCTGGAGTCGGGTCGCGGTGGCATCAAACGTAAGTAGGGCACTCCAGACGCCCGTCTCCCCAGCAACGCCCTCAAGCTCCTCCTGTGGGATCCCAAGGCGTTCCCAGGCCAGATTGGACATGTAGTCCCTCCAGCGAGTTCTGGGTCTACCCCGGGGTCTCCTCCCAGTTGGCTGTGCCCGGTAAACCTCTAAAGGAAGGCGCCCAGGAGGCATCCTAATCAGATGCCCGAACCACCTCAACTGGCTCCTTTCGATGTGAAGGAGCAGTGGCTCTTCTCCGAGCTTCCTCCGGATGTCCAAGCTCCTCACCTTATCTCTAAGGCTGAGCCCAGACACCCTACGGGGGAAACTAATTTCAGCCGCTTGTATCCATGATCTCACCCTTTCGGTCACTACCGAAGCTGATGACCATAGGTGAGGGTTGGAACGAGGATTGACTGGTAAATCGAGAGCTTTGCCTCCCGGCTCAGCTCCCTCTCTACCACAACAGTCCGGTACAACGTCCGCATTACTGCTGATGCTGCACCAATCCGCCTGTCAATCTCCCACTTCATCCTCCCCTCACTCGCGAACAAGACCCCGAGATACTTGAACTCCTTCACTTGAGGCAACAACTTATCCCCAACCCGGAGGGAGCAATCCACCATTTTCAAGTGGAGAACCATGGCCTCAGAGTTGGAGGTGCTGACTCTCAACCCAGCCATTTCACACTCAGCTGCAAACCGCCTCAGTGTGCGCTGGAGGTCGCGTTCTGATGAAGCCAACAAAATCACACCATCTGCGAAGAGCAGAGATGCAATTCTGAGGTTCCCAAAACGGACACACTCCTCACCTTGGCTGCGCCTTGAGATCCTGTCCATGAATATCACAAATAGAATTGGAGACCATGGACAACCTTGGCGGAGTCCAACACCCACCAAAAACGTGTTTGACTTTGTGCCGAGAATGCGGACACAGCTCTCACTTTGGTTATACAAAGACTGGATGGCTTTTAGCAACTACCCCAGCACCCCATACTCCCGCAGTACCCCCCACAGACTGCCGCGGGGTACACAGTCATAAGCCTTCTCCAAGGCCACAAAACACATATAGACTGGCTGGTCAAACTCCCATGCCCCCTCAGCACTTCCGCAAAGGTAAAGAGTTGGTCCGTTGTTCCATGTCCAGGATGGAATCCGCATTGTTACTCCTGGATCTGAGGTTCAACAATCGGTCGGAGTCTCCTTTCGAGCACCCTAGAGTAGACTTTTTGAATATGGGAACCACCACCCCAGTCTGCCACTCCACAGGTACTGTCCCCGGCCTCCACGCCACACTGAATAGGCGTGTCAACCAAGACAGCCCAACAATGTCCAGAGCCTTCAGCCTCTCAGGGCGAATCTCATCGACACCCGGCGCCTTGTCACCGAGGAGCTTTTTAACTATCTCAGAGACCTCTGCCAGGGATATGGGTGGGGCTTCCCCTGAGTCTTCCGACTCTACCTTCTCCACTGAGGACATGTTGGCCGAGTTCAGGAGCTCCTCAAAGTGTTCTTTCCACTGCTTGACAACATCCCCAGCCCGGGTCAACAGTTCCCCTCCCCGGCTGAACACAGCCTGAGTCCAGCCCTGCTTCCCTTTCCTGAGTCGCCGGATGGTTTGCCAGGACTTCCTTGAGGCCAACCGAAAGTCCTCCTCCATAGCCTCACCGAACTGCTCCCACACCTGAGTTTTTGCTTTTGTGACCGCCGAAGCAGCAGCCCTTCTGGCCTCCCGGTACCTGTCTGCTGCTTCAGGAGACCCCTGGGCCAACCAAGTCTGAAAGGCCTCCTTTGTCAGCCTGACAGCTGCCCTCACTGCCGGTGTCCACCAGCATGTTCTTAGGTTGCCGCCTCGACAGGCACCAATGACCTTATGACCACAGCTCCTGCCTGCTGCATCTGCAATAGAGGCTTTGAACATGGCCCACTCAGACTCCACGTCCCCAGCCTCCCTCGGGATACACGAGAACTTCTTCCAGAGGTGGGAGTTGAAGACCTCATGGACAAGGGCTCCACCATACGTTCCCATTTCACCCTCACTACACGTTTGGGTTTGCCAGGTCTGTCCGGCAGCCTTCCCCGCCATCTGATCCAACTCACCACCAGGTGGTGATCAGTTGACAGCTCTGCTCCTCTCGTCACCTGAGTGTCCAAAACATATGGCCGCAGATCTGATGATACGACCACAAAGTCTATCATCAATCTTCGGCCCAAGGTGCTCTGGTACCAAGTACACTTATGAACTACCTTATGTTCGAACATGGTTTTTGTTATGGCCAATCCATGACTCGCACAGAAGTCCAATAACAATGCACCGTTTGGGTTCAGATCGGGGAGGCCGTTCCTCCCAATCACGCCCCTCCAGGTTTCTCCTTCGTTGCCCACGTGAGTGTTGAAGTCCCCCAGCAGAACTATAGAGTCCCGAGGTGGAGCCTTATCCAGGACACCACCCAGAGACTCCAAGAAGGCCGGATACTCCAAACTGGTATTCAGTGAGTAAGCACACACAACAGTCAGAGCCTTCCCCCCAGCGACTCGCAGTCATATAGAGGCGACCCTCTCATTCTCCGGGGAGAACTCCAACACAGCGGCACTCAACCAGGGACTTGTGAGTATCCCCACACCTGCCCAGCGCCTGTCACCTTGACCAGCTCTGGAAAAGTAATGAGACCAGCCCCTCTCCAGGAGTTTGGTACCAGAGCCCATGCTATATGTGGAGGTGAGCCCAACTATGTCTAGTTGGTATTGCACCACCTCCCGCACCAGCTCAGGCTCCTTCCCTGCCAGAGAGGTGATATTCCATGTCCCGAGGACCAATCTGCGATGCTGGAAGTCGGCATGCCCCGGTCCCTGCCTTTGCCTGCCACCCGGCCTGCATTGTACCCTACCCCAATGCTCATCCCCATGTGTGGCTGGTCCACGGAGTGGTGACTTCATGTTGTTTTTTTCCAGCTGGGCCCAACTGGGCCCCATGGGCTCACCAGCAACCGCTCCATCTTCACTACAATGATCCGGTACAACGTCCACATTTCTGCTGATGCTGCACCAATCCGCCTGTCAATCTCCCGCTCCATCCTACCCTCACTCGTGAACAAGACCCCGAGATACTTGAACTCCTTCACTTGAGGCAACAACTCATCCCCAATCCGGAGGGAGCAATCCACCATTTTCCGGTAGAGAACCATGGCCTCAGACTTGGAGGTGCTGACTCTCATCCCAGCCATTTCACACTCAGCTGCAAACCACCCCAGTGCGTGCTGGAGGTCGCGTTCTCAGGAAGCCAACAAAACCACATCATCTGCGAAGAGCAGAGATGCAATTCTGGGGTTCCCAAAACGGACACACTCCTCCCCTTGGCTGCGCCTTGAGATCCTGTCCATGAATATCACAAACAGAATCGGAGACAAGGGACAACCTTGGCGGAGTCCGACACCCACCAAAAACATGTTTGACTTTGTGCCGAGAATGCGGACACAGCTCTCACTTTGGTTATACAAAGACGGGATGGTTTGTAGTAACTGCCCCGGTACCCCATACTCCCGCTGTACCTCACAGTCGCAGAGTGCCCCGGGGTACACGGTCGTAAGTCCACAAAACACATGTAGACTGGCTGGTCAAACTCCCCTGCCCCTCAAACTGATGATAAAATATTGATTTGCTTAGCTACAATTATAAGTAAAGAAGCCAAACAATACATTTTCATAGGAAAGGGAAAATTCGGTATCAATATATTGGGAAATAAATGTACCGACACCTTGCCAAAACGTACAAACGTGGGGACAAGACCAAAATAAATGACATAAATCTTCTGGAACCAGATGTTTTGTGTTTGACGTCCCTGCATCGCCTTAATTGTGAGGTTCTGGTGCGCTAAAAAAAAAATTGACCAGCACCAAAACAACCATGTCGATGAGAATTTACATTTATACTTGTAAACCCACCTGGTGGAGACGGGGGGGGGCATGTTCCCAATGGACCCATCTAATTTTACCACTGTAGAGTTACAGAAACAGTCGTATGTTGTCAAATTTCAACTTCTCGCGCAAAAACGCACTCCCGCCTACAGATATAAGGGCCTCCAGATGGCCATATGTTATGGTAGTGATATTTTAATTTATTTTTAAAATAACTCCATGAACTAAATTGTTAGCTTTTTAATCCAACTGTTCATAATGTGTGGCAAATTCCATAAGCATTAAATGAAATGGACCAACAGAAAACCAAAGTTTACCTTATTTTTAATTGATATTAACCTCTATTACAATTCTCTAGTCAAGCTGACAAATGGAAAAGCAGCAAAGACCCGAACAATATTTGAAACATGTAAATTGATCGACTAAGGCTACTGAACTATTAATCTGTGCACCTTCATTTAATTTAGCTTGCTTCTATTGATTGTAAAAAGCTTCTTGCACAATCCCTTTTGATTTTTATATAATGAGCTCACTGGCAACCCGTTTCCCTTTTTGTACTTTTTGTTCTTTAAACTTGTGCGCATGTTACTGTTGTCGGGATGTTATCAATAAAGTTTTGAGAGGGGGAAAAAAACGACAACAGGGCCTCCGTACACGTTGTGTCGTAAATTAGCCGAAGATAACCGAGCCGTTGTACGGCAGAGTCGCTATTGACGACCTGACCTTTACCCTGAACTGAAAGCCGTGTCTAACTTCATCTGCAGTTTCCACCACTGCTGCGCGGAAGTCCAAGTCGCGCTATTTGCGATAGAAATTGTGATTCGGCAGTCTTCGGTAACCACGTGGTTTCTGAGGGAATGTCTGCGGAGACGCTCCCCGCAGATCAGAGACCCGTGGTCACTTGTTGGCTTTTGCCTCCCACGACCTAACCTTAACCCTAGACTTAAAACCGGGTCTAACCCTATCTGCCTTTCCACCACTACTGCTCGGCAAATCAACGTTTGCGTATATATTAACGATGCCCCCAAGTCGCGTTATCCATCCAGCCATTATCCGGACCGCTTATCCCGCTCTCAGGGTCGCGGGAAAATGCGATTCGGCAGTCTTCGGCTACCACGTGGTTTCTCAGGGAATGTCTGCGGAGACTCCCCGTAGATCAGAGACCCGCAGTCACTTGTTAGCTTTTGCCTCCCACGACCTAACCTTAACCCCTAAGACTGAAAACCGGGTCTAACCGTATCTGCCTTTCCACCACTACTGCTCGAAAAATCAACGTCTGCGCATACATTAACGATGCCTTCAAGTCGCGCTATTCGTGATCGAAAATGCGATTCGGCAGTCATCGGCTACCACGTGGTTTCCGAGAGAACGTCGGCGGAGACGCGTGTCACGTGGTTTTTGAGAAAACGTCTGCGGAGACGCTCCCCGTAGCTTAGAGACCCGCAGCCGCCCGTTGGCTTCTGCTTCCTGAAAATGTCGGTCTGGGGTCGGGTCGCTGTCGGGCTGAGGGGGTTTCTGAACAGGCCTCGGTGTCTCGGAGTTTCGAGGCTGCGACGTGCCGTCGGATCCGGCTCCGCCGTTTTGGGATCTCTCGTCGGACTCGGAGCGGGTTACCATTACGCGGGTAGTAGGGCCATTCCGTCCACCGTGTACGCTGAGCAGAAAGTGAGTAAACTCGTCGGTGGCTGACGTCACTGGGCTGCGAATGTTCTGCTGTTTTTGGTGCCGTCCGTTTAAACCGCGTGAAGGGTGTAAAGGGTGTAAAGAGTGTAAAGGGTGTAAAGAGTATAAAGGGTGTAAAGGGTGTAAAGGGTCCCCTGGCCATGACGATGGACGCTCGCTCAAGCAGCTGCAGGACTTAATCACGATGGACATCAACACAATGAAGGGCACCTCTTTTTGTATTCAAATTGTGTTTCTGTTGAGGGGGTCATCAAAACGCTTCATGGCGGCGTGCTTGAGATATTTGCTTCGGTGCATTCAAGATTCATTTGTTACGTCTCATTATAAAAGTACAAGAGAGCAAGATTCTTCGGTTTCGGCTCCTCAACGCTGCAGCAACAATAGCAATAAAATAACAACAAGACAACAAAAAGGAAGTAGTAACGATAAAATAGTGTGTGGTGTATGTAGGGTGCTGTGTGTGTGTGTGTAGGCCCAGCCTTCATAAATGTGCATATGTGTGTAGTTGCTTACATATTTGTGTGTGTGTGTGTGTAAACTGATGAGGTATGAGGCATGCAGTGTTTGCTCTAACAGACTGAAAAGAGCCAGGGTTGACCACTGTTGTACTGTTCTTCTGTCAGATTTCAAATCAAGATGTGTTGCTAGAAAGTGCAAATCATGAGGTACCTTTAGAGTGAATTACAGATGTGCTATGTCAGATAAGCCATGTAGGACTGATCAAAATGTGTCCCCAAATCTCTATCTCAAACACACACGCCGACAACAAAGGTTACAAAGTGGGTGTGGAAAGCCAACGAATAAGCATGATTAATACAAATGCCATCCGTCAGTACATCCATCCATCCTACGGTATCTACAGATGGTCAATGCAAAAACTCATATTTGGAAGATCGGGGCACAGGAACCAAATTACAACACAAATTAGAATGTTACTGGGCCCTAAAAGGAGAATACAAATTGGCTGACTATCTCTCCACTGTCAGAGACAATAGGCAGAGACACACCCTTACCAAGTACAGGCTCAGTGACCACAGTCTAGCCATTGAAAAGGGCAGACACACAAAATCTTGGCTACCAAAAGAGCAAAGAGTATGTGGTCACTGTATGGCAGGTGAGGTTGAGACAGAGATGCACTTCCTGCTAAATTGTGAGACATTCCAAAGCATAAGAGAAAAATACCAGGAGAAATTTGAAAACCAGATTCCAGATTTTCTACTCACGGATGAGAAAGAGCAACAGCCACTTGCTTTAGGAGAGGGCCAAAGTGCACACCTTGCGGCACAATATGTGTCAGAATGCCATAGCCTAGGGGTCAGTGAGTGACCAAAACACTGTCAATTACTGTTCCAACTACTGTTCCAATTACTGTCGGTTGCTGTTCAAGTGCTGTTCTGTGTTTCTGCCAGTTCTACCGATTCCTTTCCTTTTTTTTTTGGTACTCTTGACATTTTTCGCTGTCCCTTGCTTTGGCAACATTTTAATGAATGCAGTTGAATTGAATTGGTCCCATGTGTTAAATGTGGGTCAGAGTTATGCAGATATGTTCCTTGTGCTGTTTCAGGAGAGTGCAGCACCCCACCTGCCTGCCAGACGAATGCGTTTCATCCAGTTCGCCTCGGTGATCTATGAAGATGAGCCTTACATGACCCCAAGGGACTTCCTTTTCTCTGTGATGCTGGAGAATGTTGACCGTATGTAACAGCGATGATGGACACCCTTTGGGGGGGCACTGGTTCCAATATGTAGAGCTAGACCTCTACCTCAGACCACACCACAGTGTGTGATATAGTCATCAGTGTACAGAGGCTTCTAGAGTAGACCTACCTCTTTCACAGAGTGTAAATTATGTAGCATGGCATTCAAAGAAAGTTGACAGCTATATAAATTCTTATACTTGTGGACCTTTCCTAAATGTGGGTCTGGATCAATAAGGCTTAGTGCCTGGATAACAGAATTTGCCCCTACATTAGTCAAGTATAATAAATGCATACTATGACAATGAATTAGTGACAGACAGATAGGTATACAAGAGAGAAGCAAGATTGGGTACAAGTTCAGCAAGGAGCAGAAGAAACAGGAGAGTGACATTTTTCTTAAGCAAATCAATTTTTTGATTTTTTGTGGATTTTTTTAAGTCTAGACGAACGTCACCGAAAGGAAGCGAGAGTCTGGCCGAGGTGCCTAGCAGTAACCCAGGGCACGGACTAGGATGTTGGGTGGAGGTATAAAGGTGTTGTTGTATAAGAAGCCTTGTACAACAGGGCTTAGGTGCTTAATTTGAAATTGCAGCCAGAAAGGTGTAGCTGAAGTATTCATGTACACACACACACACACACACACAGCAATTTGAATTGCACTCTAGCTCAAAAACCAACTACTGTATCCTTTCCAACTCATGGTGAAGAAAAATATCTTGTAATCGAATTGTTTCTGTTTTCCTCTCTCGTGTAGGAAAGCTGCAGGAGAGGGTTTTGACTAAAAGGGTAGGTGCTCAGATCATAGTTTTCCAGGACTGAAATTCACATGGAGCACGTGGAGTAGTATTTCTGAACAGGAAATGAAAGTGCTCTGCATGTTTCTTTCGGTCGTACCTGTAGGAGCTTGAGAAAATGTTAACCGCAGCCTCGAACGCAAAGGCAGGCAACGACCTGTTCAGAAACCTGGGAGATTGTGGTAAGTCATCAGTCTGTCAAATGATCAGATTAGTGCCGGCTGTAAAGACTCTCAGTCAAGGTGTTATTCAATCGTTGAATCAATTTATTTTATCCATCCATCCATCCATCCATCTATATATATATATAAATATATAGGCAATGCACTTTACACAGGTCAAAATACATTACAACTGATACATAGAATAATAAATATACATAAACAGAAAAAACAAAAGATTATAAGAGTAAGAAAGTGTACAAAGAATGTGTGTGTGTGTGTGTGTGTGTGTGTGTGTGTGTGTGTGTGTGTGTGTGTGTGTGTGTGTGTGTGTGTGTGTCTGTATATACAAACCCTTGTCTGGGGTGAGTGCTCATTTCCAGCCATGTATTAAGTTGCCCCTGACATACTTGGAGTTGCTTAGTATGAATTTATGTTTGCCTTGCAGGTTTGATATCCTACACAGAATACTTGTTCCTGCTAACCATCCTGACCAGTAAGTTTTACGTTCCCAAAATTTGCATGTACTACTGTGCAGTTGCCCCTCCCGTGGCTTTTGCCCTCCTTAACAGAATGCTCCTCTCAGAGTAAATGATGCTATGGTTTCTTTTTAAAGTTCGTTTGTCTGTGCTTCGTTTGATTTCTATTTACGGTTGGTGTTTTCCCAAAACAAAAGTTTTTGAACGGGTTTTTTTTACGGGTTGCATCGGTGATGGCATCACCCCTCTCAGAGATGCAGGTCTCTCCGTCTTACCCGGACTACCTCATGCATGAATTCCTACTGGTTTTCTTCTGTTGATGGATTGATTGATTGTATTGTTTTCCGGTCAGTCTTGAGAAATGCTGCTCTAATTAAAGAGGCGTATTTATGATTGTGAAATTGACAGCACCCAGATAATGACAATGCATTGCTATTCCAGAACCTCGCACAGGATTTCACATAGCTTTCAAAATGCTTGATATTGATGGCAATGAGCATGTCGACAAAAAGGAGTTTCTCAAGGTAAGGATTCTCAAGATTTTATTTGGGGGTTTTAATATGACTTTTAAATGACGGATGTCATTATTTGTGTATTTCGATATTGAAGTCCTGCAGACATGGGGACAATTGTCTCGCACAAAACTGAAAAACAAACACAAAGCATTTTCTTCAGATTTTTTTGTGCACACCTAAATTTGAAAATATTGCCACTTTTAATGCTGCCTCAAGTACTGATGCAACCACAATTGTAAGTATGGATCCTCGGTGCCAGCACCCCCTGAAAGGTGAGGCAAAGTTGTACCTGTAATTTTGTAAGTCTGTTTTTCACTGGCCATGTGTTTGAATCTGTGTAGCCTCAAATGGGAAACAAGTTTAGTATATCTAATTAAACTTGTCGGGAGAGTTGTGCGTTATTTCCTACAATACTGGTCCTCATGGTTGACTATGATGTCTGTCCACTTCTGTTTAGATGAATTCTAGCTTTAGGTGAGGCCTAGTTTGTTGAATGGACTGCATGTCAGCATGTTCTGCACCATTTGTAGTATTGCCATAGAGTATCTGGGGCATGCAACTGCATGAAATACTACTTGTGCCAGCTTTATTCCATTGGGTTTCAGTCAGAGGTGGAAAGATGACTGAAAACTCCTTCCTAAAGCCTCCTACAGACTGCGCGATTTGGGCCGTCTCAGACGAAAGATGACTAAACGTGGCGATATCTTTGGTCGTGGCTCCAAAACGGTGGTCCTACGTCGCACCATGACACAGGTTCAAAGACGGTCGACATTACGGTCTTGCGACCGAAGACAACCTGCGACGAAAGTCTGACAGTGTCAGACATTTTGGACGACCATCTCACAATGTGACTGCCGCTACGACCTACGTCTACTAACCAACCAGTAGAAATGCAGCACGAAATGACGCACTGATCAACGCGACGCAGAATCTCTGCTGGCGGTAAACACAAACAGACTGTTAGCATCGGTGACCCAAATGCGATGGAGTCAACAAAATGAGCTAAAACATCTAACAAAATGAGCGACAAAACGAGCTGCGGCGACTATTGAAAGGACTCCGATTCCTGCTTGGCGTCATCTTGCTCTACCAGCGGCGTAGATTACGCGTGCTGATGCTGGACGCACGCTGATGACGTTTTTATGGCCTTGCGCGGTAGCCTGCGATTCAGTCGGCGTTATCGTACAGTCTGCACACATCAAACTTGATCTCGTCCCCAAGTTTATGAGATCCATATCGCACCGTGTGGCTTGCAGTAAACTTATAGGATTGCTAAAATCGCACAGTCTGTAGGAGGCTTATGGAAAGGTGCTGCTGCTGCTTAAGCGATAACTGACGTGTACAAGTATTGGTTGAGTATTGAAAGTCACAGAGTAAATTAGTTTCTTGGTGGAAAAACGACTTGAGTAATTACTTTGTGATTTACTTTTGTTCGTCTCATGACTACCAGCCAACACAGCTGTAGCCCTAAAATTAGGGAATTATTTGACAAAGCTTATATCACCAGAAACAACCTGGACAAACACACTGTGTGAGCAAACCAAATTTATTTTGCCAATGTGCAGATAGATCTCCAGAAACACACAGAAACACTGAAGACTTAGTCAAACATATTCCTCATTTACCTTTTTTTTTCCTTTTTTTTTTTAACTCTGTAATGATTATTGAAATAAAATATGCAAAGTAGTATAGCTTAATACAAATCAACTCAAGGAAAAAAAATACTCAAGTACTGTAATGAGAGTAACTGTAATTCATTACTTCCCACCTCTGGTCTCAGTGATATTTTTCCTGTAACTGACAAAATAAAAGGTCTGTATTTTTCCTACATATGAGGTTTCATTTAATGAGTAAACTTCAGCATTTTAAAAAGCCACAGTCGGAAAAATCTTGTATTTACTTTTAGGTGGAAATTGCTGCTATCCCTTTTCACCGCTAATTTGTCTTTTCTTTTCACCAAAGCTCAAGAAAATCATTGGAAACAGGAAAAAGAAGCTTTTAGAGGACAACACAGATGTGCGTACACGCGGTACCATTGTATGAATATAAAATGTTTTCTAGCCAAAAAAGCAAGTTCTAAACTAGATGATCTTATGAAATGCCGCCCGACAGTCAGCAACCCAAGTAGCGGCTTTTACTGTGAAAAGTTTGGATAGTTTGGTTTCATATTTTTGTGCATGATGAGAGCACTGGACGACAGAGGCAGGAGGTGTCTAACTCCAAGTCCTTTCCAGAGACCAGTGAATGAGGTGGACGGCGTGAACACTACACTACAGGCCTATTTCTTCGGGAAGAACGGAGAAGACAAGCTGCAATATCAGGATTTCCGCAGGTATCGGAACGGTTTTCCTTGAGCCTCATCTCATATTCATCCCTCCTAATGACTAAAGGCTTCCTCGTGCACAAAGTTTTGAATTGATAAGAAATTGCAGTTTGTATATATTTGTCCATTTTAGCGAACATTTCTCAGTGAGTCTTTATGCATGCTCAATAGTCCAGGTAAGAAAATCAAAGGAGGTTGAATCAGTTCACCTGGACACGTTTATTGACAGAAATGTTTCATCACTCCTCTAAGTGACTGCAGGTATATAAGGGTGGGGGTACCTGCAGTCAGTTGAGACTGACGAGGTCACTTTGATGAAACATTTCTGTCAATAAACGTTGTGTCCAGATGAACTGGTTCAACTTTCCTTGATTTCTGAAGTGACTTTCTGTAGTTTTTACAAATTACGAAAGCCCCATGAGAAAATGATGGACTGAGAGGCCAGTCAAACTGATCACGAGGTGTGAAATAAGACCTACCAGTAAGTGTGTTTTAATAATCGTAACCTGCCTCTTGAATAAAGATGGTCATTGAGAAAAGAGCCAATGGAAACATTTTCTGGCTTTACTAGTGCTACTCTAAAAGGGTTCAAATGAACCCCGTGCACATGTACTGATGTTTGTGCGATGGGATATGATGAATGTTGGTAATGGCAGGATGGACTCGTAACGTGTGTTAATCAAACTGAACTATGCCGTTATGTTCCCGCGTAAATAATCATTACATTTCCCGTGTGTCGTTTGTCCTCTAGGTTCATGGAGAATCTGCAGTCCGAGGTGCAGGAGATGGAGTTCCTGCAGTTCTCGAGGGGCATGGACACCATGCGGCGGGAGGACTTTGCCGAGTGGCTGCTGCACTACACCAACGAGGAAGACAATGAGGCCTACTGGGAAAACATGAGGAAGAGGATCCCCGCAGGCCAGGTATGAGGACAGGAGTGTCAGTTTTGTATGTATGGATGGCTCGGCAAGTAAGGGCATATACTAATAACAGCAGTGTCAGTTAGAATCCATATTTCAGTCAATGTACAATGTCCCCCACCTCACGCCATAAACTTTTCCCCACCTGAGGCACAGAGGCATAAAATACAGATTCATGTCATTCCCTTTCAGCACAAGTCAAAGGCAGGGTTCTGGAAAATCTAAAAACCTGGACTAGTTTTCCAGCCCTGGAAAATGATAAAACTGTTTAAGTGTCCTGGAAATATTAGAGTTAATGGAAAATTAAGTAAGGCTGTACAATTATATTTCTACCTGCTGAGATGGCGTATTTTTAGCCATATTACGGCTGCTGAGATGTTACGACAGTGCTTAAAGTTTGGGCGGCATGTTCAATGAACAGCTGAAAGTTACACAGTCCATTTACAGACTGTTGAGACTTCCCCTGATAGTTCATACTGGATAATATAACCTTCCGTGAGGAACGGCTGCCATTTATATCCGAGCAAAAGTCATGGAAAACATCCTTGAAAAGTCTGGAAAATGATTTCTCAGAGTGGGAATCCTGAAAAGTGAAATTAAAATGTTCTTTCTTTCACAGAGCATCACGTTTGATGAGTTCAAAGTCTTCTACCTCTTCACAAACAATCTGGAGGATTTTGCTTTCTCCATGAAAATGATCAGTCAAGCCAATCGTCCTATTGGAATAGGTAATGCTTCTTTTTCCCTTCTTTCATTTTGGAAAGAGATGGAGAGATCGGATCATTTTCTGGTCAACACCATTATGAACGCTCACTGTTTTTGTTTTTTTTTCCCCTGCTCAATGCAGCCCAGTTTAAGCGAGCTGTGAGGATCGCCACAGGCCACGATCTGTCTGACAACGTGCTGGACACAGTATTTAAGATATTTGATATGGATGGAGACAACTGCCTTAGTCATAAGGAGTTCATCGCTGTGATGGAGGACAGAGTGCTGCGGGGCCTCAAGGTTAAGTCTTGGTCTTTCTCAGAAGACATTTACAGTGTGCTTGTTTCTGTAACATAACTTGAAATAACATGGCTTCCTATACAATGTGAGGAAAATATACTGAGGTCTACAAATATTTGGGCTGGGACAGGATTTGGTTTTAATATTTTTTTCTCTGTAATCTTTGCTAATGTAGGATATGAAATATTACAGTCACTGAAGCGTACGTGGTGACTTGTCAGCTTTGACTTACATGAGTTTTGGCTTTATCAGATTAGCTCTGTTAGTGCTTTTATTGATTTTCTTGTGCATATTTTTAATAGACTCGGAAGGGGTGACACTCAGAAATCCATAACTGTGCTGCTTTTCTGAGCCCTGATAGACTCTTGGCTGATTAAATCTTATTCAAAGTTAATTCTGGAGCAGATTTGCGTGTGATAAACACTCAGAAGGTTGCTGTGTCTTTCAGGTGCAGCCCCAGCACGGCATCTCTGGCTACTGGAAGTGTGTGAAGCGGGAGACTCTGAAGGGAGCCAAAGAAGCACTGCAGCACACAGGAAGCCCTTTCTGAAGGGCCGCGTGTTGTGTTTTTCAAAGACCACCAGCCATTGTGTGACCGATGACCTGGCTGTATTTAGCTGTAAAGACACCTGGTCTTAAGTAACAAATGGCGAGCAAAGGATTTACAGCACATTCTATGTACGCATTCACACACCAGCATGTCTGTTAATATGTGGTTGGTATATTACGCCAGGGTGTAAGCAAAAGGTCTATGGGAATGGTGTCGCGTTTACAATTACTTTATATTGGGACACGTTTTAGAACGATGGGGCGAAATGTTTATTCAAATCAGGCATTTTCTACTAATGGGTTACCACTTTGTGCTTCATCTTGCACTTTATTCACTTTCTAAACATTGCTTGCAGTGTGTTTACAAAACTGGTTTAACTGTGGTAAAATGGGAGAGATTTGTGGAGAAATGTGAAAACAAACACCATGGCTGCAAATTGTCTTGGGGGGGGGGGGATGGGGTTCCACATTTTTAGGCAAGAAAAAAAAAATCAAATAAAGTTTGGAAAATTGCCATAGTACAAACATCCGGTTTGTGATGTGTTGTTGGGAGTCAAAAATTAAGTGTTCACGTCAGCACAACAGACAATTACTATTCTGTAATTTATTATAGAGTTGACCTCTTAAGATCACATGAGTATGTGCATTAACCATTGACGATTATGGTGCTAGTTTTTATTTATATAATATATAAATACACAAACACGTGTCTGTGTGTGTGTATATATGTATATATTATATATAATATATATGTTAATATATATGTATATATAATATGTGTGTATATATATATATTATATATGTATATATAAAATTCAAAAAGTAAATGGACAAAAACAAGCTTACGTCTGTCATAGATGAAGAAATTAGTGACTGATGCCAAGGTTATCCGTGAATACAGCATACAGAACTACAATACAATAAAATTACAGAGCACGAAGCCATCTTTGGTCTTCTTATCACTTACTATAAACAAATACATATAAATTTGTATTGTATCAAAAATAGAAATTACATAGCCATTGAAAGTAAATTCACATTTTTGACATACAATATATGTAATAAAGGAGAATACCTAGGAGACGTGTGATTACATTTTTCAAACCTTGGCTTTAAGGATCTAATGGTTTTGCCGTATTCAGGACATTCATTTGTTTTTTTGAGTTTAAATAATTGCATGATGCTGCAACACCATGTACTATCAATATCGGTGTCATTCATTCATAGAACATAGACTGCAACTTACATAAAAAACACAAATGAAAAAACAGATTGTCATTCTTAACACACCTGTGCTTTCATTCCCAGGCTTTTAAAACAAGACTTCATGAAAGCCTCTGTTGCGTTGGACGAAGGGAAGGGTATCTGTTGCACTTACTGTAGAGTAGGCCTTAACGTAGTGGCGACCCTTGAAAGTGAGCCAAGCCCTGTCAAACAGGCACGTATCCCTCTCCTCAAAAAGGGGATCCTGTTGAGATTTTTTCCGGAACGGTTGCCGTAGCCGTCCTTCTGGGGTTTGATGGTTATTCTGGTTTGTCGTGTGCAGCTCAGGAGGCACGTGTAATGAGCTGCAGCCTAGTGGACCTCTGGGTGAGAAACTGAAGTGCTTTCAAAAAGTTGCTTGATCCACTGGAAGAAAGAAGAACATAACATTTTGAATTCACAATCCAAAAGTATGAAATATCTAAAGACTAAACATCTTTTTAAATCTTAGCGTTGATCACATCTAGATGGCAAACTGCCATCAAATCTAAACGACACCCTCTGCAGGTAACGGAAAGGTGTCGGATATCTAAACCCTAGAGCGTCTCTAGGACCCTCATAAAGCACCATGTTTTGAATTCAAGGTAGAGAGTGGACACAAAGCTTCACGAGTGCCTCATTGAGTAATATTCAGAATTGCTTCATGTGCTGCGTTCAGTACTTGTGCCCTCTCACGTCTGTTGGTAAACCACACTGTGGCGTGGTCTCTGCAAATACAGTGACCGTACATTCTTACGGCACATTGTGTAGCAAGGATAATGATGACCTGCACTTCTATAAAATCAACCCTGACAGTAAATGGGCGCACTGGATAGTACAGAGATATTGTTGCTTTTATTAGCCTTCCTGAGCCGGTGCCAGGAAAAGAAGGGTCTTATGGTGTGTCGCGCTGATGAAAAAGGAACATAAGCAGGTGTCCTTCAAGCTTGAATAGTGGGAGCCGACGCCGAGCTGGTGACGATGCCGGCCGCATATCTTACAGCGGCAACTAATAACAACAGATGTCATCTCAAACTTATGCCGTTAAGCATCAGCTCACTGGCTTCTCTTATGGCTGGAGACGTCACTAAGCCGGCAATTTCCAGGGACATATTTAATTCCCAGGATCTTGCATGAAGCGGTTATCCACTTTGCTCTCGACGATACCGTTTTATACACGAGTCTGTCTTTCTATTTGGACTGGCTGCCGAGGTCAACATTTTGGCATACTTTTATTTACATTATTCCACCCTCTCATTTTCTTTCCACTTGTTCGCTCTTTTCCTCCGCATTTGATTTTACAGCAACACTTCCCCAAATACCTCGTGTTTTATCCAAGCCGTTTCACTCTGAAAGCTTTGTTTGCGTCACATTTTTCACAAGTATCACCGGACTGAGAGGAAGATTCACCCTAGAACAGAATTCACGTCTTCCCCACTAAAGTCACGTGTCGTCCAAGCAATGCTTGTGAGTTTTAACAGTTCCCTCCTTGAGCTAGAATTCAATATCGAACCTGTGTTCTGCAACGTTATCAAGTAACCATGAAGCTGCTCTTTGTTGCAGCACGTGGAAAACAGACACTAAATTCAGAAGGACCATCTCTTCCTATATACACAAATAAGGTCCAATTCATACTTAATCAGCAAGTGCATTTTGCCTTTGGAAAGACTTTTATATTAATAAGTCAATCAATGTTTTTTTTTAATTATCCTAAGAAGTGTGGATTAGATTTTTTTTAAAAATCCCACAACACATGAGTTATTTATGACCAATATAAAATGGCATGGCAAATCAGTTCTGTCAACTTCCATGCCTCCTGCATTGTGTGAGTGTGAAAATCTCCACCCACCACCCTTTAAAACCAATTACCATTCATTGTACTCTAGTTATCATATTGTCAGGTTCTTTTTAGTTTGTTTTTTTTCCTCATTTAAGTGCATCTCTTTAAGGTTCAGTTAAATTTTACTTAACATTTACTCAGCATGGCGTATGACAGTGAAGCTCTGTATGATCAAAACTTTAGATGATTTTGTTCTTGCAAGTGGGGCTCAAGATATGATTGTTTGCTCCCCATTTAGTCTAAAGTTAAGGGGGGGGGAAAAACCTCAAAGCTTTCATGCAAACATTTTACACTCTGCAGTAGACATGAGATGATTTTGAGTCGGACTAGT
Organism: Lampris incognitus; assembly: GCF_029633865.1. Taxonomy (NCBI): domain Eukaryota; kingdom Metazoa; phylum Chordata; class Actinopteri; order Lampriformes; family Lampridae; genus Lampris; species Lampris incognitus. The sequence continues at coordinate 8,388,324 of NC_079218.1, forward strand.
TTTTCAGATCCTTCTTTAGTATCCAGCCATGTATTCCACACAAATCTGGTAAAGTTGATAGATTGTAGTGTTTGTGGTCGTTACACATTGGGATTTTGTGACTGCCACTCAGTAATGGTTATATATAGTAATGGCTAAACTGTATAGTTATAATCTCCAAGAATAACTTTGATATCCTGACAGAGGGGAAACGTCACAAAAACAGACCTAAAGGTGACAAATTAACATGACAATCCACACTTTAACTTCACAATTAATGTCAATTAGCATTTTAAAAATTGCCTGTGGGTTAGGTCAGCGGCATCCCCCAAACCATTGTATTTAGATAGAGAATGCACGGTTCCTTGGAATCTTACCATTCACCGCAAAGTTAAGAGGTCAGGGGTCATTCTCCTTCTTCACTGTAACATCTCCATCTCCAGCCAAGATGGTGGAGATCTCACCCTGCATAAAGGCCCAAGGCACAGTGGATCCAGACAGGGGACAGCGCTCTCCACTGGGGCAGTAGACTTCCCCTCCTGGGCCTTGGCTACGGATGGAGGCTCGGGTACAGGGGAAGCAGAACTTGTGATGGGGAATGGAGGGACACTGGACAAAGTGAGTGTCCTCCAAACGCTCCCGGCAAAGGGTGCAGCAGAGCAGTGTCCCCTGACTGCTGCTTCCCGACTCCCCAGCACTGGGGTTGCTCGGCCCTCCCGCACTCACACCCGGCCCAATGGCTGCCTGGGAAACGGAGGCCGAGGCCGTGGAGGGACTGCCACTTGTTGGCCGCCCGGTGGCAGAAGAGTGGGCTGCGGACATGCTAGGACTATCTCGGGCCATCTGGCTGGAGCTCAGGCTGTCAGCAACCCCCATGAGAGCGGAGATGGGCGAGGGCTGGCTGTGTAGACGCGGCGGGCCTTCTTGGGGGGCAGGGATGCCGGGGAGGGGCTCCATACCTGGGTAGGCACCCCGGGGCCAGGGCTCTCGAGGTGGGTGGTCGGATCTCCCTTCGCTCTCTCCGTTCTCGGACCCTGGAGAAGCCTTGCGTCGCCGGGTTGTGCTTTTTGGAGGCACGGGGCGGCCAGCCGTCGCCATGGGCATCCCGGCATCTGGATACGGCTGTGGCAGCACCTCTGGGATGGGAGGCTCCTTGAACAGTCGCACGCCGTCATTCAACAGCTCGGTGAGCCCACGCCAGTCCCCCGTGCCCTGCCTCTTCTCGTACTCCATGTAGCGCAGCCCCGAGTTCACGGCTTTACCCGCGTCTTTGGCCGAGTCACGGAACATCTGCCGGACCAAGTCAGGGATTCCCGAGTAGACCATGCCAGAGCCGATGGGATACTCCACAAACACCTTCAGCTCCACCTCAGGAGTTGTGCTCACGTCAAAAGCCAAGATGCGCCCCATCAAGTTGTGGTCTTTCCTGAAGCGCACGTTAAACGGGACGCAGCCGCTGAGGGTCACCAGCACATCCCGCACCGCTTTGGGCCGGTTCGGCCAACCATCCGACCTGCTGCGGGCGCTCTCCGCCAGCTCAGCCATCACCTCGCCGTTCCTCCAGACTCCCGCATCCAGACCCACCAAGGTAGAGGTGCTCGCTCCTACACCCAGAGACACCGCCTGTCTCCTCCCCGCGTCGCTTATAATGGGGCCAGCCGAACAAGCAAGAGGTGGGGCTCCGGCTCTGGAGCCCGACAGCGGGGTCAAAAGGCCGTGCGGCGCTCCAACCAAACCCTGCGCCAGCAGGGCGTGAGGTATGGCGCCGTGCAGAGTGGGAACGGCCCCCGCCATGGCCCGGCGAGTGTTCGGGCTCTGCCGGCTGCCCTCCGACACGGCCACGTCCTCGGCTCTGTGCAGCCCGTTGGGGAGGCGGGAGGAGACGCCGTACTCGGCCCGGCCCCTGTCTAAACGTTCCGCGTGCTGCCGCCCGCCTTCCATGGGCCCGCCGGAACCGGGTTTGCTTTGCTGCGGACCGGGAGACCTGCCGTCCAGCACGCCGTGGGTGCTCTTCAGCTGCCGGGCGGTTTCAATGAGCAGCTCGATCCTGTCCGCCCCGTCGTAGTTGACGCAGCCCCGGCACACGGCCTCGCTGAACTCCCAGAGCATGGCCCAGGGCATCTTGGGCAGGTCGCAGAGGTAGCACCATTGCCGCCGGGACGATGCCTGCGAGGCGGAGGACATGTTGTTTACAGGCCCTCGCGCAAACTTTCTTCGGAGGCCTCGACCGTCACAGTCTTGGGGTTTTTTTCTTCTTCTTCTTCTTCTCTTCTCTCTCTCTCGGCGGGGGCGGGAAAAAAAGGAAAAAGAAAAGCTCGATCCTTTGACGCGACTTACCACATTACGCGCAATTCGCAACGAGGAGCGCGGCGGAGCGGAGAGCGAATCGCGAACGTCGCCGATAGCATTTAAAAGTTAGCGACGTCTTCTTTCAGGGGGGGGGGGGAGGCTCGCTCGTGTCGGTCCGTCTGGCCGGAAGTGATTGTGTGCGACGCCGCGACACACCGGAAACACCTACGCGCCCGCTTCCGTGGCATTGTGGGAGATGTAGTGTAACGCCCGCCTCCAGCTGCTCTCCCCCCCCCCTTCTCTCTCCTGACAGGCTCTTAAAGGAGTTAAGGACACGATAATAATAATAATCTAAAACAGAGTGAAATAAGAAACGATATGGGGGTTGCAAAAGTATAAGCAAAGACATGATACATTTGGGGAAACGTTTATTTATTACGACGTTTATACAAAATATTTTGCCGTGCCGCATCACTTGCTAACAGCTACGTTGCTGTGGCAACCGGGAGTAGCAGAGTACCAGTAGCCATGAAATAAACCAGAATATGGTGACTAGCAGTGTTTCTCAACCCAGTCCTCAAGGACCCCCTATCCTGCAGATTTTCTATGAAAATCTGCAGGATAGGGGGTCCTTGAGGACTGGGTTGAGAAACCGTGACGCGTCGCCGCTGACGTTTAGCGTATGTGTGTGTGTGTGTGTAGCGGCTTTGTGACAGGGAGCGGCTGAGATATCGGCCCCGTTCGACTTCCTCGCCATTGCGGAGCCGCGGAGCTTTCGAATGAGACGACGGGTTCGTCCGGGCGTCGTGCGCGTCCCTGGGAAATGTGTAATGCGCGCTGCATTTCGACAGGCGTCGCTGTTCGCTAACAAAGGGATCGCAGAGCCGATGCCCGCGTTTAAGACGGCTCAGGTTGGGACGAGTGAGAGTTGCACATGCGCAGTACCGACTTTGGCTTTCACCGTTTATGCGTTAACTCACGGCGCTGTTCACAAACATGGAGGCCGCTCCCGCAGGGCGTCAGTTGCAAAGCTACAAAGCAAACCTGTGTGTTGGCTTCTCCGTGTCAATATATTACACAGTGCAGGCGGTGTCACTGACACAGCTTTCCTTTGTTGTTGTCGGGCCAAAACCGGCACAAAATGCCGGCTGGCTGGCTGACCAAGGCACATGTCTTTTTATAGATGCACCATAGTCTGACAACAGAAAAGCTGCATTAAATACGATAGATTTGTCTTATCTAAATGATTTCCCCCCCTAATAGTTGAAGGATGCTAAGGTTTCCACTGGGAGTGATGAAGATTAGGAATGAGTATACCAGAGGGACAGCTCAGGTTGGACGGTTTGGAGACAAAGCAAGAGAGACAGGGTTGAGATGGTTTGGACATGTGTGGAGGAGAGATGCTGGGTATACTGGGAGAAGGATGCTGAATATGGAGCTGCCAGGGGAGAGGAGAAGAGGAGGTTTATGGATGTGGTGAGGGAGGACATGCAGGTGGCTGGTGTGACAGAGGAAGATGCAGAGGACAGGAAGAGATGGGAACGGATGATCCGCTGTGGCGCCCCCTAACGGGAGCGGCCGAAAGTAGTAGTGAATGACAGCCAACCAGAATCAGGGATGGGCAACGCGATCCAGAAAGGTCCGGTGTGGGTGCAGGTTCCAATCAAGCAGTTACGCACCTGATTTCATTAGTCAACCAGTAGTCTTTGCGAAGGACCCTGATTTGTAGACTCAGGTGTGTATCTGCTTGGTTGGAACAAAGACCTGCACCCACACCGGCCCTCTCTGGATCATGTTGCCCATCCCTGAACCAGATGATCGAGTCCTACCAGCAGAGTTTGTGCGCAGTCGTAAACTGTCCCTTGATTAGCAATCAGACACGGGGTAGTTGGGCGCAAGTCTGTGTTCGTTAGCAGAAGTTTCATTTTGCAGGGTGCAACGCAGGCCGGACGGTTGGCAAAGGCGGGGACCAGAGCGTGCCGACTTCCGGCATCGCAGACTGATCCAGGAGGGCCAACTGGGAGGAGGTTCCCGGGGTAGACCCAGAACTCGCTGGGGGGACTACATGTCCAATCTGGCCTGGGAACGCCTTGGGATCCCCCAGGAGGAGCTGGGGGGAGGGGGGTGTGTGTGGAGTGGCCTGCTTAGCTTGCTGCTGAAGCGGCTGAAGAAGAAGAGAGAGAGAGTCGCCATCACAACAACCAGATGAGATCGTTTGGCGACGAACTTGGAGATTCTTCTGAGAGGAGCGTGCATTTGAGGAAGGCACCGACCTGGACCTGGGCCTGGGCCTGGACCTGGGCCCGGACCTGGGCCTGGACCTGGACCTGGGCCTGGACGTAGATGCTATGTAAGTAGGTTTTCTCGAGCTGTACCTCCATGTGAGTTTTATTTGGTAAAGTCAGCTGAGTTTTATTTTACTGACTCCAGTTTTCTCTCGGCCTCCCCGGGACTCCCCCTCTTAACCCCCAGTCTCCCTAACCGTCTTATTTCTGAACGGAAATACTCAGTCAGTAGCTGCTGCGGTAATGACGCCTAATAAACATACTCTCAGATCAGGACGAATAAACCTGCAAATTACTCACATTTGTGGACGTGAAAAAGCCACGTTTCTGCCATCATCGCGCGCCTCTGGCACTGCTCGTTTCCATGGCAACCACCTCGTCGCTGGAAAATGTTGGGTGGGACGTAATGACGGATGTATGAGGGACAGACATATCTAACTATAAATATGTGCAAACTGCACATATATATAAACCATGTGCATTTGAAACATGTCTTTTTAAATTATTATGAGAAAATGTGAAGTAAAGCTTTGATGAATTCAACCATTTTCATTACTTTATTATGGAGGGGAAGCTAAAAAGTCTGGGTTGGGGACCAGCCCAGAACACTGAAATTCTGCCACATTTGAATTTTCAACGCACTGTAAAAGTATTAAAATGCCATAATTGAGACACAAATCTTTTATTCATAGCTAACACAACCTAACTAACAACATACAATAACTGTTTTTGTGTTTTTTTGCTTGAAAATCTAACGAGGGGACAGAAAAACGTCCTTAATTGAAGAATCACCCTTGTATCTGCTTCCGGGTTGGAGGCAGGTGTGCGGCAGGCAGAGCGGAGGGGGGGGCACCGGGGGGGGGGCACCGGGGTGCCTGCAGAGCGGAGGTCCACCACCTGCATCTCATCAGCTCTCCTCCTCTGAACCCTGTCTTGCCACACGGCACCTCGGCAGACCGGGGGGGAGGGAGGGGCACCGGGGTGCCTGCTCAGTTCAGTCTGCTGGCCATCGGCGTCGCCAGGGCATTTTGCCGGGGCTTAAGCCCGGACGTGGTGAGTGCAGCCCCGGGTGTAATCTCGCATGTAAGCCCGTGAAGCCCGACAGAGAGACGTAACGTGTGTGACTGTCCGGTAGTCTTGGCAACATCACAGCCTGTCAGAACAAATGCGGGTCGTGGGCCGCTCTGGTGGCCGAGCGGAATAACCCGCCGTTCTGGCGACCCGCTCGTCACGTGGCTGGGAGGTTCGTATCCCAGACTCGCCGTAACCGGTCCCGGCCAGAGCGTCCACGGGGTCAGCCGTTCATTAGGCCACCCTTACCCGAGGGATGGTGGGTGTAGATCGGTGTAGCGTGCGGGGACTCGTCGTTCTCCAGCGACCCCTCTGGCCCATCCGGGCGCCTGCAGCCAAGCAACCGGAAGCGTTCTCCCTACGCCTCCTTCGCGGCCGGAAGGTGATGCGATCCATGCGAGGAGGCTTCAGCGTGTAAAGTAGCGGGAGCAGCCGACACGAGTTTGAAGGAAGCTGGTGTTACGACTATCTCCTTCCTGTGGAAACGTGAGCCAGGGGAGTTATTCCACAAGAGTTCCGGCCATATGCCACTGGGTTAACCGGGTGGGATAAAGGGGAAAACTAGAAATACATTTATTTAAAAAAAAGAGAAAAGAAATGCGGGTCTCTGAACTAACGCCGCACGTGTGGGCGGCGCCTGATGGGGCAGCACTCAGTCACGTGACACGTTAACGCGAGGAGAGGCGCGCGGAGGCGAAATGGCGGCGCGTGCTGGAAAATAACAACTGAATCTTTTCGGATTTTTCCAAAAAGAGGGGGAGGGTAAGAATTTAGCTTCTGTGGTAACGTTTCAGTAATGGTAGAAATTGCCTGTTGGTTTATGATATGGATTGGATTCGGCACGTGTGGCTAGCGGGCCATACTGGTCTTCTCCTACAGCGTGTCTGTATTGTCCTCTAGCAGCGTGTCTGTATTGTCCCCTAGCAGCGTGTCTGTATTGTCCCCTAGCAGCGTGTCTGTATTGTCCCCTAGCAACGTGTCTGTATTGTCCTCTAGCAGCGTGTCTGTATTGTCCCCTAGCAACGTGTCTGTATTGTCCCCTAGCAACGTGTCTGTATTGTCCCTTAGCAACGTGTCTGTATTGTCCCCTAGCAACGTGTCTGTATTGTCCCCTAGCAACGTGTCTGTATTGTCCTCTAGCAGCGTGTCTGTATTGTCCCCTAGCAACGTGTCTGTATTGTCCTCTAGCAACGTGTCTGTATTGTCCTCTAGCAACGTGTCTGTATTGTCCTCTAGCAACGTGTCTGTATTGTCCTCTAGCGGCGTGTCTGTATTGTCCCTTAGCAACGTGTCTGTATTGTCCCCTAGCGGCGTGTCTGTATTGTCCCCTAGCGGCGTGTCTGTATTGTCCTCTAGCGGCGTGTCTGTATTGTCCTCTAGCAACGTGTCTGTATTGTCCCCTAGCAACGTGTCTGTATTGTCCCCTAGCAACGTGTCTGTATTGTCCCCTAGCAACGTGTCTGTATTGTCCCCTAGCGGCGTGTCTGTATTGTCCCCTAGCAACGTGTCTGTATTGTCCCCTAGCGGCGTGTCTGTATTGTCCCCTAGCGTAACGAAGTATTTGTACTTCGTTACTGTACTTAAGTACATTTTTTACGTATCTGTACTTAAGTAGAATCAATAATGCATACTTTCGACTTTTACTTAGTTACATTTTGCAGCAGTTATTTCTACTTTCTACTCTACTACATTTCTACAATACGTTCCGTTACATTTTATGATCCGTTTTTTTTCTTCGCCAAAATGCTGTCTGACCGGCGCACGTTTGTTTCACCCGCAAGTTGGTGGATCTCTCTAGCACTAAGCAGGACCATCCCGCTCTGAACCAATCGGGTTTGAGCCTTCCAACAGCAGCATCGGGCGCCTATAGGCTAGTTCAAGCGGCAACAACTCGCGCACTCGCGCTCACAGGCTAGTACTAGCAGGCGTGTCTGAAGCCACATCTGAATCAATGAACCACCCGTGGCCCTATTTACAGGAATTATTTGAAATAAAAGGATCAAAAAACGACTCGTGGAGATTCCAGTGTAAACTATGCCTGCCACGAAAAAATGAGCTGCTGGCGTTCAAGAACTCTCCCTTCAAATTTGAAGAAGCATGTTGAGGTAAGCAAACTTGTATGCTAGCTAGCTAGCTGGTTCTGGTACTACGCTAGTCAATGTCCCTGCTTTTGCATGTTGTTGTAGTGCTATTTATTTTGGTGAGTAACGTGGTATTTATGCTGCAATCTAGCAAAACGTGTCTGACATATGGCAATATCAACAAAAGAACACGTTTATGGCTGTTATAAATCCAGCGTAGAACTAAATGGCGGGAAGATAAAGCTAGCAGATTAGTAGGCTGCTTGCTAGCAACATCGTGGTATCTGCAGTGGTCGTGGAACAGGCTCCCGCCTGTCATATTTTGATCGAGTGAAGTGGATTCATACATTATAGCACGTGGAATGGATCCTATTTTCTTAGGTGGGCTATCCCAGAGCAGCTGACTCCTGTCATTTCTGTTATTAGTGTTTTGAAACTATAGTGCCACCTACTGGCGGAAGGGTTATTGCTCCTGCAAGGAAGTGATGCGGTGCCAGCCCATGTCGTCATAACGGCGTTTCCTGTCAGTATAAGTTCGCCTGAAAACAGAAAACTAACGTTACTGGATGTGCTCTACAGTTGTTTTTGTGTCCCGTAGAGTAGATCTATCAGTAAGTAGGGTGCTATTTCGTGTTTAAGTTAGAAATGAATGTGTGTTATGGGAAAAGTTAAGTCATGGGGTTCTATGAGTGTTTAACGTTACGTCGGTTGTTGTGTGTGTGTGTGTGTGTGTGTGTGTGTGTTAGCTATATACCGTTAGGCTAGCCTCGTGCATGGTAGCCTGACGTCACTTGCTGATAGCTGTGCATCACATTCATTGTTCTGTTTAGTGTGCTCTGTAGTTTACCTACCACATACTTACCCAGCATTAATTGAAACGGGAAGGAAGTTCTCTATTAATAGAGCTATAGTTTATTGTTACATAGGAAAAGTTTGCTATGTTGAAATTTGGATTGTACTTACCTTTGTGAATGTTGATCCTGGTGAGGGTACCTGTAAAAGAAACATGTTAATTGAGGTCACAATTGGTTAATATTCTTATTTTAATGTGTTCACGTTGTGCTTTTCTGTGCCGAGGACAGAATATATACCAATGCTTGATGAATGGCAGAGTTAAGCGCAGTGATTTGCAAAGTCAAGTGTGATCATGATGCTAACCGAATTTTACAGCGAATTGACCCTTGTCACTCTTTGCAGGGCTTTTTTGCGTGCATGTAATTGTAGATCTAAAGCACACAACGGATAGGCAGATACTTGCGGGAGATGGATGAAGATAGAGGGGCGCAGATACTGTGTAATAAAGTGTGCATAGCTGCTGTGAAAGCTTGCAATGAAATAAGAGCCATATTATTTAATAATATTTTGGGGGGCTTTAGTCAGAGGTGCAGTTTCTAAATTATCCACATTTTCAATATTAGCCTAAAACTCATGAACAGTTTATGAATATTTTTTTTTGCCACTGGTATTGTAATACATTTTGGACAGTAACCTCCATCATAATAGGAGTATGTAATGTTACCTAATGTTATATTTAGTAACAATAGCCGTCTGTGTATGTTACATATTGCATTGCCATATGACATTTTGCTTAATTTTCTGTCACTGTGTAGCAGGTTCAGCCCTGCAGAACTTTCCTTCTTGGCTGAATATGCTGCAACTATGACCCCAATCGCCAAGGCACTGAACATAATGCAGACAGAGGTGGATGTCCATATGGGATGGCTGGTGCCCACTATAACCCTCCTAACTGTGAAGCTTGACCGCCTCCTAACCTCGTCCAAGTTCTGCCAGCCACTGATCTTTGCTCTTCAAGAAGGAATACAGAAGCGGTTTGGACCCATGCTTTCCGACCCTGAACTCATTGCTGCTGCAATTTTACTTCCCAAGTTTCGCACATCCTGGACAAGTGATGAAGACTTGCTGAAACTGGGTAAGTCATTAGCTCTTTAAATCGCAAGATGGAAAGGTAGTGGAAGAGGTTCTTTTATTAAGCCTTGCAAAGAGCAGCTCCTAACAGCAGATCCAAAAATACAAAATCTATTGTTACAGTTTTATGCAAAGGTTTGGGCGCCTGGATTTCAGTTTATCATCTGCTGCTCATCCTTTAACACATTATACACCTTATGTAATTAATGACATTTCAGTTCCAAAATAACATTTATTGAATCAACATTAACAATGTAATGTGCATCAGACAACAACAGACAGGTGCAAAAGCTTAGGTGTCCTAATGGAATAAACACATCATCAGTATTTAGTAGAGCCCCTTTTTTTTAGTGAAATAACAGCCTGTAGATTATTCAGCTAACCACACCCAAGTCTGACTGCGGGTATTTTAAACCGTCTCCCCTCACAAAATATCTCCAGGTCAGTCAGGTTTGATGGCTGACAAATGTGGATTATTGAGGTTGTTTTGTAGAGGTGGTGCGCACATCCAGAAAATATTTTTCAGGTGCCAGACAAAAGAAAGTCTGAAGGAAAAGGTCTGCACACTGTATGCTCCAGTAAATATACTTTAATTAACTGAGGAAGATCCTGTGTGATCGAAACGTTGCTACTTTTTAGAGTTAATTAAAGTATATTTACTGGAGCATACAGTGTGCAGACCTTCTCCTTCGCCCACCGATTATTGAGGTTGCCCAAACTTTTGCATAAAACTGTATGGTTACTAAGGAGCAAAATGACCTAGCTTACAGTCTCCCGGCCATATCTGGTTATGGAGACGCATAAAGTATTCTTTCCCTTATTTGGTGTAATGGACATTTCTGTGTAGGCATGAACTACATCAAAACTCAGTTGGAGCGGGAGCCAATACAGTCTAAGCAGTCAGAGCAGATGGAGGAGGAGGAGTACGACAACTACTTTGACATGATGAAAGACAACGTCCAGGAGACATCCAAGCAGCTGGATGTTTACCTGGCCAGCACAGCTACCTCAATGAATGTTCTAAAATCAGTGCCTGCAATCTACAGATTGTCGCTTAAGGTAAATATGCCTTTAGCTGCCTCTGCTGCCTGTGAGACTTTTCAACACAGCAGGGCAGATTTTTACCCCCAAAAGAGGCAGGCTTGGTTCTAAGAACTTCGAAAACCAACTCCTCTTGAAACTCAACAAAAAATACTGGTAATGTGAAGTTTTAACTGGAAAATGTGAAAGGACTTTAATCTTGAATAAGTACAAGTTCGGCACAGGATGTGTTAAAGTGACAGTTTGGTTTTGAGAGAGCCTCAGAGGCAGTTCTAAGCCGTATGCCTCACCTGGGAGAGTTCTGATTAAAGAGGCCCAACGCAGTTTTATTTAGCTTAATTTACCTTAATTAAACAGCTTCGAAGTCATTGGTCCCTGGGCCCACAAGACGCAGCAGACCAAGCTCTCCCAGCCAATCTGGCACAGCTCTCCCAGCCATCAAACGAAGACAAAACTTTGAATGTAAATAAGGTAACGGAGTGCATAAAAAAAGCATCAAGAAAAAAAAATTCCGGGGGAGGATCCACCTGGACCACCCTACAGAAGTCCGGGCTAAGCCCCAAATCTCCTGAAAACACTCCTGCTACTGTCGTGGCAATTATTTAATTCCCCTTATATTAAATGAGTGAGACAAAAATCTTATAGTATTGTCACACAATTTTAATGTTCAATGAACATGATGCACAAGCCCAGATGCGTGAATGCCTTACCCAATCTCAGAGCACACTCTCTATACCGTGCAGCAGAACCATGCCCGTTGTTTCGATCATGATGTGTACTCAAGAGTTCCTCCCTCATAATATGGAAGTAGCTTCAACCACAGTGTTGTGTACCCAGAGTCTCTCGCTCATCCTGTTTTGGGGGAGATGGCTATCTTGATGGATTGTTATCCTAATGGGTGACAGAACTTGTATATTGTTCAAAGGGATCATGGGTCAGGTCTCCCTTTGTTCTGTTCTTCTGCCAGGACTCTCCAGGACCATTTCTTGTGACCCTTAACAGGAATGTGTGGGAAGCCCACTTATCAAGACTTTGCAAATTAAGCTGGTGCTCAGGTCAGGGGGGAAAAGGCACAGGCTTATTGTACACGACGGGACCCTTATTCTCAATTTTGATATTTGAGTAGGCGTATCGGGACAGGCCTCGGGTCTGCCAGTGGATGGAGTGCAGAAGCCCAACGTGCCTGCTCCACTGTTGGGCTCAGTGAAATGCTCTTGTCCCACAGTGGCTGGGATCCAGCTAGCAAAAAGGTTTATTTGGTCTTGCTCTTATTTTTGCCTGGTCTGTTTTTTTTTTGTTTTTTTTTTGTGAAGCACTTTGTAACGGTTAAAAAAAAAGTGCTACAAAATTATTATTCCAGGGTCGTTTCCCTCGCAGCCTTCCCGAGGATTAACGGCACATGTATTGTTGCGTCGGCTGTAGTTTTCCAGTTGGTCAACTTTCTCCATTAAAAAGAAATTTTCCTTAATCAACTTGATAAGTTGATCAGCCACAGCATGAAGCTATGGTAAAGAGTAACAGATGCTAGGTCAAGAGGAGCGGTGATGATCAGCGAGCAGCAGTATGGTTTCATGCCATGAAAGAGCACCACAGATGTGATGTTTGCTTTGAGAATGTTGATGAAGTATAGAGAAGGTCAGGAGTTACGTTGTGTTTTTGTGGCTTTAGGGAAGGCATATGACAGGGTGCACAGTGGTTAGCGCAGTCGCCTCACAGCAAGAAGGTCCTGGGTTCGAGCCCCAGGGTAGTCTAACCTTGGGGGGTCGGGCTCTGTGTGGAGTTTGCATGTTCTCCCTGTATCTGCGTGGGTTTCCTCTAGGTGCTCCAGTTTTCTCCCACAGCCCAGACACGTAGGTCAGGTGAGTCAGCCATACTAAATTATCCCTAGGTATGAACGTTGTGTGTCAGCCCTGTGATGGTCTGACAACCCGTCCAGGGTGTCTCCCCGTTTGCTGGCCAATGACTGCTGGGATAGGCTTCAGCACCCCCGTGACCCTGAGAGCAGGATAAGCAGTTTGGATTATGGATGGGTGAACTTGATAACAAGAGTTCAGCCCCACCAACTGGTCCTTTGCCTCGGCTATGCGGGAGCTCAGCTAATCAAGCATAGTTTTCAGTACAGAGAGACTGATAAATTTCTGCGGTTTTAGTCGAGGTTACTGGAGAGGGCTTGATTACCATTTCTTATCTCCTGAAGAATAAGTTAGTCTCCTCTGCTCAACTGTTTTAGGCGAGTGTTTTCATTATGCGAGCTTCTTGGTGGCCAGTCCCGGTAAGTTTTCTCTGCAAATGTTGGAATTTGCTGACCAGCTGGCTTGAGTTGTTTTGTTCCTGGGTCTCAAGGGCAGACTGCAGCTGTCTGACCAAATTGAAAGTGGGTTTGGGTGTTTATAAAGGTTTTAAAAAGAATTTTGTTTGGAGAGCCACTGGGCTATCGGCTATCTAGCTTCGCTGCAGCACGTGACCCCGCCCCCCCAGACATCCCATTTTTATTTCACCCATGTTTGTCTTCTTTGTGTTTCTGAATTGGATATAGGTCCAGCCGAAGTCTCCCCCATTCTTAGCTTTATATTTGGGAGAGGAATTGGAGGAATAAGGGATGGGCAGTGTGAATTGACCCAACAACATCAACCCGTAACTTGGACCATTCTCTGGCCTCTCTATCTGGGGGCGTCAAAGTGCAGCATTTAAACTGTTAAATTTAGTCCACGATAGATGCCCTGACTGACCAACCTGTGGAAACTCAAAATTGAGATGCGAGTGTAATAACCGTTTTATATTCCCTGGTTAAAACTGATCACAAAATGGTTCTCAGATCTATATTTTTCCAAGATCAATGGAATCCCATTACAACTCATCCAAGAACCTTTAGGTCAATGCTCTGATGGGCATCATGACATTAAGTTATGAGCCCAGTATAGCGATGCACCAGCTAGAACAGTGCAATGTCTCTGTAGGGGTGTAGATCAAGAGTACATTTGCATACATGGATTTACACTTGCTCAAAGGAGACACCTTTACCATGGTTATGTGGCCATATCACCTGCCAAGTTTGAGTAATCGCATGCAAAGGCTGTATTGTTATTATTGTGTAGTAAAAGAATGACACCGTGAGCTTTTGAATGATATCCATTTTTAATAGATATTCATTCAAACATTCCCAATAATTGGCACCACCGCAGGCTGTGTCTCAGCAGTGTACAGTTGCTGTGGTCCAGGCATCAAAAATCTTCAAACCCACTGAGAAAAGCAGTTTCAAGTGCCACGCAACCACTAAGCAGACAACAAATTTAAGAAATAGTCCACCATTTTAAAAACAATTTTTCAAATTTTGTTGGGTTTTTTTTTTCTGACTCGAGACTGTTTGTTAAAATAAAGTGGTGGAACACAGAAATATAATTTTGTTCATGGTTATTTAGTTCTTTGTTACAGCTTAAATTCAATCATCAGTTCTATCATGAAAGATAAATTATAAATAAAATGTATTACAGTGGTGTAGTATGAATTTATTTGACAAATAGGGATTCTTGTAATCTACAATGTACTCGGCAAATTTATTGGATTAAATTGAAAAAAGATAAAAATAATATAAAAATTATTTAAGTTAATGCAAAACGGACTAACACATCAATCCTACATTTATGTTAATACCAATTGAATGTATTATAGGGAAGTGACAACTGCAATATACACTATGCAAGAAACACAACTTTACAAACAGGAGGGAGGTGTGGTTTTAGTTGGCATGGTGCGCAGTTGAAAAGCACAGCTTCAGCGTGTATGGGTAAGGCCCATCTAAAAGGGGGGGAAAAGACGACAAATGAGGAAAAAATACAATATTTCTAATGATTTTTAGACTGTTCATGTGGGTAAATTTGAACTGCATTCAAAGATAAAATAATTTGTGTGTGTGTGGGGGGGGTATATAGTTTTAGCTTTTGCCCTCAGTATTGGAAAAAAAATGTTGCTTTCAAACCTGATATACATTTGATAATCACACTGTACCCAAGCAACCAATAGGCAACAAGTTTTTTTGTGTGCCACTGCTTGAACCCACATTTGGGGATAGTCCTGCTTTTAAAAATAAACTGACTTAAAGTCCTAAAACAATCTGTTTCATGAAACCACATTTACGTGACTTACTAGGGTTTTTCATCTGATAGTGGTTCATCATGGCCAAGGCCTCCATAGCATCATTGATGGACTCCCATTCCAGCAGGCCTGATGAACTGCGCTCACCTGTTGCACACAAAAGGACAGAACGCGTTCAGATTCACTGTAGTCACACTAATCATAAAAGACTAGACTTTAAATTACAAAGCAACACTTTGGTATTTAAGTAGAGGTCTCTG
This sequence comes from Lampris incognitus, assembly GCF_029633865.1. Taxonomy (NCBI): domain Eukaryota; kingdom Metazoa; phylum Chordata; class Actinopteri; order Lampriformes; family Lampridae; genus Lampris; species Lampris incognitus. The sequence goes on from NC_079218.1 coordinate 8,403,348, forward strand.
CAGGCTGCAGCATTTTTCCACTGAATGACTGCCACCTGCTTCACCCACATCGCATGCATACAGCATTAGAAATGCCGACCTCTAGATAATTTACCAGAATGATCGACAACTGACAATCTTGACTGACTTGCAACAGGTTTTACATGCAGTAAAGTACAGAACCTCTCTTGCAAACCATAATTTTGTATGGAAAGCATGGCAGTCAGGGACAGTCACAGAATTTCCCCCATTCGTCAGATGGGGTAAAAGCCAATCATATTGAATTCTTTCTGGATTGTTCGATTTGACGAACATCCATCCACCCATTATCCAAACCGCTTATCCTGCTCTCAGGGTCACGGGGATGCTGGAGCCTATCCCAGCAGTCACTGGGCAGCAGGCGGAGACACCCTGGGCAGGTCACCAGTCCGTCACAGGGCCGACATACACACCTAGGGACAATTTAGTACGGCCGCTTCACTTGACCTACATGTCTTTGGACTGTGGGAGGAAACCGGAGCACCCGGAGGAAACCCATGCGTGGGTTTGACGAACATAAATTATTTTTTTTTGTATGAAATCTTAGTACTAGGATGATTGAGATGAATTTCCACTGATGAGTCAGTTCTTTACATTTCCCTGTCACTTCGACAACACCATAGACTTCAACATGGTCTGTTTGGAAATATTTTATTTGGAAATAATTCTTCTTTTAAAAACCGTTTTTAATGGTCCATTATCTGGCTCAGTGTCAAGCTGTGTGCAGCACTGCGTTGCAATGGACAAATGAAAATGAGCAGATGATAAATGAAAAAGTCAACCACAGGGCATATCTATAGGCTGTCTTACATCAAGAATTAGTCATGGATGAAAGGCATTTTTCCAATCATCCAGACTTAAAAATAACACTACAAATATTTGTTTGCAAAAAATGGACTGCTTGTATGTTCATTAAAATTCAGGTCTGCACGTCTGACTGCCCTAACCACAATCTAGGATTCGATCATCCCCACAAATAAATACACAGTATATAAATAAAATTGGCCATTAAACCCCTGGGATTACAGTGGAACACAATTTGTCTGTAGTTGCCAAGGTGACTTTCATATTACTTACTCTTTCCAGTGAAGTGTTTTACATTGGAGGGGCTCTTAATTCCCAATTCATCACAGACCTGACAGGAGAGAACAATTTAATTATGGACATCCACACTCAAAACACTGGAAGACCAAAAAAAAAAAAAAAAAATTCAGAGTTTCCTTCACCCTTGGTACCTGGTTAAAGATCTCTGCAGAGATGTCAGGCTGCCCATTAAAGAAGTGTAGGACATTACTGGGGTGCTGGATGCGGTTCTTGGCTGCTTGCTCTGGGGATGTGAAGCGGTTGTTGCGGGAACCATGGAAATCCTTAAAACTGCTGGTGCCGTCCTCCAACTCATAGCACTGTCCTGGCATAATTGCCTGCTGCTTGGACACACTAAAATGACACAAAAAGATAATCCTACATCGAAATGTTCAACAATTTAAAAGGCATTTATAGTTTTGCAGCTCCTCGTGAGCAGTTCTTACCAAACATTGAGTTTCTGTCCAAAAAGGAAGTTGTTGTTGAGGTGAGTGATCGCTCTATCCACAGAGTAACAGTCTCCCATCTCAACCATGGCTGCCCCAGGCTTACTCTTCATGAACTTGACCTGGAAGATGCATTGAAGAAGGCATTGAAACTGAACCATCTAGTCGTCTTGCAAACCAAGGCACAAAAATCTGCCAAAATCATCTTGTTTTTGACAGGATAACCAGACCCCCCCCCCCAACTCACCCTCTCTACATTGCCATAAAGGCAGAAGACATTGAAGACCTTGTCAGCATTGATCTTGGAGGGTTCAAGGCCGTACACCATGACAACGGGTGAGTCCGCATGGGGGCCGTATTCAGGAGGAGGTGGCCCATATCCAGGGCCATAGCGCTGGCTGCCCCGCCCACGCCCACCTATAGGAGGCCCCATGCGGTGGGGAGGAGGTGGTCCATAGCTCTCGTCATTGTAACTGTGGTAGCCTCCTTGGGGACCACCTTATGGAAGCGAGGCATCGAGGGTAAGCGCATGCTGGAATCTGATCGATTTGCTCCAAATTTCACACCAAATTGTTTTACAGATATTTACCATAATCTGGTGGGTGGTCTCCCAAAAGCGCAGGCTGCCTCTGACGCTTGTTGGGATTGGCATTGGGATCTAAAACCATAAGAAACAAGTTGCCGATTAAACTGCCCCCCCCGACCGGTACCTCACAGATACCACTAAGAGTACATGGGTTACTAAGCTATGGGAAAAGGTTGTGATTGACATGCAAGGGGGTCTGATGTTGGGTTTTAAGTTTTGCAGGAGCTCTCACCTAAGAAATGTTAACATAATGGAGATTTTTTTCTTACAATGATATAGTTTAAAACTAACATTTTAACCACCCATCTCATTCTGATGCAAACACACACACACACACACACGCACACACACCTTGTGAATTGCTCCAATTGCCTTCACCATCAGCATCTGTGCAGGTACACATATATACACGTCAAGTCCAAATCAACAGTTAAAAACGTACAGAATTTGGCCAGAACACGTATGAACACATTCTATAACATTCTAAGCAAGTATTTGTGAGAATAAAAACTACAGTGGGTTTTGTTTAAAAGTAAAAAAGCATCAACGCTACATCGAACCTGAGCAAAGTCTAAGCATGTTTTATTGAGAACTAGACAGTTTTTACCAACCAGAGTAGTCTAAAGGATAACATCACAAGTGAAAAGAGAAAAATCTTTAAACTACAGTTGACAAAGGAAAAATCAACCCAAATCGTTTTTGTAATTCCAGAATTCAGACGAACTGACCCAAATATAGATTTGTGTAACAGCACCATCACTCATACAGACGGCCCAGTGATTCCACTGTGAGTGGAAAAAGTTAAGACCCTCTAATAGCACAGGCCCATCCACTGTCTGTATGTATTCAAAACAGTATTGTTCAATGAGTACTTTACATGCTAAAGTAAAACTTCAGTAGTCTTATATCACTGTAGCCAACAGGATCTACTCGATAGTGTTCAGCCTTAGTGTTATTGCTCTTGCATCAGTCTCGACTGTGCGTCTACATGAGAGCACAGAGAGAACAAGTACAATGAAGTCAGCAACAGTTGATTACAGAAGAATAGAACACAATAACCCCGTAGGGCCAAATCCACAAATTCAAGTATCATTATGAACAAGTATAAAATGCCTATAGTCCTGAGAGTATGCAAACTGTAATTTGCCCCTTTACACCCCATCTACATAGAGTTGCTATTTGGAAACACGCCACTTCTGTAAAATGTATAATTGCTAGGATTAGAATATGCACGTGTCTCAGAGCAGCAGTCTTGGGTTGATTTTACCTTCAAATGAACATACACGAAACCTTCGTAAGAAACTCCACAAAACTATTTCCTTGTCATATGCTCCCGCCCGCTCGAGAAACGGAACCATTTCCAAAGGGCAAACAAACCAAAATACAAAAAAACAAAAACAAAAAAACAAAAAACAGCACAGTAGTTATAAATACATACATCAGGTCTGGAAAATCTGTTGTGACTTAAAGTTGAAAAATTAAGAGTATAATTTCTTCTTAAATATTATCCGCTTGGATACTCGGGACGAAGTTTGAAGACGTTTGCAACTGCGAACGACAAAGGAGCCTTTTTGTAAACCCTTTAACCGTTTGGAAATTCCAGACCTGATTTAATATTGGTTTATTTCATAAATATATTAGACATATTTGACAATTTAACAACATTTAAACAACCAGTCATATGCTAAGAATCTCAACTGTCATCTCAGATTATTCATTCATGTCTCGACATGTACTTACAGCACCACACATGGAGCACAGGACACAGTGGGCAGGTAGGGGGCACTCTTCTGCAAGGACGCTACCCGCCAACCCTGTGACTCCAGCCTCAACTCATCCTTCCCTCTCTCTTCCATCCTTCCTTCCTTCACTCCTTCCTTTTCCCCACCATCAGAGAAAGCAAATCCACGTATCCGTTCTGGGTTTTGAGTTGAAGTTGCTTTGTTTTTAAAGTTGCTATTAGAGGCTCATTTCCAGCTTACCGTGTTCTGACCGCAAAGCAGGACATTTGCATCGTTTGAGAGTGGGGTGTCTGTCCACAGACATACTTGTGTCAAACCTGCATCACACGGGAGGCGTTAAAGGCATCACTATGGGCCAGTTCATTGAAAAAAAAAAAAAAAAAAGGGAAAAATGAAAACGCAGAAACAATACAAGAACAGCACAGAGAGATGGGAGAGGGGGAATGAGGGAAAGGTAGAGGGGGGAAAAACAAGAGCACCAGGGTCCATAAATGTAGAGCGCTTTGGAAAACGATTCTTATCTGTTTGCCTCTGTGCTTGTATGCTTGATGGGTGTTTGATGCTTGTGTCTTCATAGGCCCCCCTGTGGTTGTTCTTCTGAGTAAACATGGTCGTATACATGATGCTTGTTTTGTTTGTTTCTACAATAGCTGTCAGCCACTGGCAAAGTGAAAAGGCATCTAGTGCTTGACAGTATTCATCTGGAATATCTGCGTGGTGATGTGCTGTCGTGGCAGTTCTGCTCTGTGTGTTGCCATGTTGTGTTCGGCACAGGAAGGGAGAATGATAGCAAAGAAGCCAACACACCCAGGTCAAGAGATGAGCGGTATAGCTTCAGACAGAGATTGTTTACTGGCCCCAGTGTGTGGTGTCATCTGTCCCCTTGTCAGGCTGAGTGTGTCTGAAAACTCCTCTCTGCTGCTCCCTGTGGTTGTGTATGGCAGTCAGATCCCTGGGACTCGGGCTGGGAGGAGTGGCCGTAATGACCACACACACCTGACTCTCCCGCCCTCATCACACATAATGTGTTGTGTCAAAAAAAAAAGGTGATTCCTTCAGGACTCAGGAGATGAGATGTGCTGTACTTGTAAAAAGAGGATGATAGATGGTTATCATTCTATCAAGATCAGTCTGTGGTGGAGTATGCTTGGAGTGTCTGTTCGCATGGCCTTGGAGTAATTTCTGTCCCTCACCGTGACCAAACGTGGTTGCTACTGTTCACCACCGAGAGTAAAATGGATTCCCATGTCGGTGGTGGAGGTAGGGGTGATGGTGGACTTGGGATAAGGAGGTACTGGGAGTTGAGGTTGTGTGATTCCAGTGTCTGTTGCCCCACTGTGTCCGATGTATGCCAGGGAACGGAGATACATTAGTTGTGGCTGTGGGTGCTTGTTCTAGCTGTAGAAGCAGCATGTGTCTGCTTGGCAGTTGACGTGAGCCTGCATGAGTATGCACAGTGAGGACACAAGGAGTACCTCTCGTTCATAAAGGCAGCAGAAACTAAAGAATACCAAGGAATCTTTTGAAGAGGAAACACTTTACGCCTGTGTAAAACTTGCACCGAAACTGTTGTGGCCCTGGCTTATCAGAGTGACATTAAAAATAAAAAAATCCAAAACACAATGCTTTGAACTGAAAATAAAAATGACTACTTCCAGTCTATTGTAATGCAGCTTAGTCTAGTACAGGGGTGGCTAACCGTGTGCCATGGAGAGCCATGTGTATGCAGGTTTTCATTCTAACCCGACTCCACACCAGGTGACTTCACTGATACATTTTTCCTCCTTGGTTGAAGGGTTGCTCATCAGTGAAATCACCTGGTGTGGAGTTCGGGCTGTAATGAAAACCTGCATACACATGGCTCTCCGTGGCACATGGTTAGCCACCCCTGCTCTAATAGAACAATTGGGCAAAAACATCAGAGAAACTGCAAAGTTTACCTAGTTAAACCCTAAGCCATAGGGTTTCTTGTGATCCATTACGTTGAATGTTAATCTTGAGTTTCACCAGGCTCCTGGCACATCATGTATTAAAGTGGATAAAAAATTCTTCTTTGGCCAATCAACAAAAAAAAAAAAAGAGGGCATGAGTTAATACATCTAGCATCTAGTTTAACCCACTCTGCCGTCAACTGAAGTACTGACAGAGGATTTTTTTTGTGACAGGACCAAATGTGACAAATGGCTGGTGAAGTGGGGCTGTTAACATGCACTTATGTAAAAATGGATTTTATCCCCTAGGCTTATTTGTATTACTCATTCCTAAACAATCACTTGAGTTTCTACAGAATCAACAATTGAGCTTAATGTAAACACACTGCCCCATTAATTGCATATAATCAAAGTAACTATTCAGTAACTAGTGACATAAAACTCAAAAACCCCTTTAATAGGAAAAGTAAAACCAAATCATAGGCAATTCATAACTATATTAAGCTCTTTTCCAAACAACCAACATATCACAAAATAAAAATAGCTGTCACTAGAGAATATAGTATAGACTGCTATACAATGTAGACATTATACTTAACAAGTCAAGTATTTTTGTGTTTTCAGTCTTGCCTTCGTGTGTGTGTGTGTGTGTGTGTGTGTGGTCACCACCTCCCCAGAGGCCTGCTTAATTGGCTCACCACTCAATCACTTAAAACGTTGGTGTAGTTCCTGATTGAAAATTATAAAATCTCCAATATGTTGTGCAAAGACATCTGAAAAAAAGATGCCAAGACGGTGCGATACTGCTCTGGGTTGTAAGCAGAACCGCAACACGCAGGAATGTGAGGTTGCACAGTTGTGGCATGCTCTACAGGGAGCGTGAACCTACGTGAGGAATTGTGAGAATGGTCACTGTGACAAGTGCATTCACAAGTTGGCGACTTAACATGCATGAACTGGTAACTGAAGTTTGCTGCCCTTGAGGTTGCTCCTCGTGCCCTTACGTTGTGCCTGCTTTGTGGTGAGAAAATGCATGACGACTGTGATAGCACCGCAGGAGTGCTGCCTCTGACCGCCAAGATGAGTGGTGTAGCAAACGGCCAAAAGAAGCCACTCCGCTGTGGTCAGAGGCAATACCCCAGGAGGCAGAGGACCCTACCCCATCCCATACAGTGGCATGAGAGAAGAGGAAGAAAAAGAGGGGAAGAGAGGGGTAGGGGCTGCGTGTTACCTTGGCCACTCAGGTTGGGGTTTGTGTAGTCCCACGTGTCTTGGTCATTCTTAAACACATTGAGGCGTGCTGGCTGCAGAGAGGGACATATCCCACAAATCAGAAGAACAGTTTCTTCACCAACGTGTGTGTATGTACATATACATGTTTCGGGGGGGGGGGGGGGGTGTCTTGTCAAAGAGTGCCACATACTCACCTTAGCATATTCAATCTTAAGAGTGCAACAGCCAGAGTAGATGTCTGCCCCATTCAGAGAGGCTTTGGCCCTCTGGGCACTTTGGACTGAGTCAAACGTGGCAGGTATGGGTCAAGGAGAGGTCTTATTTCATGGCCAAAACCGACAATTCAAAGCTATCATCAAATTATTTATGTACTTTATTAGCAAAAAATGTTCCACATCGTTAGAGTCTACCTTTAAAGCCAAAACATACCCAAATGGACGAATATGCAATGAAACAGAAAAAAGTCCCTTTACTGAGCAAAATAAGTTTGTTTTGGTAAAAGGATATTCCACCATGGCCTGGACTCCGTTCTTCCTGAAGATGACGATCCTCTGTACGGGACCACAGTTGTTGCAGATGGTATAAAGTACATCCTGTTGAGGAACAATCGCAGACCTCAGAAAATCTATATATGGTAACTGAATATTAACATAAATCTAGTACAAATGGCTCACTTGTCCTCTTCACCTAAAGTCCTGTTGCTCAGGGAAATGTGTAAAAAAAAAAAAAAGGCAAGGAAAAGAAAATAAGTGGGTTGTTACTCAAAGATAAGTTGAATCAGTTTATCTGGACACGTTTATTGAGAAACGTTTCATCACTCATCTAAGTGACCTCTTCAGTCTCAACTTGACTGCAGGTATCCCCACCCTTATAAACAATACAGTCGCATAATGACTGAAAACAGTTTCATATGCGAATTGCGGTGACCATTAACTAGAGTTACAATGGCCACGTGTACTATTCAGAGGATTGGGGAATAGTTGCTATCACTGCATTGTAAGATGGCGACAGATGTACTCTTAGGCCCCTCCCTCGGTTCAGGGATGGTCGTTCCCTCATCAACCAGATGGCCTCTTTGACTCCCCGTTCAAACCAGCGTTCCTCCTTATGTGCTTAACCATGTTATGCTCTTATTTTTATATCAACAGCGACACAGCGTTTGGAACTTCTTGCTAGCTCGGCTAGCTGCTTTATTCTCCCGGGAGTGATTCATGCCCATTAGGCACAATGACAAACAGGATGTACTGCATGCCTTTCACCGTCACCTTGAGTTGGCATTGCCCTTTTGTTTCGATTGACTGTCCATTGTATGCCTTCAGTGGTGTGTTTTTTTTTCCTCCTGATATTCTTTTAGGCTTCTCTCTAAGTGCCGTGAGATCATTCTCAATTAAATTAGCTTTAGCCCCAGTGTCTATTATAAATAGCACAATTGTTCCATTGATTAGCAGTTGTGCAATCCATTTGTCCCCTCTCACAGTACTTGCAGTCTGACCAGTGTCCTGTGTGCGGTCATCTTCATCATGTGACACCACCCTGATGAAAAATGTTTCACTCAAATCATCATCTGTTCCTTCCACTGTGTGCACCTTATGTCCCTTTTTTCTATCTTTGGAGAGACACATTTTTGCATAATGGTTTTGTCCCTTACACTTTGCACACCTTTTCCCATAAGTGGGACATTGTCTTGGTTTGTGTCTTTCACCACATCTTTTGCAAGTGAAAATCTTGTCCTTGTTTTTACCCTTGTACTCGCTTATTAATCCTCATCCTTGAAAGAGTGGCCACTGGCCTGTAGGTGGGTGTAGACTGCGGGGTCCTTCCAGTCAGTTGAGACTGAGGAGGTCACTTAAGATGAGTGATGAAATGTTTCTCTCTCAATTAACATTGTGTCTAGATGAACTGATTCCTCTTTTCTTACCTGGATTATTGCGCATGCATAAAGACAGTGGGTTGTTACGTACTTTAGTAACGCTGGCAGTAGCAAGACATGCGGGCAAGGTTTGATAACATTTGGGTAGTTACATGATCCTTTCAGTAAGGGTTTATTGATGTAATATGATCTTTTCAATGGACTTATTGCCCATGTAAGCTTCGGGGGAAAAATTAAATGTATCACAATGTATTAGATGGTCTACCATCTTGTGGCTATTTGCTCAGTTTATAACTTCATTTTGTACAAAGGTCTTGTTTAAGTTATGTTACCGTGGTGATTGGATAGATGGGGTTCATGATGGTGAGTAACAACACATTGTTGACGCTGCGGGTGTCATCTGGGTCTCCTGGTCGGGAGATCTTCTGGCTGGTGGAGTAATTGATGAAAGCAGGGTGACCTGCAATGTAAACCTGGTTCTCTGCTGCATAAGTTACTGCATTGCAGGAGCCATTCATATCTTCATACTCCACCAGAGCCTGGCGCTTCTTGGGCATCATAACCACATAGCTGTAGGAGGGAGGAAAAATGCTGTCAAATTTTTCCCCTCGTTTCTTTCAAAGGATTTTTTTGTGATCCAAAAGTCAAATCTAGATAGTTGGTTTACCCAGCTGTGCTCGGTTAATGAAAAAGTATGAACCATTTAACGGTTTAAAGCATTGTTTCACAACATGAGTCCTCAGTTTTGACAAGTTTTCTATTCCACTTTGTTAGTTAATTACGTTCATTCGTTTTTGTGCTAACATTAACAACTCTGTTGTTAGATGGCTTGATACTTAGCCTACAGTACTGATGGGTCTTGAGGACCTGAGTTGAGAACCAGTTAAAGGTTTAAGTAAGCCTTTTTCCCAACAACTTTGGCTTTATGTAACCTACTTCTGACCAGTCTGACCTAAAATCCCTGATGAAGAAAAAGAAGAAAGGAGAAGAAGAAAGACGAAGGAGAACTTGTACAAGTTTGCTACTTGTAAGTCACCTCAGCAGTTTATTCTAAAGGATTCTTTATGAAACTGTACATTAGCATACCTTGAGCAGTAGGAGGTGGGTGAAAAATCAGTATGGCCATTGCTTGGTGAGGCACAATAAGATGTCAAATATCGTGCAGTTTGTTAAAACACATGAAGCAGAGTATGCATTACCTGATGGCCCCAAACTCCTGTAGCGCCTCCACCAGGTCGGCCTCCATGATGCCATCGACGAGGCCCCTGATGTGCACCACCGCGGAGGGGAGTGTTTTATGGGGGTCATCGTAGCCCTCCTGAAAATGAAATAGAAATTAACAACTGACCAGTCTGACTTCTGTCAAGACTATACAACAGTTGCAGAGAACCAGAGACGAGACCACCTATAGTTGCATAACTGAACGTGTGTTAGCTCGATGTTAGTTAACGTAACTAGTTGTTGGTTAGAGTTCGCAAGACAGCAACTCAAGCTGGTGAATATTAGTCTCTTGCCAAGACGAGCTAAACAGCTTGGTAACAGTTAATTGGTTAGAGCTAGACAGACATCGACAAGCTAGTGGACATTAGCCTGACAAGCCAATGTTGGTTAAAGCTCCCTGACACTACCCATTACTTGTTGATGAGCTGATGATCGTTAACCATTTCTCTGTACAGCCACAGAAGAGTAACCACATTTCCCATTCAAAGACAGATAGTTGAATCAGTTCATCTGGACACAAATTTTATTGAGATAAGCATTTCATCACTTATCTTAGTGATTGTCTTTAGTATCAACTGAATGTAGGTGGGGATACCTGCAGTCAGTTGAGACTGAAGAGGTCACATAGATGTGTGATGAAACATTTCTCTCGAACAATATGGCCGAAAACGATTGGTTTCATATACAAATTGCCATGAGCATTAACTAGAGTTTCAATGGCCATGTGTACTATTCACAGAGGACTTGAGAATGGCTGCAATCACAGCATTGTAAGATGGCGACAGATGTACTCTTAGCCCCACCCCCCTCGGTTCAGGGACGTTAGTTGCCTCTACACATAGATGGCCTCTTTGACTCCCCATTCAAACCAGCGTCCCTCCCTATCAAGGCTGTACACATCCTCATCCTTGAAAGAGTGGCTGCTGGCCTGTAGACTGCAGAGTCCTGGCCTGATGCATTAGGTCTTCTGTGCTGTGCCACAGCATTACAATGCTGTGATTGCAACCAATCCCCTGTGAATAGTTCACATTGCCATTGAAACTCTAGTTAATGCTCATGGCAATTTTCATATGAAACCAATTGTTTTTGTTCGTTACGCCACTGTATTGTTTGTAAGGGTGGGGATATCTGCAGTCAGTTGAGACTGAAGGAGGTCCCTTAGATGAGTGATGAAACGTTTCTCTCTCAATAAACGTGTCAAGATGAAGTGATTCAACTTTCTTTCTTTGATCCAACTTTCTGGAATTTCTTTATCTGGATTATTGAGCATGCATCAAGAAATGACCACCTTTGTATCTGTGCTAGATATATATATAAAGTTCGAGTGATTGAATTACAGCACAGTGGCTTAGTTGTTAGCTCCATCACCTCAAAGCAAGAGGGTCCTTGGGCTCCATTTATATAAATGTTTACACAAAAATTTGTTCTTGATGCTAAAGAAATTTCTTAGTCCTCAAGTTTGTCTAACAGACAAACACAAAGTCTGACTTTTTTTTTTTGTCACTCCTTTCCCCTGACGGGAGCTATTGTCGAACCGTTGCAACCAGCAATCACAAAGGCTTGCAAAGGCAACGTTAGCCAATTGGTGTCTAAATTCAGGGGTTTCCCAAGCTCTACATCATCTCTATGAGACAAACTTGAGGGCTAAAACATTCCAAATGTGTGTATCATAACAAATTTCTGAACAAGAGCATTTCATATACGAGGCCCCTGGATTGGATTCCAGCTCATCTGTGTGGAATTCGCATGTTCTACCAGTGTTTACGTGGGGTTCTTTCAGATAATCCGGTTTCCTACCAAAGTCCAAAGACAAACACTTTGAGTGAACTGCCCTTAGGTTTGAATGGCATTGGAGACCATATGTGGGCCCTGTGATGGACTTCCAACTTTTCCTGGGTGTCTCCCTACCTTCCACCCAATGCCTGACGGGATAAACTCAGCACCCCATGACCCCAAGTTGGATTAAGTAGGAGTAGATAGCTAATGGTGTGTCTTTCGAGATATTGCATAGAATTTATCCGGTAAAGCTTATGTTATAATCAGTATCTAGTTTGAATCTTTCTAAGTGTGATTTTTGTGGACTAGAAAAAGAGTATTACCCCTCTATTCTTCCAGTGTATACAGGAATGTTCTGGACTGATGTAGCCAACGTTCTAAAAAAGAGACTTAAAGATGAACATTGAATTAGATTTGTTTGATGTAGTGCTATATTTTAGTAAAGATAATATTGGAAATAACATGCTGTATATTTTTTTGGAAAATTCCATATTCATAAGAAAAATGGCCAGGAACCAAGCCTAATTTCCTGCACTTCATTAATGAATTTATGGTGCGATGTTGTTTAATGTTGGGGGGGGGGGAGCTATTAAGATTTATAAGTTACCAGGCGAATTTAATATGCTGCATATAACACAAACTCTGGCATTGTAAAATGTAATTTTTGTCTTTACTTTTGTTTTCTATTGTCTATGTCTTTCCTTGCACCGTTGTATATGAAAATGTGCTCAATAAAGAACAGGGGGGGGAGGGAGAGTATATAATGGTGGGAGGAATGATGGATGAACGGATGATTGGCTGATTGAATTAACGAATGATCTCCCCGGGTTTTCTGCCGATGTGCGCTGCCTATCGAAAGGCGCTGCTTAGCGGTTTGGCGAGGTCAGGGGTCAGACCGCCACCGCGTCGCGTTACGGCCGCGTTTTATCGACAAGGCGGCACGAGAACGCCGACGCGAAGGCGGGAGGCGCGCATCAATTAGTCATGGCGGCGCTACTGGCTAGCTTGACGTACGGTCCTTCACATTGTACGCTCGCCGAGTTCCCCCCCCCCCCCCCTAAGGGGCCGAGAGACCGCTTTGCTCACGGCCGTGACGCGCTCAGCGAAGACCGCAAGACCGGACTCACCGTCGTCATCCCTCCGTCCTCGGTTTTCTGTCTTTTCGTCGCTCTGCCGCCTTCTCCGTAATACCGACCTGCAGCAGCAGCCATGTTGTCCCGTCCCCGACGCACGGCCGAAGAATCCTGAAATGCCGCAAGAGCGCGACAAATGGGTGTGAGCGGACGCTGTTATTGGTCCCCGTACCCGTCAATCAGTTTTGTTTTCTTCTTCGTCCTGTATGTACGCGTGTGACCGCATCCCACAAGGGGCGCATTGTCGCCCCGCAGCGGCGGAGGGGAAAAGGTACACGGACAGTCGGGAAATCAAAACAGTCAAAATAATCAAATCCTGTCGGTGTAAATTCCTTTGCAACCACTTGAATCTACTTTCGTCAGCGTCTTGCGTCATTTTACTTCTTGGATTCATTAACAAATTAGAACCTCCAGCATAAATCTTGTCGTAAAGTAATATTTAATGTAAACTACTAATAAGACACGTTACAAAGGATGTGCAGCAAGTTAGGGCGATCAAGGATAGAGATGGAAATGTGCTGACAAGCGAGGAGAGTGTGCTAAGAAGGTGGAAGGAGTACTTTGAGGGGCTGATGAATGAAGAAAATGAGAGAGAGAGAAGGTTGGATGATGTGGGGATAGTGAATCAGGAAGTTCAGCGGATTAGCAAGGAGGAAGTGAGGGCAGCTATGAAGAGGATGAAGAGTGGAAAGGCAGTTGGTCCTGATGACATACCTGTGGAGGCATGGAGATGTTTAGGAGAGATGGCAGTGGAGTTTTTAACTAGATTGTTTAACACAATCCTGGAAAGTGAGAGGATGCCTGAGGAGTGGAGAAGAAGCATACTGGTACCGATTTTCAAGAACAAGGGCGATGTGCAGAACTGTAACAACTACAGAGGTATAAAGTTGATCAGCCACAGCATAAAGATATGGGAAAGAGTAATAGAAGCTAGGTTAAGAGGTGAGGTGATGATCAGCAGCAGCAGTATGGTTTCATGCCAGGAAAGAGCACCACAGATGTGATGTTTGCTTTGAGAGTGTTGATGGAGAAGTATAGGGAAGGTCAGAAGGAGTTGCATTGTGTCTTTGTAGATTTAGAGAAAGCATATGACAGGGTGCCGAGAGAGGAGGTGTGGTATTGTATGAGGAAGTCAGGAGTTGCAGAGAAGTATGTAGGAGTGGTGCAGGATATGTATGAGGGAAGTGTGATGGTGGTGAGGTGTGTGGTTGGAATGACAGATGGGTTCAAGGTGGAGGTGGAATTACATCAAGGATCGGCTCTGAGCCCTTTCTTGCTTGCAGTGGTGATGGACAGGTTGACGGACAAGATCAGGCAGGAGTCTCCATGGACGATGATGTTCGCGGATGACGTGATCTGTAGCGAGAGTAGGGTGCAGGTTGAGGAGAGCCTGGAGAGGTGGAGGTATGCACTGGAGAGAAGAGGAATGAAAGTCAGTAGGAGCAAGACAGAATACCTATGCGTGAATGAGAGAGAGGACAGTGGAATGGTCAGGATGCAAGGAGTGGAGGTGACAAAGGCATTTGAGTTTAAATACTTGGGGTCAACTGTCCAAAGTAACGGGGAGTGCAGTAGAGAGGTGAAAAAGAGAGTGCAGGCACGTTGGAGTGGGTGGAGAAGTGTGTCAGGAGTGATTTGCGACAGAAGGGTATCAGCAAGAGTTAAAGGGAAAGTTTACAAGATGGTTGTGAGACCAGCTATGTTATATGGTTTGGAGACAGTGGCACTGACGAAAAGACAGGAGGTGGAGCTGGAGGTGGCAGAGTTGAAGATGCTAAGATTTTCACTGGGAGTAACGAAGAAGGACAGGATTAGGAGCGATTATATTAGAGGGACCGCTCAGGTTGGACGGTTTGGAGACAAAGCAAGAGAGGCAAGATTGAGATGGCTTGGACATGTGTGGAGGAGAGATGCTGAGTATATTGGGAGAAGGATGCTGAATATGGAGCTGCCAGGGCAGAGGAGAAGAGGAAGGCCAAAGAGGAGGTTTATGGATGTGGTGAGGGAAGACATGCAGGTGGCTGGTGTGACAGAGGAAGATGCAGAAGACAGGAAGAAATGGAAACGGATGATCCGCTGTGGCGACCCCTAACGGGAGCAGCCGAAAGTAGTAGTAGTAGACTAATAAGACACGTTAGCCCCCAGCTAATGGGTCTGACCCTTTAGCCGAGCGGTTAGTGACGTCGCCTTCGAGCGGTTAGTGACGTCGCCTTGTGGTGCTGTACACCTCGTATCGAATCCCGCACCGGGCAACAAAATAACCCCGGTTATAATAACATGTCTCGCTGCCTGGCTAAGTGCCGTCTTGACGTTTCTGCTTCTTCATTCACCATATTGCGTTTCTGTATGTTTTACTTTGCTGAATTGCTACACCTTAAGCAGCTCCACCCCCCTCATTAGCAGGCACTGAGATGAACCTTACATTCATACCAATCTGAATCTAATACCAATAAAATAAAACCAATCTGAATCCAACACCAATAAGACATCGATACTTTTGAGCATATACTATATTGACCCCAGCATATCTCGACTGAGCTGAAAATGAACTTGAACATGTTAAATCTTCACTTTACACACATTATTTGTGAAAATATGTCAGACAGTTGAAAATATTCGGTGGAGCAAAGCACTCAGATCTTCCGTTCTTTAATCTTGCATAATCTGAATATTCTCTTTCAACATGACAGAAACTGTGTTAAACCAGTTTACTCTGTCTCTCATGTTATTTCTAATGAACTACTGGAGACACCACAGAAGGAGTCGTTGTAAAACCATGCCGTTTCTTTTCTACTGCAAGCCCAATTTGCATGCATCAAACATTTCTGAGCTTGTTCATACTACAAGCGTGCTTGAATAATTTTTTTTTTGTCGGTTGTATTGTCCCAATAAACTTTTAAAATTAACTCAAATCTAATCCAAACCCTGAGATACATTCCTATTTTCATCTGCATTGCAGCTATTCAAGAAATAAATAAATGATCTAGAGTAAGCTTTTACACTGTGTAGAGAATACAGTGAAATGCAGAATGAACTAAATGTGCATACAGTATACTGTATATTCATCAAGCAGATAAGGCTTATTAAATGATCACTTTCCTACTTTCTAAAGCCGTTGTGTTCATGTTTTGATTAAAAAAACAAAACAAAACACTGGTATTCATGCTGCCCAAAGGACTGTCAGCAAAAAAAATAAATTATATTCAGTTTAAAGTGACGATGTAAGACATTGCACTTCACATAGCGCTGAACATAGACATTCAACAGTCAATGGTCCACAGTAGTGTGTGTGCGTGTAAGCAGTGGGATTTACAATCTGGTTGAAGCTGTAAGTGGTCATTAGTGTCTACAGTAACATCCCTATGGCTGAGAAGTATCGTACTCGTGTCTCAACATCATGTAAACCCGGACAAAACGTTGCAGTAAGAACCAATTGATAGTGTAGTGTTTTCCTCAATGACAAGTATTGCATGAGCCCTTTACCATTGCTGAGGCAAGAATTGAGTCACTGCTCAGGGTTGCAGCACGTGAATAAAGTTCCATTTTGAGGTTGTGTGAATGTTAAAAATATTGTGTGATGCTCCTGCAGTCAAGACGTCTGTGTGGTCTTAGACAAACAGATATTCAGTATACAGTCACTGCATAGAGTAGTAATGCACGGAGCCACAGATCTGGTTTATGACTCGACAATGGTGTGAAAACTCAGCCTGTCTACAGTCTGGGTCAAATGTCAATTATGGTATGTATAAGTTGGTATAGATAAAAAAACAAAAAGGGATGACGTTTTCAAGGGGAAAAGGTACAGTTGGTCATAACCTGTTGTATGATTACATAACAGCAGCTGTGCAGTCATTAACATGCAGTGCAATTCTTACGAAGTTCTTGTTCAATAGTTATGAATGTATTGCACTTTTTTTTTTTTACCCCCCCCCTTTTTTTTTCTCCCCAATTGTACCCGTCCAATTACCCCCATTCTTCCGAGCCATCCCGGTCGCTGCTCCACCCCCTCTGTTGATCTGGGGAGGGCTGCAGACTACCACATGCCATCCTCCGATACACGTGGAGTCGCCAGCCACTTCTTTTCTACTGACAGTGAGGAGTTTCACACTATTACCCCCAGTTCCCCCCCTGAACAGGCGCCCTGACCAACCACAGGAGACGCTAGAGCAGCAACCAGGACACACACCCACATCCGGCTTCCCACCCGCAGACACAGCCAATTGTGTTTGTAGGGATGCCTAACCAAGCCGGAGGTAACAGGGGGATTCGAACTGGCGAGCCCCGTGTTGGTAGGCAATGGAATAGACCGCTACGCTACCCAGACGCCCCTTAGACTGTGTTTTGAGTGAGGTTTTACCATTATCAGTAGTCACAATCGCCCATCAACCCCCTGACATATCATCCATGATGCTGATGGAGATCCATTAAGTGTTACTGCTCTGAGTAGTTCTCCATCATCCAGCTGCTGCACTTTTTGCACTCGGCTATCTGTGTAAGATTAAAAAAAACCCCGCCAGGCAGCACCCCTGCTCTCCACTTTACTGTTGACCTGAGTTGCTGTTTATCTTTCTTATGCTGCCTTCTTTCTCTGCCGTATGTAACGAGACAAATTCACCAGTAACGGTGGGCAGCTGCCGCCCTGCTGTGTCCGTACACGCGGATAATATTCCCACTACTCAATGTCCGATGAGGCAGAGAGACACAAACTGAAGTTAAACACTTCTGCTCATTATTCACAATCTCTGGGACCTTTTAATTTTTTTTTTTTACATTTCTGTGGCCCTCTGATTGGAAAGCTGATTGCATCTTGCAAGGCTTTTAAAAAAGGACATGTTTAAAAAGAAAAAAAAACTGTAAAAAGGCTCTTCCCGCCATTTAAATACTAATTAGAAAGCATTTCCTTCACAGGGAACATTCCCAGATCCCACCGTGCACCAACCAGTCACAAAGGAAAAGTGCTGTGTGTTGCCATATCTGACCTGCATGGATCACCGATCAAGCGCAAGTTTACCTGGGTAAAATTTCAATTACGACGCCGTGATATAAATTACAACACATTTTTTTTTTTGGTCAACATCAGCTCACGTACATTGAATTACAAAGACAATTAACACAGTTGATGAATAAATGAATAAGACCTATGCAGTGGATCTCTTTTCAGTCACTTGACCTTGCAGGTAGTAGCTGCTTTTTACAGGCCACAGCTGATTAAGACTTATTTACCTGTGTTATTCTGTCAGTTGCTTTCACCATCAGGCCCACTTAGTGCATTTGATCATAAATACTTTTATCAAAACTAATAGTGATTTCAACAGTTAAGTAGGTGGGATACACTTGAATATACAATGCTTTGTGTCAAAAAACGAGGTGTACAATTTTCCATTGTGAGCCATAATACTACATCAGAAGTTTATTTCCTTTACCTGCGACTGTAACTCATTTGTTAAAAGCTGCTATCAATTGTTTTCTTTAAGTATGTATTTTATGTGGAGTGTAGACAGCCTTCGCTCATGACCGGTCCTTCAACCTGAGGTATAAAAGCCTCTTTTGGGACGAGGAATCAAAACCAAACTTTAAATTTAGGCTAAAGACCATCAGACATCAAACCTGTGTCAATAAGCCAGTAAATTATTACTTCTGACCATTGTGATCCATTTTATCAAAGATTGCCAGTGTCCATCATCCGCTCCTTGAGAGGACATGATTGGTATTGTCACAATCGACTCTGCTGACAGTAATTGTTCCAAAGTGGATGTGATGTACATGTGTGTGTGTGTGCTATTGGGTCAACTGTTCTTCATGAACCAAAGTGGTGTTTGCCATCACAGCATTCCAGTTTGGAAGTTGACAACAATATGTCTTCTCAGTGGTAATGATGAGTAATGTCCAGGTGAATATGTCCCTCAGTCATTTCTGTGGCCACCCGAGGTGGGGGGTTGGGGGGTTTCAGAAGCCCTGTATATGGCAGTAGGCTTCCAAGCTCGAGAAGAGGATGTAGAGGAACCAGAGACCAAATAAAGTGAGCGTTGTCAGCAGTTTGGTGATCCACGGGCCTCCTAGTTCGCCACCTATGGATGGCCTCCGGCGTAGCATCAGCAACCCCATGCTGATGAAGGCGAAGATGGTAAAGAGTGTGACAGAGAAGGCCAAGGAGCCAGGCTCCACGTGGAACTCTTGACCTTTGACCTTCCAATATATCGCTGCCACGGACCAGGCCACCCCAATGCCCAGGAAAACGTTGACTGCGTTGCTTCCTGTCACGTTGCCCACAGATGCATCGGCATGCTGGTCCTGCAGGGCAGCAACCTTACTAGCAAAGGTGTCTATTGGAAAATAAATGGGGGAAATAAGTTACAACAGTGGTACTCAATTATGTGCCATGGTCAAGGTCAGCCATGGGAACGCAGGATTTTTTTTAGATTTTGCCCCCCTTTTCTCCCCAATTGTACTTGCCCAATAACCCTATTTTTCGAGCCGTCCCGGTCACTGCTCCACCTCCTCTGCCTAGCCGGGGAGGGCTGCAGACTTTTCACATAGGCTGTGATTAGGGGAGGGGGGGGGTCTTTTCTCCCCAGTTATACCCGGCCAATTACCCCACTCTTCTGAGCCATCCCTGTCGCTGCTCCACCCCCTCTGCCGATCCGGGGAGGGCTGCAGACTACCACATGCCTCCTCTGATACATGTGGAGTCACCAGCCACTTCTTTTCACCTGACAGTGAGGAGTTTCACCAGGGGGACGTAGCGCGTGGGAGGATCACGCTATTCCCCCCAGTTCCCCCTCCCCCCTGAACAGGCGCCCCAACCGACCAGGACACACCCACATCCGGTTTCCCACCTGCAGACATGGCCAATTGTGTCTGTAGGGACGCCCGACCAAGCCGGAGGCAACACGGGGATTCGAACCAGCGAGCCCCGTGTTGGTAGGCAATGGAATAGATCGCTACGCCACCGACGCCCAAGGAGATATGTTTTGGGAGTTGCTAGTGCAGGGTGTTAAACAGATGTAAATCATATCCAGATAAGACATGAGAGGAGTGAAATCCGGTGATGTAGCGTTGGGTTGTAGTTGCTTTAAAGGACAACTGTTTGTTTAGAAAAGTATACGAAAGGGGAAATACAAAACTCTCCGTCCTCCACACACACACACACACACACTTACCTGGGATGGAAGTTCCCAGAGCGACAAACACCACAGCAGTGACAGTGTCCCTCAGACCTACAGTACAGCCAAAGTGGGACGCTAGGTCCCCAATGATAGCCGTTAGAAAGCCAATCACAAGGATCGACACGATGAAACAAGCCCAGCCATTCCAGTAGCCAGTGGGTGGGACAAAGGCAAACAGAAGCTTCCAGAATACTGACACTATGTGCATGAAATAGTCAAAGCAATTCGGCACCCGCTGCTCTTGTCCCTCCTCTTCTTCATCGCCTGTCAAAAATGAGACAAAGTGAAGGCAAATAAAAAGTCTGAAAAAAAAATTTTTTTTTTTGGATCCCCCCCCCCTTTTTCTCCCCATTTGTATTTGGAGTCGCCAGCTGCTGCTTTTCACCTGGCAGTGAGGAATTTCCCCAGGGAGACGTCACGTGAGGGAGGATCACGCTATTCCCCTCAGTTTGCCCCCCCCCCCCTCCCAAACAGGTGCCCGAACAAACCTGAGGAGGCGCTAGTGCAGCGACCAGGACACATACCTACATCCGGCTTCCCACCTGCAGACACGACCAATTGTGTCTCTTGGGACGCCCGACCAAGCCGGAGGTAACATGGGGATTCGAACCAGGATCCCCATGTTCGTAGGCAACGGAATAGACCGCTACGCTACCCGGGACGCCCTAAAAGTCGGAAATTTAACATTGTATGTGTGTGTGTGTGTATAGTGTATATATATATATACACACACACACATAAACAAGGAGCAAAATAATCCAGCGATTCAAGTAATTCTTTAATAGACAGTAAAGCCTGTTTCATGCTATATGCAGTCATCCGCTGTCACTAAGCTAACGTCACTGAGCTAAACGGCAAAGAACATAACATGTGTAACGGTCGTGCCATGCACATCACGTGCACAACGTCCAATGGGGAAGGGGGAGGTGCCTACATTTAAATACATGTGCCTGCTAACCATCCAGTAGGAGGGGGAGGTTGTATACAAAGTTAATGGCATTTGTCTATTGGCATTATCTATTTATAATTACAAAATAGGTGCTTATATCTGTGTCTGCATCTGCCGGCCAATTCATTCCTGTTATTCAATGTGGCCATTTCTGGTTTGCAAATGATTACATATTTTTCAGTTAGACATAGGTGGCACGTTTTGCTACTGGTTGAATATGCTTTGTTTTTTGAGAGGATTTTCCAGGTGGTTGAATAATTAATGTTTCTGTCCGCCAGTGACCACATATAACGGCTTAAAGATGTTACATTCCTTAGACGGTTATTTCTGAAGCTACACACCTGTACATAAAACCTGTCTCTATTTTGCTGTTGTCATTTCTTGTCACTGTAGCTTGGTATGTAACTCCTTTCGTCTGGCATTTTCTTTCGAGGGGGCATGACTCATTCACACGGCAGTTGCAGTTGGGGGTGTCCGGTTGTGATGAAGGTGTCTTTGGTTTGTTCATGATTCTTGTGTTGTGGGATATTATTTGTTGAATGTTAGGCATGCAGCTGTAACTGATTTTGACAGCGTTCCTATTGAATATCTTAGCCAAAAGTTAAAAAACCTGCTTACCGATGTTTGCGGCCAAGGTGTCACTGTACGGTGGGTTGTACCAGGTGATGTTTCGTCTTCTGCTACGTTTGTTGATTTGCTGGTAGTCAGTATGTAATGGTGGGTTGTACTTGAGCTGAAAATTGTAGCTGCTCTGTTGTAATGCTTGTTGGTATGGGGGTGTAGCTTCATTGAAGCTGGAATCATTAGATGATCATTTTGAGAGTCTTCTATTAATGCTTTCTGGGAAGTTCTTCAAGATGGAGGGTGGGTTGTTGCTTTCTCTATGGACATACTGCAGTGTGTTGTTGGGCTTAATGTATGGCTTGTATGTGCCATTCCTAAGGTCCATCGAGATGTCCAGAAAGTCAATTTGTTTTTTTGTCTGCTTCTTTTTTAGCCCATTGTTTGAGAATATTTTGCAGATTGATTTCTTAATTTGCTCGACCTCTCTTGGTGTTTTATTACACATTGCTAACCCATCATCCCTATAGAGTCCAACATTGATGTCTAGGTCTTGTAGTTGAAATAATAAATATATTCCAATTAGTTCACAAGTTTCCGCCCTGTTGAAACTGCCCATGGTTACATCATATTTGCTACTACCTTTTTTCTGCCATGGGTTTCCATTGTGGTACAAAAGTGATTCCTTCGCCTGGTATATAATGTCTCTGTCTTGCTCGGATATCACTGTGTTTAGCACCAAAATTGATGGCTTTGGATAGTAAATCTTTGGTTATGGAGGGCTAGAACTCGCAGATATCAAAACAGAAATGTGCAGTTCTTCTTGTCATCTATGTTCCCTAAACCATTCTAATATTTGGTCTGTGTTTTTTCATTGGTATAACGGGACTTTTTTCAAGATTTGATCGTTCATGTTTTCAATGATTTTTTTTACTTTCCAGTTTCTGGCTTGGTGGGGTTGATCAGTCTGCATGTTGGCTTGTTTAAAAAGTTCAGTTTGTGGTCCTTCAGGGTGATAAAGGCTTGGTTCTGGGCAGTGACATCAATGCGATTGTCTAACTTTAGGTCCGAGGTCAACCCCACCAAACCGGAAATTGGAAAGATAAGCAAAGAATTACTTGAATCACTGGATTATTTTTTGCTCCATGTTTGTTGAGCACTTTCCCACCCATTGAAGGTTTCATTTAACAAAGTTATATATATATATATTCAAATTCTACGAATTCTGCTATGGTGCAAAACACTGTTTTCCTCATTTCTTATGATGCTTTGTAATGAAAAACTGGAAAAAACAACTAGCCAGCACACCAAAACTATAATCTGCGAAGAGGAAAGATGTAAATAATGACCTGCGCTGACTGTCACTGCTGCGATGAACTGCTCCCTCCAGGAATGAGTACCAATCACAGCAGCCAGATTAGTGTCCTTCAGCAGCTTGTCCACTGTACTCTTTTAAAGCAAACACAATAAGTTAGTGAAGAGACAAGGTAAACACTGTTTGCACATAGTCCAGGGCTAGGGTCAACTCACTTCAACCCACTTAGTTATCTTCTTCAAAACTTAATATTCATTCACCATCAGCCGGTTTTCCGGGGTCGGGTCGCGGTGGCAGCAAGCTAAAGTAAGGCACTCCAGACGTCCCTCCCCCCAGCAACACCTCCAGCTCCTCCTGGGGGATCCCAAGGTGTTCCCAGGCCAGATTGGACATGTAGTCCCTCCAGCGAGTTCTGGGTCTACCCCGGGGTCTCCACCCAGTTGGCCGTGCCTGGTAAACCTCCAAAGGAAGGCGCCCAGGAGGCATCCTAATCAGATGCCCGAACCACCTCAACTGGCTGCTTTCAATGCTAAGGAGCAGCGGCTCCTTTCTGAGCTCCCTCTGGATGTCTGAGCTCCTCGCCCTGTCTCTAAGGCTGAGCCCAGACACCCTATGGAGGAAACTCATTTCAGCCGCTTGTATCCACGATCTCACCCTTTCGGTCACTACCCGAAGCTCATGACCATAGGTGAGGGTTGGAGCGAAGATTGACTGGTAAATTGAGAATTTTGCCTTCCAACTCAGCTCCCTCTTCACCACAACGGCCCTGTACAATGTCCACATTACTGCAGATGTTGTAGTAATAAGAAAATTCTTCTTTGCAATGGTTCATATAATATATATATGTGATAAGTGTGGGGAGAGCTGAGTGTTACTTTCAATCTGTGGGTTGCAGAAGGGGGCCAGGTTGGGTAATGGGATGTCCACAATAAACTCATTGATTACCGTCGACATGCTTTTGTCTGTTTCATTTGATTAGCCTGTTCGTAGGCCATGACTGAAGACTGACAAGTGGAATACCACACTGATGAATGATAAACATAGGATTGTTAAACATCTCGCTTTTGACAGAAAATAAGAAATTTATTGCTTATTTTACTGCACAATACATTTTGTGGGTCCCAGACCAAAAAAAGTAACTCCACAGTAGAGTCATGGCGTGAAAAACTTTGGGAACCTCTATCTTACTTATGTCTTTCTCCGTGCAGCAGACAGCCTGTGGACTGAATATTATGATGACACATAAAAAAAGTGCGTTAGACCCCTTTCACACCAAAACAACAACCTGAGAAAAACTCATGTTTGAAGTTGGTGTGAATGGGTCAACACAGGTCATCTGACCTGGGTCTGCCACCCGTCTGATATGGGGTTTTCCCTCTTTTTTTGTGCCCAATTGCATCGGGCCAATTACCCCACTCTTCTGAGCTGTCCTGGTCGCTGCCTCACCCCCTCTGCCAATCCGGGGAGGGCTGCAGACTACCTCATGCCTCCTCTGATACCTGTGGAGTCACCTGCCACTTCTTTTCACCTGACAGTGAGGAGTTTCACCAGGGGGATGTAGCACGTGGGAGGATGACGCTATCCCCCCCGAACAGGCGCCCCGATTGACTAGAGGGGGCGCTAGTGCAGTGACTAGGACACACACCCACATCCAGCTTCCCACCTGCAGAAATGGCCTATTGTGTCTGTAGGGACGCCCAACCAAGCCAAAGGTAACGCGGGGATTCAAACTGGAGATCTCCATGTTGATAGGCAATGGAATAGACCGCGACGCTACCCGGGTGCCTTGGGGGGGCGGTTTACATGTTCTGACACAGCTCAGCTTTGGAGGTGGAACACAGGTTTACTGTACGTGAGTTTTGATCAAGGAACCTAACTGCTTACAACCGTTATGTGACCGGGTATGATGTAAACGTTGCTTAGTGCAAAAGTTCTTGCATGAGCTAGCAGGTCGTTGCATTGCGTTTTCAAAAGGTGATTGAATAAAGAAAATATATACAACATAGAACATAATGCATGCAGTCTTTCAGTGCACCTCAAAATTAAGTGCATGAAATACACGAGTCACAATAACCACAAACAACGCTGCCTTGACAATGAGAGAATGAAGATGCCAAGAAATAGAAAACAAGGGTTTATATTTGGACATAAGCCTTAAAGAGATGTAAAGAGACTAAATCTAATCAATCCCACAGCACGCAGCATGCTGGTGGAAACCATACCGGGTCTAGTATTCCATTGGAAGTCAATCCCTGTCCATTCTGATGGGTGAGGGGATGCCAAAGTACCAAGCTGTTAATGAGCTATAAAAAACACTCATACTCCCATCTTAAACACTTAAAATCACATCTCTGTGCAATCAACAAACTCCCTTGAATTAGATAATATAGATGTTTGGCAAACCAAACTGTTGACCAATATTGCTGTATGTGCAAACACCATGGTTCCTGCAAACTTTTTATGACAGCATAAAATTAGTGGATTAAAGGGGAATACCTTTCAACTCAAGAAGTCCCACATGCTCAGTGTTTCCCACAGGTCTGAAATATAGTTGTGGTGGTAGCCGGCGTAAAGGGCTGGCAAAAATGGTCTACTAAATGTGATAAACAACAAATACGTGTGACCTTTAACCCAATATTTTGATTTATCTCAATACTCACATCTGCCGAGTAAATGCATGAAAAATTAGTAGTCTAACCTTGGCTAAAGTTAATCCGAAAAGAAAACAGTAGTCCCCCCTTATCCGCGGGGGATATGTTCCAAGACCCCCAGCGCATGGCTGAAACCGCGGATAGTACCGAACCCTATATACACTATATAGACAAAAGTATTGGGACACACCTCTTAATCATTGAATTAAGTGTTTCATTCAGACCCGTTACCACAGGTGTATAAAATCAAGCAGCTAGCCATGCAGTCTGCATTTACAAACATTTGTGAAAGAATGGGTTGTTCCGAAGAGCTCAGTGAATTCAAGCGTGGTACTGTCATAGGATGCCACCTTTGCAATAAGTCAGTTCGTGAAATTTCTTCCCTGCTAGATAGTCCACGGTCAACTGTAAGTGGAAGCATTTAGGAACAACAGCAACTCAGCCACGAAGTGGCAGACCATGTAAAGTCACACAGCAGGGTCAACAAGGGCTGAGGCGTATAGTGCGTAAAAGCCTCAACGCTCTGTTGACTCAATAACTGCAGAGTTCCAAACTTCCTCTGGCATTAACAACAGCACAAAAACTGTGTGCCAGGAGCTTCATGGAATGGGTTTCCATGGCCGAGCAGCTGCATGCAAGCCTTACATCACCAAGCAAAATGCCAAGCGTCGGATGGAGTGGTGTAAAGCACACTGCCACTGGACTCTGGAGCAGTGGAAACATGTTCTGTGGAGTGATGAATCACGCTTCTCTGTCTGGCAGTCTGATGGACGAGTCTGGGTTTGGCGGATGCCAGGAGAACGTTACCTGCCTGACTGCATTGTGCCAGCTATAAAGTTTGGTGGAGGAGGGATAATGGTATGGGGTTGTTTTTCAGGGGTTGGGCTAGGCCCCTTAGTTCTAGTGAAGGGAAACCTTAATGCTTCAGCATACCAAGACATTTTGGACAATTCTATGCTTCTAATTTTGTGGGACCAGTTTGTTCTAGCAAGACTGTGCCCCAGTGCACAAAGCAAGGTCCATTAAGACATGGTTGGGTGAGTTTGGTGTGGAAGAACTTGACTGGCCCACACAAAGCCCTGACCTCAACCCCATTGTGCACCTTTGGGATGAACCAGAACGGAGATTGCGAGCCAGGTCTTCTCGTCCAACATCAGTGCCTGACCTCACAAATGCTCTTCTGGATGAATGGGCAAAAATTCCCAGACACACTCTAAAATCTTGTGGAAAGTCTTCCCAGAAGAGTGGAAGCTGTAATAGCTGCAAAGGGGGGACCAACTCCATATTAATGCTTATGGATTTAAAATGGGATGTCATAAAAGCTCCTGTAGGCGTAATGGCCAGGTGACCCAATACTTTTGTCTATATAGTGTATATAGTACTAAGTGACTAACGGGCGGGTAGTGTATACAGCTTGGATACGCTGGACAAAGGGATGATTCACGTCGCAGGCGGGACGGCGTGAGATTTCATCATGCTACTCAGAACAGCGTGCAATTTAAAACTTAAGAATAGTTTATTTCTGGAATTTTCCATTAATATTTTCAGACCGTGGTTGACCGCGGGTAACTGAAACCACGGATCACTGGTATAACCATAGCCAGGACAACTTTGCTGCATGTTGCACAATGGTCAAGTTACGTGTGCTGAATACACGCTTGAGTCTTGTAGCTAGCTAACAACGCAGCATAGCTGCCGCTCTCTTTCATAGAATTCGAAGCTACAACCAAAGTCAGAGAACAATTACACAAAAAGGAGAAAAAGAGTTGCTTTACCTGTCCATCCATCCATTATCCGAACCGCTTATCCTGCTCTCAGGGTCGCGGGGATGCTGGAGCCTATCCCAGCAGTCATTGGGCGGCAGGCGGGGAGACACCCTGGACAGGCCACCAGGCCATCACAGGGCCAACACACACACACACACACACACACACACACACACACACACACACACATACATACCTAGGGACAATTTAGTACGGCAGATTCACCTGACTTACATGTCTTTGGACTGTGGGAGGAAACCCCAGAGGCTTTACCTGTCTGTGCTTGTAAAATATCCGTGTCCGCCTCCTCTAACGATGTAATACGAGAGAACATCTCTCTCTCTCTCCGTTTCTCTGCAGAGCATGTGCAATTGCCAGTAGACCCTTCTTGAGATAGTGGAACGAACACGTAAAGGAGGGGCAGAGCGAGGGGAGATTATTCACTAGTTACTCGATCGCGGATGGCGTCGTTCTCTTGGAGAAATAAAAATAAAAATGCTAAAATGGGTCACCAAATATACTTTGGCAGCCGTTAATATACCTGGGCAGCCTGCCCAAGTAAATTCTGTGTGGGAAACACTGCATGCCATTCTCTCATCCTAGGACAGTTCAGTGAGTATTTTTACCAATACAAATATCTGCCAATTAGGGAAAATATAAGTAACAATTCTATCAGCAAGCTAATGTTAACTTACAATAAGGTCCACAATAGCTCTGCCAGCTGTCACTCGACAGTGATTGACTGATCCTAAGGTCCGCCCACCCTTAGTTACCGTTACTATCTCACCCTTATTTGAATCTTAGTGAACAATAGGGTAACTGATGATGCAGTGCAAACTGTGATGTGATTGGTTGGAATCAATGTTCCTTGAAAAAAATGCATTTGTGGATTGGAGATGATCTGCTATTTGCAAATGCAGATTCAGAAATTTAAATACAATGTAAAGACACTTTTTGCACCACTTCCCTTGCTCCACTTTGTACCACTTTTTGCACCAATTCAGTTTTTTTAAAATATCTGTGGATTTAATTTCTTCAGATTCAAACTGATATTTGTTTGTCTGGGAAAAGACATTTGTCGTTTACCATGGTTGTTTGTGAGACACAAGGGACATGCATAAATCATGTTCTCTGCATCTAATTATAATTAGATGCAGAGAACATGATACAATAATTGTTGTTTCTCTGCATTTATTTAATTTCAAAACAGATTCCACATGGATCTGTCTAATGGAAACTTTGTATAACAACTGTGCACATACCACTCAAATTAAAATGACAGGAAGCACCAGCTCATTCACACAAAACACATCTTCATTTATTTATGAAGACAACATTTTGAGTTATGCATATCTGCAGTATGATTAGGTCAAAAATGTGTTATGTGATTTACATAAAGCTAAGACAATGTTTTGCATATAACTGCTGATTACGCAAATATTTATATAGTAGTTTTTTTTCTCTGTGCATCAACAATAGTTATTTTAATGCAAATGCCACACTGGCAAAACACCCAACTGCTAACCCTAAAATTACAGAACAATCAGAGAGCACCTTCAACTCTCACCTTAAACTCACAGGACTCTTCTATGATGACCTCCAGCTTGCTGTACTCGCCCAGTATGGGTTTACCCATCTCAGCAACCCGCCTGGCCTCCTCCTCCTCAGGGCTGGGGTTGCCTGTCAAGGTGAACAGATTACATCACTAGGTGACTTTTTTTTTTTGTCTTGTCTGCAATCAACCATAGAGGGCATGCACTTCACCAAAAGCATGCATGCAAGTACTCAACAACAGATATACACTCACTGGCCACTTTATTAGGTACACCTTGCTAGTACCGGGTTGGACCCCCTTTTGCCTTCAGAACTGCCTTAATCCTTCGTGGCATAGTATATATATATATATAAAAACAGCATTAGGTAAGGAAGAAAATTGCCACTCTGCTCTTTGCTCTAAAGGAATACATGCATATTAACACTCAAATCTAGAATCTATCTTACCCTGGTTTAGCAGCAGTGCTGTAAAGAAATACAGAAAAATGTAGTCATACATAAATACTCTGACTGCAACACTAACTATATATATATATATATATATACTTTTTTTTTTTTTTTTTTAGCATTTTCCCCTTTTTTTCTTCCAATTGTACTCGGCCAATTACTCCCCTCTGCCGATCCAGGAAGCGCTGCAGACTACCACATGCCCCCCCTGATACATGTGGAGTCACCAGCCGCTTCTTTTCACCTGACAGTGAGGAGTTTCGCCAGGGGGACGTAGCGCATGGGAGGATCACGCTATTCCCCCCAGTTCCCCCTCCCTCCTGAACAGGCGGCGCTAGGCTTCCCACCCGCAGACACGGCCAATTGCGTCTGTAGGGACGCCTGACCAAGCCCGAGGTAACACAGGGATTCGAACAGGGATCCCTGTGTTGGTAGGCAACGGAATAGACCGCTACGCTACCTGGATGCCCAACACTACAAATAATTGAGAGAGAGGGATGAAGAAAGATATAGTTAAAAAAAATGAATGAGACATGTCAAAGATGTCACAGCTCTGTGGGCTCAATCTGCTTCTTTTTAATACCCTCTCATCAAACCAATTGCATTGTAATTGATTCCCTTTTAACCCCCGCTAACAAGGGCATATCCAATTTCTGCACCTCTCTTCTGGCACATAGCGGTTGCAAGGGACAAGCAATTGACACTAAATTCATAATAGGTTGCGGCACCTGCCCCACATTGAAAGGGAGACAGCCCCGAATGGCAGCGTTTAATCTTCGGTTACCGCCTCTGACGCAGGTGCGGGGTGTTCGGCCCCCCCCGCCCACCTTGGCGGTGTTGTTATTGTTTTGAAACCCGATGCTTGCCAGGTGATCAGGGGTACGTTTGGTGTGCAGCGATGACAGCTCCACTACCCTGCGATGATGCCGTGTTTTTGCTTTTACTGTAAATCGTAAATGCTGGCAACACACCTGAGATTCCTCTCTTGAGCCACCTCGGCTCCTCCAGCACTATGAAGAAGGTTTCCTGCTTCTCGTACTCCTCCACGTTGATAATGCGTATCGACAACGTCTGACTGTGGAGATAACGCAAAGACTCGTGAACACGCCAACACGCACAAACATGGAAATTAAAAAAAAAAAAATTCCTCGTCAAACAAATGGGGGATAAAATAGGGCATAACCTGAGATAAAAGTGCTGAAAACCCAGAACACATACATGAATATGCACACATCCGTCCCGCTTGGAGTGGATCCCCCACCCGCCTCCACCCCTTAAATATTTACATACTCGCTGCAATTTAAATCACATCGCAAGCTGAAGTGACCTAAATAATTCATCACATCGGACAGCTAAATAATTCAGGCTTAAAACATACTGTGCGCGCACACACACACTACAATTGCACACCTTGAATTAACGACATGCAAATTACAAACCAAATTCCTTGAAAAATAATTTTCCTACTTAATCAAAGTGTCTTATAAAGTAACATACTGTGAGGTGATGTGTTGGGTTGGTTGTTTACTTGCTGTTATAGTTGAAAGCTTTGTGAAACAATGAGTACGGAGTAAATAAGAGTCACGCCCGGGGGGACACCATGAGTCTCCAGCATTACCCCTCACTTCCTTTATCTCCCCCGTGGTATATCTTCTAATGGTCCCGAACAATCATCACTGTACAATATATGTCGTAGGATACGGTTTACGCAACAACGTTGGCCACTAAGTGTGCCATTAGCCCAATGCGCCAACACAACTTATCCAGCCTGAAAGTTTAATGGGAAAAGGATCCGTCAGCTAATATGGGGTGACGGGAGGTTCCCAAACCTGATCAGGGAAAGGATTATCATTTCGTGTCACTCGTCAGGTAATTCTGTCTAATGAGTGGTCCTCTACATAGAGCTGAAAGCTGACAGCCCATAAAAACCTTGCAAAGAGTTGGAGATGCCCTGTTCCTGCCAGAAACAATAAGGTATACATACGTGTATATACCACAGAATAGAGATCCTACTATCTCTATTCTGTGGTATATACTGATGATGATCATTTGTATTATGCTGAATTCAATCTTGAAAACTTGTCTGCTTTTCCCAATTAAGGTACGTTAAAGGACAAACGGACCCATGGGTGACACCGTCTCTTCTCTGGTGATCAGTAAGGGTAGGACTGAGAATTAAGTCAATGTTATCCTTTACCATCTTTCAATGGTTTCGTATTGGAAGGAAATTCAGATATCGTCATCAGGAGTTTATCAGGATAAACAATTTTGCTGTCTAAATTAATGGTAACAAGAATCCATTGCCTTACAATTTCTCACAAAAGGAGGTCAGAAATATCTGAGAGTATTACTAGAAAACTAGTCTCGGGTTGATATTATATTGAACATTACCAAACAGTTCAATGTGTTAAACATCAGCTGAATCCTTAAACACGGTGTTTTTGCGTATATGTGAGCAAATATCGTGATGTTTGTCGATAAAGTAAAATTCCCTGTGATTATCATGATAATGTTTTCCATATCATCCAGCACTACCAAGACATGGTCTCCTTTGAATTAAGCTGCTACAGGAGTTCTGGGTATTTGTTGACTCTGGAATAGTCTCCCAGCCACCATCAGAGAATCTGACTGTGTAGACTCTGAGGGAGGGGCGACAATTTACCTCGCCCCTCCTGTAGACTCTTTCCTTCATTTCTAAACTGAAAACCCATCTCTTCTAATTAGCTTTCAACTAGTTGTTTTATTTCTTTGGTAGTTTTTCCCCCCCAGTTGTACTTAGCCAATTACCCCACTGTTCTGAGCTGTCCCGGTCGCTGCTCCACCCCCTCTGCCGATCCGGGGAGGGCTGCAGACTACGTCTCCTCCGATACACGTGGAGTCGCCAGCCACTTCTTTTCACCCGACTGAGGAGTTTCACCAGGGGGACGTAGCACATGGGAGGATCACGCTATTCCCCCCCAGTTCTCCCTCCTCCCCCCGAAAAGGGGCCCTGACTGACCAGAGGAGGCACTAGTGCAGCGACCAGAACACATACCCACATCCGGCTTCCCACCCACAGACACGGCCAATTGTGTTTGTAGGGACACCCGACCAAGCCGGAGGTAACACGGGGAGTCGAACTGGTGATCCCCGTGTTGGTAGGCAATGGAATAGACCGCTACGCCACCCGGACAGCCTACTTCTTTGATGGTTTGACTTCCTTCTGAGCTTTGTCACAACTATCCTCTTTTGGGAGGGTCTCAATGTATTCATAAGTGTAGGTCTTAGTAGTAATCTCCTGGTTTTGTCTTGCCAACGAGAATGTTCCTATACTTTCTTAATGTTGTTTGTATCTCTGAGCATGTGTGCCCAATGTTGTCTGCCTGTCCCCCTCTCTCCTTCTCGCTTCCAGGACAAATTTTCTTACTTTATGGATCGTCTCTCTCTCTCTCTCTCTCTCTTTCGATTGCCTGATGACTTCAGAGCCTGTCTTTGATGCTTCCGGTTTTCCCTTGGTCACAGTCCCACCCTTCTGGAGATTTCTGCTATTGTTTGCGTTGTACTTGTAAAAATTTTTTTTATACTATTTGTGTTAGCTGTGACAACTTCTGCATCACCCTCATCACTTCTATTCTTTCTCTGTGTGCGTGAATGCTGTGGTGAAGTCTACCTCGCCTCTTGTGTGCATGTGAAGTCTGGTCTCTCTGCAGAGTTCCACTGAGCAGAGCTGGTTTTGTGGTGCAGGGTCCTGCTGCCGGCTCCTGACTGCATCTGTGGGCTTCCCGTCATTGTCTTGGATGGTCACAGTCACTAATTTTGCCTTGCACTCTCTTTACAATTTCCTTACCCAGCACATTTAAATTTGCTGAATTTTATGTATTAATTTTATGTATTTTACTACCTTGCTCTGTGTTATCTATGATGTTATATTATAATTCTGTTATTTTTGTGTATTTTATGTATTTGACACCTATTGCATGTCTGTACGTACTGGAAGAGAGATCCCACCTCTTTATTCTTTTATTTGGATCCCCACTAGCTTCCACTAAGGTAGCAGCTACTCTTCCTGGGGTCCACACACAACAAAACATATAAGACATGTAACAGTCAAGTAAAAATCTAAAAATCTAAATTACATCCCCATCATGGATGTCCGGGTCAAGATGATAAATGTTAGGGTTATCGTTATTGTTTTTTTTTAGTAGTTTTTCAAAACTTGCCTCTCTGGGTGCTTCAATGATCATAGTTCTCTATTGCTCTTCCTGAGGTTCCTCCCATGTTTTTTTGTGGAGGTTTTCCTCATCCAGGTTTAGAGCCCAAGGATAGATAGAGGTTGTTGTATGTCGTATATTGTACTGACTGTAAAACCCTTTGGGACCACCTTGTGATTTTGGCCTATACAAATAAACTTGTCAAGTTTAATGTTTTGTGGATGAACTTCATTTTTCAAAAGCATTGACTCGTGCCATAAAGATCTACATTCACCCTCTGGTATTTGTTTTCAACGGAAGACTAAGAGATGTGGTGATATAACTCTAATAGAGGCTATGTGTCCAATCTGTGCCGTAAATCGTTTCATCAGGATTTCAAGGGCAATCCGACCCAAAGACAAGTATTTGGAATCATTACATAGCGATATCTAATGTTCTCACTGATGGTCAGATTTGATTTTGTCCTTCATATAGAGGCATAAAAGTTAACTTGAGACTGATAAATAATCAGTGAAAAACTCTCCATAGCAGCTTTAAATTTGCAGCTGATAAAAGACTAATTCTCTGATCTTTCCCTTGGTGTTGCCTCACCTGGTCTGTTCGTTGGTGAATTCCAGCTCTCCTCTAGTCTCCTCATAGTCCACCCCTGCACGGGCACTGCCATCTTCTGTATGGTAAGGCACAGCGACCACTCCCCTGGAACCTGAATTCCTCACCACCGTCACCACCACTGTGCCGGAGCTCTCACTCACCCGGAGCACCTTTTGGCCAAATGTGAAGATGCCAGCATGGTCATCGTCAAAAATAGTCACCATGGCAACCACTGGCTCCACCAGCCGGCCCTTGGGCGGTGTTCCTGTCCCGATCTCACCGCTGCCTTCCTCCAACCTCAGGTTCTGAAGGCGCACAAAGAAGTGCTCGTCCTCCTCAAAGATGTCATCGTCCAAGATGCCCACCTAGTTAGCAAAGAGCAGTAGGTCATTTTGTTTTTGCAGGATTGCAGAAACCTGCAATTAAACCCACTTGAAAGTGGTTGATGCTTGAAGCCAGACCACATTTTCTGATGTATAGGAGCAACTGAGATGAACTGATGCCTGACACAATCAACTGTAAAACATCCCGTGCTGGTTCAGTACTGCTACTTTATTGTTTTGAGAGAACCTTCATTGATGGTTGAGTCACCTCATAAACAAGAATAATCAGTTTTGTGGCTTCATTTCCTTGCAAGCTAATAGTTTGATTGCTTGTGGCTATACAGTTAGACAGATTCAGCTGCCATTGTCAGCAAATTATTAAACTATTTCAATAATCCAAGCCTATAGGCGGCCGAGTAGTGTAGCGGTCTATTCCATTGCCTACCAACACAGGGATCTCCGGTTCGAATCCCCATGTTACCTCCAGCTTGGTCAGGCATCTCTACAGACACAATTGGCCGTGTCTGCGGGAGGGAAGCCGGATGTGGGTATTCAAGATTCAAGATTTAGTTATTGTAATTTTCACTATGTACCTGCGCAATTAAATAAAAACGAAATGCCGTTTCTCCCAGCCCACAGCAGTGCAACGGAGAAGACAAAAATACACATCCAAAAGTTCCCTAAAAATGATACCACTAAAAACATAAAAATGGAGGGATCAAAACAAAAAAGCACAATTAACAACACAGTCCATTCAAGTCCAATACAGTCCATTAAAGTGCCATTTCAGTTTAAATGTTGACAGCCATTGTCTGTTAACGAGTGACCAGCAGTGATGGAGGGGAGGGGGATTAGAGGGTAGGTGGATGGGCATGACCGGGGGGGGGGCAAAGTTCATTAATAATCCTGACTGCCTGTGGGTAGAAGCTATTTAGCATTCTGCTGGATTTAGCACAGATGCTCCTGTACCTCTTCCCGGACGACAGGAGGGAAAACCGGTTGTGAGAAGGATGGTGGAGATCCTTAATGATGCTGGAGGCTCTGTGAACACAGCGGTGATGGTAAATCGCCAACAGGAAGGGGAGAGGGGCACAAATGATCTGGCTAGCTGTCTTCACTTCCTGTTCAACTGGTGTTTTTTGGTCGCTTTGCAGTTACCGAACCAGGAAGTGAGACCATAGGTTAGAATGCCTTCAATGGTGCCCCTGTAGAAGGTGGCAAGGGCTGGAATGGGGAGGCTTGCCCTTGTAAGTCTCCGGAGGGGATGGAGCCGCTGTTGGGCCTTTTTTAATGATGACCAAGGTGTTAATGGTTGTTAATGTGTCCTGGGTATGTGTCCTGATCGCTGCACTAGCGCCTCCTCTGGTCGGTCGGGGCACCTGTTCAGGGGGGGAGGGGGAACTGGGGGGAATAGCATGGTCTTCCCACGTGCTATGTCCCCTGGTGAAACGGCTCACTGTCTGGTGAAAAGAAGCAGCTGGCAATTCCACATGTATCGCAAGAGACGGGGTAGTCTGCAGCCTTCCCCGGATCGGCAGAGGGGGTCTCCGGAGCAGCAACCAGGGTGGCTTGGAAGAGTGGAGTAATTAGCTGGGTACAATTGGGGAGAAAAGGGGGGGATAATAATCTAAGCCTATGTGACATCCCACCCTGCTCCCTACATTGTCTTTCATCGTTTCATGTTATTCATTCACTGTTTCCTCGTTTATGATGAAGTACTCCCCTGTCTCATTGGCATTTGTGTTTCCTGTTTTACTTTGAAGTACTCACCTGTCTTGTCATTTCAGTTCCTGCCCCTGGTTTTGCCATCAACCAACCCTGTATAGTCCACACCTGTTCCCCATTCCCTCATTTACTCCATAGTGTATTTAGTCTGTGTGTTCCCCTTTCTCAGTGCCAAGCGATCCAACCTGTTTTTCTAGTGTCTGGTTTTCCTGGTGTTTTTGAACAGGCTTTCCCAAGGTTGAGGGAGAGCTTCCCATCAACACTTTACTGTGGGAGTCGATGCCTCAGATGTGGGCATCGGGGCAGTTCTTTCCCAGCGGTCACAAGGGGATAAAATTCATCCTTGCGCATTCCTTCCCAGAAACTCTCTCCCACAAAAATAAATGATGACATGGAGAACAGGGAGCTGCTTGCCATCAAGGTGGCACTGGAAGGGTGCTACCACTGATTGGAGGGAGCAGAGCATCTTTTCCTGGTATGGGCTGACCATAAGTACATCCGGTCCACCAAATGGCTTAACGCCAGACAAGCCAGCTGGTCACTTTTCTTTAATAGATTTAATTTCTCCCTGTCTTACCGTCCCGGGTCCAAGAAATCAAAAATCAAATCAAATCAATTTTATTTGTATAGCCCAATATCACAAATTAGCCTCAGTGGGCTTAACAGCAACACAACATCCTGTCCTTAAACCCTCTCATCGGATAAGGAACAACTCCCTAAAAAAAAAAAAACTAAAAAAAAAAACCTTTAATAGGGAGACCACTAAAGAACACTAAACCCAATGCCCTGTCTCGCCAGTTTGACCCTAACTCAGCTCTAAAGCCTTCCACCAACATCCTGCCCTCTCCCTGTGTGGTCGGGGAAGTCACTTGGGGCATTGAGGAAAGGGTCAGATCGGCAAATGCTAATGCCCAAGTACCAGATGGCTGTCTCCCAAACCTGTTGTTTGTTCCTGCCTATCATCATTCCCAGGTTATGCATTGGGCTCACACCTCCATTCTCTCCCGTTACCCCAGAGTATAGCGGACTCTCTTGTTCATTAAACAACATGTGTGGTGGCCGCCCATGGAGAGAGAGGTTGAGGAATATTTAGCCAACTGTCCTATTTGCTCCCGGAACAAGGTCTCCCGACGCTCACCTCCTGGTCTCCTGTGCCCACTGCCTGTGCCCCATCGCCCCTGGTCTGACATCTCCTTGGACTTTGTCACAGGGTTACACCCCTCTGAAGGTAACACCACCATTCTAAAAGTGGTGGACAGATTCTCCAAAATGGTTCACTTCATTCCTCTGCCTAAGTTGCCTTCCGCCAAGGAGACAGCAAAGGTAGTATTGTCCCTATGTTTTCCATTTGCATGGATTCCCTAGGGATGTGGGGTCAGACTGGGGGCCACAGTTTATCTCTCAGTTCTGGAGGGCTTTCTGTTCTCTTTTCATTGTCATCGTCAGCCTCTCCTCCGCGTACCACCCCCAGTCTAACGATCAGACCAAGTGGCTTAACCAAGAGCTGGACACCGACCGGTCTGCACTGTCTCTTCTCCCAAAATGTGGCCATCTGGCGCAAACACCTTATCTGGGTAGACTACACACACAACACTTTGCCTATCTCTGCTGTTGGTCTCCATCCCTTTCAATGTCCATATGGTCATCAGACAGGCCTGCCAGGTACTTCTTAGAAACTTGGCCCGTTACAAGAGGATGACTGGCCACCAGCAAACCTCTGCCCCGGCTTGGGCAGAGAGTATAGCTGTCTGCCTGAGAGACCTTCCCCTGAATCTGGAATACCGCAAGCTGGCGCCCAAGTTTGTGGGTCTCTTTCCTGTTTCCAAAGTGGTCAATCCAGTGGCTGTGTGACTCAAGACTCCCCAGATCCATGAGGATTCACCCCCTATTCTATGTGGCCCAAATCAAACCTGTGAAGGAGAATCCCTTGGTCCCTACCTCCAGGGTCCCACCATCCCCTCTGGTTCATCAATGGAGGACCAGTCTATACCATCAAGCACCTCTTGGCGGTTCCTTGTCTTGGACGTCAGTACCTGTTGGGATTGCGAGGGGTATGGTCCTGAGGAGAGATCATGGGTGTCCACCAGCAATATTGTGGATCCAAACCTCATCTGGGAGTCGGGACTTCCACCACCGCCATCGTGACCAGGAATCAGTAACATTTTTTTTGTCATTATGAAATATCGTTTCCGCCAGCCCACAGAAGTGCAACACAAAGACAAAAATACATATCCAAAAACTACAAGAACACATATATCCAAACTAACATATATCAAAACTAAAAAAATAAAATAAAAAAAATCACTGTCCAAGAAAACAAACATCAGCCAGGATAACTGTCAGAACTACCAGTCTGCATGGGCTAGCAGTTAGCTTAGCTTGCCCTGCTTCCGTGTCCTGTCAGACCGCCCTAGTGTTTCCTCTTCGGGCGCAGCAGACCAGGCTACCTCAACCGATCCAACACTAGCTCTCCCAGCCAAACACCTTCAACACACCTCCCCGCACTCCACACGACGACACTAAAAATACAGTAAAGCGAGGCAAGGCCGCTGCCAGACCGCCCTCGGTGTTATCGGAACTGCCGGTCTGCATGGGCTAGCAGTTAGCTTAGCCTGCCCTGCTTCCGCGTCCTGTCAGACTGCCCTCGGTGTTGCCTCTTCGGGCGCAGCTCCAGGCAGGGCCATGGTCCCTGGGCCCACAGGATGCAGCAGACCAAGCTCTCCCAGCCGATCCAGTGCCAGCTTCCCAGCCAACAAACGAAGACACAAACTTAGATG
The DNA here is from genome assembly GCF_029633865.1 of Lampris incognitus. Classification (NCBI taxonomy): domain Eukaryota; kingdom Metazoa; phylum Chordata; class Actinopteri; order Lampriformes; family Lampridae; genus Lampris; species Lampris incognitus. The sequence goes on from NC_079218.1 coordinate 8,442,402, forward strand.
CAGACCTGGACAAAGACACAGCATGGACGGTACTGGGTGAGGCCGCTGCAAACGTGAATTCGCGCTGCCATCTACCCACACCAGAAGCGCAAATGACCAGCCTGGCACATCAGGTACATCCCTAGAGGGGGAGGTACTGCAACACCCTGCCCTGCTCCCTAGGTTGTGTTTCTTGTTGTTTCATGTTATTCATTCATTGTTTCTTGTTTTATTTTGAAGTACTTGCCTGTCTTGTCATTTCAGTTCTTGCCATCTGCCAACCCAGTATATTCCACATCTGTTCCCCATTCCCTCATTTACTCTCTAGTGTATTTAGTCAGTATGTTCTCCTCTCTGAGCCAGTTTGTCTTTTTACCCAGTGTCAAGCGATCCAGCCTTTTTTTGTTAGTGTCTTATTTGTTTGTTTTTGAAAATTTTTTTCTGCTTTGTTTAACATGGACCGTGCCTTTGTCTTCTCCTTGCCGGTGTAGCAGGCCAGATTAACCCCCCGCCAAACTCTACCAGGGTATAAGTCTGGCCTAGCCTAAAATATACCCCAGGCTGGTTTATATTTTGGGCTATGGCAGACTATACCCCTCTAGTCCAGATTACCCCCCCCCCCGCCCCGGGCTGTTACACCGGTATTTATTGTACTGTTCTGATTGACTACCTATGTACTGACCCTTTTTGCAAGTAGACTGTTTTGATTAAGATTCTGTCTCCAAGTTGTGCAATTGAGTCTCTTTTGCCAGTGTTTGCACCCGTCGTTACAGCCCAACCTCATGTTTACAGTCTGTTAACGCTAATTCATAATCTCCATAAGTGCAATAACATTAAGTTACAGGCACAGTAATTTTCTTTCCTAAATTTAAGCCCAGTGTGATTCAACACTGCTGTTAAAGCATTTATCTGTAGACCAATGTATAAAATGTTATATGAAGCATGTCATTAGCATGCAGCTAATTCTCGGAACTTGTGTAAATGCACAAAATGACAAAATAAAAATCCCTACTCATTCGCATCAATTGCTTTTTTCCCCTACTTAATTCAGCCCCTTTTATCTGAGGTTCTTTTTAACTTCTATTTCCTTAATGACTTTATTCAAATTATTTGTAGACATCATTCTGGTAAATCTGATTCAGACTGTCCTTATTTAAAGTTTGCAGAGAAAATGCTTTGAAAACAACAGTGCAGGATCTCTCATCTTCAAGGCCTTAAGACGCTTTTATTCAGAAGCTTTTCATTTAACCATGTAGTGTTTTCCCTGTCTGGTTGTGTTTTACTGCAGTGAAGCACTTTGACATTGTCTCCGACAGTGAAAGGTGATATACAAATAACATCATTATTATTATCATAGTCCTTAAATGATGCTAAAAACTGTAAAAATGGTAAATCTGAACAAATCTTACAATTTAAAGATCAAACATCTTGTTTCAAGATTATTTTTACTCATAGAACTATGTAAGATGCTTCTTTCTTTTTTTAATCATGATTTGAGAATATTGACCTAATTTGAATATTTTACTTGACTGGAAGATTATTTTGCCTGTTTTGTGGATTTTCTTACTGAATATGCTCAGTTTTGACATGGCATTTTTGCAGTGAATTTAAAAACGACTCCAGGATTTCCCTTTCCCTCTTCCTCCTCTCACCTTTATCTCCTTGCGGTTCTCCCCAGGTTTAAACACCAGGGTTCCCTCAGCAAATTCATAGTCAGCGCCAGCATTAGCAGACCCGTTTTCTGTTTGGTAGTCCACGTAGAATGTGTTCTGGCCCGTGCCCCCCTCACAGATCACCCCCAGACTCAGAGTGCCACAGTTCTCTGTGCACTGGTACTGGGCACATTCAAAGGAAATGTGGGAACAGGTGGCGCTGTCATCCTCTTGGGCCCCGTTGGTGGTAGAGCGCCGTGCGTGCTCAGCGGCGTGTTTCTTCAACACGTTGCCGGCGCCGATCATCAAGCGCGTTGCCTGGATGCGGTAGAAGGCGCGGCTCTTCCTCTGCTGAACTAGCGCCGAGTAGTTGGCCATCTCAATCAGCTGCTCCAGGTCTTTGTCAGGGTGCTTCTCCTTCAGGTCTTTCAGGATGCGAACCACCTGACCGAGAAACAAAAACAATGGAAACCCATCGGTTTTGAGTTGATACCACTTGCCTAGAGATGGTGTAGCAGTTCAATCCCTGACTCTTTTTTTTTTTAACAAAAGAAGCGGTAAAATATGTGATGCTCTCCATTTCTAGGATTTTGCAAATCTTTTATTGTGTACTTGGCATTAGTTAGGCACAGTTGCCCTTGAATGGCATGTTTGAGTCCTGCACGAGCTTGTCTCCTCAGCCCTAATGCCAGGCACACACATCAAGCATTTCAGCTAGTTTTTTCCAAGTCCAAGATGAATTTTCCAGGTCATAAGGAAATCTGCATGCACCCATCACCGACAATCCACTCAAACTAGTATGGGACTACAGCAAGAGTATCAGATTGGTTTTATCTTAATGTCTGACCAAAACTGCAGTACATTAAATAAACAGTAATAATTATTTTGTCATGTATTTTGTACCGTCTCTTTCAACTGAAAAAAAATGTAAAAGGTAGAATTTAGCTTTCCTAGTTTTCTTTTTTTGGGGGGAGGGGATTCCCCCCCCCTTTTCTCCCCAGTTGTACCCGTCCAATTACCCCACTCTTCCCGAGCTGTCCCGGTTGCTGCTCCACCCCCTCTGCCAATCCGGGGAGGGCTGCAGACTACCACATGCCTCCTCCGATACATGTGGAGTTGCCAGCCGCTTCTTTTCACCTGACAGTGAGGAGCTTCACCAGGGGGACGTAGCACATAGGAGGATCACACTATTCCCCCCAGCAACCAGAGGAAGCACTAGTGCACCGACCAGGACACATACCCACATCCGGCTTCCCACCCGCAAACACGACCAATTGTCTCTGTAGGGACGCCCGACCAAGCCGGAGGTAACATGGGGATTCGAATCGGCGATCCCCGTGTTGGTAGGCAACGGAATAGACCGCTACGCTACCTGGACGCCCCTACTTTTCTCTTTTTAAGAGCTCCCCCTGTTCAGCTCATCTCAGCTGATCTTTATTTTGATCATGTCGACAGACAAAGTCATTTATATGCAGCCAGTCAAATCAGCCACGGGATGCTGGAGCCTACCCCAGCACTCATTGGCTGGCAGGCAGGGAGACACCCTGGACAGGCTACCAGGCCATCACACAGGGCCGACACATTCACGCCTAGGGACAATTTAGCATGGCCGATTCACCTGACCTACATGTCTTTGGACTGTAGGAGGAAACCCACAGACACGGGGAGAACATACAAACTCCACACAGAGGACGACCTGGGATGACCCCCAAGGTTGGACAACCCCGGGGTTCGAACCCAGGACCTTCTTGCTGTGAGGCGACTGCGCTAACCACTGCGCCACCGTGCTGCCACTCAAAGAATATGAATATTAATATCATATTAATGTCATGAACATAAACGAGGACTAGACCACTCCCTCACAGTTCTTGAGACAATTAGAAATAGTTATGGACAAAGGTATAAAAATCACAAAGTGCTGCTGAATGGTTTAATATATAGTGTCAGCGCAATTTTAGACATGAAAGGTTAAATGTGATTACTATTTTCGGCCCGACCCTTTCTTGGCTTTTATAGTGTGGTATGCAATGACCATAGACTGCACGGCTGTGACACATGTAGTCCTTCCCCATCATATATTTTGGGCACAAGGATGGACAAAAACTTGTGTGATGCTCTCTGTTGCTCAGATTTTGAACATCATTTGGTGTGTGCTTGGCATAGCTCTCTTTCATTTTTGCAAACGTCTCAATAAAAAATAAAATTGGCCACAAAAAAAAAAAGAATTCTGAATGAGCAAAAACTGAAAAGAGAAACACCGAGTGACATGGGGAAAAAAAAAAAATCAGTGTTATGATCCATGATATCACGCAGGCAGATCTTTAGCGACAAGAGGCTACACCGCCACACTTCACCTCGTCTCTGTTCTGGTCGAGCTCGTTGCCTGTCTGCACAGAGACGGTCACGGTGGACGAGTTTCCAGGACACGCGTTGGCGTCGGAGTGCTTTCCGTCCAGGATCACATCAATTCCCTTGGGGGCCAGGTCACCTTCCATTTCCACCACGATGCCGTGCCTCTTGTCCGCACGGTACCGCTTGTGCATGTATTTATAGAAGAGCAGACGGCGGTCGGCGATCCAAGCCAGGACAACACACACAGGGAAGTAGAGCAGGGTCACCAAGGCTTCCCACACCTGGTAATAAACACCAAGGCATGTGTAAGCAGGCAATTGTGACACACACCTGCTCGGATGAAAATGTGCGTCAGATGAAACACATCACATTACACAACAAAGTGGTCTGAACTCACACACAGACAATGACGCTGACATAAGAACACTCACACACCACACACACGCACACACACTTCTACAATTCCAGGTGAGATGACAGCCAGTATGAGGTAGAGCCAGATGTAGGCGAAGATGCTCCAGAAAGCCGTGATGAAGAACACCCGCAGGTGTTTGATCTTGCGAGACTCTCCGACAGGGATCACCCAAACGCACACGCCGATGATCACGAACATGTTGAAGGCCGCGCTGCCCACGATGGTGCCCGGACCGAGCTCCCCGGCATCAAAGTTATGCCCACACACCTGACATGGAGACACCAAAGGGAAAGTTTTTTTTTTATCCCCATTGAGTACCAAGTCCTGCTGAGATCAGAACCTCTTTTGCAAGGGAGACCTGTTCACATGCATACACACATAACATACTTAAAAAAAAGCATGAAATTATGATAGGCGGCACAGTGGCGCCAGAGTTAGCGTGGTCGCCTCACAGCAAGAAGGTCCTGGGTTCAAACCCCGGGGTTGCCCAACCTTGGGGGCCATCCTCTGTGTGGAGTTTGCATGTTCTCCCCGTGTCTGCGTGGGTTTCCTCTCACAGTCCTAAGACATGTAGGTCAGGTGAATCGGCCGTACTAAATTGTCCCTAGGTGTGAAAGTGTGCGTATGTGTTGGCGCTGTGATGGCCTGGCGGCCTGTCCAGGGTGTCTCCCCGCCTGCCGCCAAATGACTGCTGGGATAGGCTCCAGCATCCCACGACCCCGATTTGGATGGGTGGCTTGGAAAATGGATGAAAAATGGATGGATATTTTCCAAGCCACTTATCCTAATCAGGGTTGCGGGATGCTGGAGCCTATCCCAGCAGTCACTGGGCGGCAGGCTGCCAGGCCATCACAGGGCTGACACACAGACACACACACACACACACACACACACACACTTTCACACACACACACACTTTCACACTTAGGGCCAATTTACCTGACCTACATGTCTTTGGGCTGTGGGAGGAAACCGGAGCACCCGGAGGAAGCCCACGCAGACACGGGGAGAACATGCAAACTCCACACAGAGGACGACCTGGGACGACCCCCAAGGTTGGACAACTTGGGTACAAACCCAGGACCTTCTTGCTGTGAGTCAACAGCGCTAACCACTGCTTCAGGCAAAATACACAAAATTTAAAACACTGCATTACAGTCATGTGAAAAATACAGAAATAATCAACATTTACAAATATCACTTATTATTTATATAACAATAAAGTATGAGCAAGCTGTTGGCAAGATAAAACGTAACAAAAGAAAGTAAATGTGAACAATAGGTCAATCACAGTTGACCTATGAGCTGACCTATATAAATAAGTGAATTTAATTAATCAACAAAGCCGCCACATGGGAACTAAAAGCTCTCTTTCTTTTTTGGGGGATTTCCCACCCCCCTTTTTTTCTCCCCAATTATGTCCAGCCAGCGTGATCCTCCCACACGCTACATCCCACTGGTGAAACTCCTCACTGTCAGGTGAAAAGAAGCAGCTGGTGACTCCACATGTATCAGAGGAGGCATGTGGTAGCCTGCAGCCCTCCCTGGACCGGCAGAGGGGGTGGAGCAGCGACCAGGATGGCTCGGAAGAGTGGGGTAATTGGCCAAGTACAATTGGGGAGAAAAGGGATGGGGGGAGAGGTTGTGTCCAGATGAACTGATTCAACTGTCTTTGATTTTCTTACTTGGATTATTGAGCATGAATAAAGACACTAGTTAAAGTAGGCACTAAAAGTTATATTTCTGAACTAAACTCATCATTCATTTTGAATTCTAAGTGAAATACAACTTGACTGCTAAAATCAACTTCCAGTAGAAACCAGTCTAGCCAGCTGGACTGGAGCATGAGTCTACTACCAGGTTTCCCCCCCGGTTAATTAATTCACTGTAATTTGGTAGCAGAAATTCAATTCAATGGATTATAGCCTATCTTAGCATAACTAATTCAACACACATTTTCATTACAGACTTGGTCATTCTGGGATGCTATAAAGGTGACACGCTTTAAATAAGACAGGAACCAACAAGGGAATTATTAGACGACTTTGTATAAGACGCGTTATTGACGTTAAAACAACGCTCTCCACTTCCCTCCTTTGTGTGAAAGAGGATTTGAAGGCTTGGGCGTACCTCGATGACGGAGAGCAGGATCTCCGGTGCTGAAGAGCCCAGGGCCATTAAAGTCAGGTTGGACACGGTCTCATTCCAGATTCGCACAGTAGTTACTGTTGTCTCTCCGTTTGGGTTGGAGATGGTAACTTCTTTTTCCTAGGCAGACAGAAAGGTTAGGACACACTTTTTATAGGTTGTACTAGTGAAGAGTTTCACCAGGAGTACGTAGCGCATGGGAGGATCCCGCTATTCCCCCCAGTTCCCCCTCCCCCCTGAACAGGCACCCTGACCGACCAGAGGAGGCACTAGTGTAGTGACCAGGACACATACCCACATCCGGCTTCCCACCTGCAGACACGGCCAATTGTGTCTGTAGGGACGCCTGACCAAGTCGGAGGTAACACGGAGATTCGATCCGGCGATCCCTGTGTTGGTAGGCAACGGAATAGACCGCCACGCTACCCAGATGCCCAGGTTGTATTACTTTTGATATAAATAATTTCATAAATAATGGCGATCATATTTATCTTGAAAATATAATCTATTATATAAAAAATGCTTACATCAAATCAACTATCGGAAGAATTTTCATTCAATCCGATGCATCATTTACTGGAGTTAACAAATCAGTCAATGTCAAAATGATAATAATAATAATAATAATAATAATAATAATAATAATGCATTTTATTTATGGGCACCTTTCAGAGCACTCAAGGACACCTTACAAAACGGTTAGAAAAACAAGTAGCACTGTATCTATCCATCCATCCATTATCCAAGCCCCTTATCTCAACCGGGATCATGGGAGGCTGGAGCCTATCCCAGCAGTCATTGAGCGGCAGGTCAGGAGACACCCTGGACAGGCCGCCAGTCCATCACAGGGCCAACACACACCTAGCGACAATTCGGTGTGGCCAATTCACCTGACTTACATGTTTTTGGACTATGGGAGGAAACCCACGCAGACACGGGGAGAACATGCAAACTCCACACAGAGGATGACCCGGGACGACCCCCAAGGTTGGACTACCCCGGGGCTCGAACCCAGGACCTTCTTAATGTGAGGCGACCGCGCTAACCACTGCGCCACCGTGCCGCCCTTCATGCAAAGCATACAAAATTAAAATAACGGTGAATAAGACAGTACAAATCCTGTATTTACATTATAAAAGGTAAACAGGGCCCCGAGAACAAATACTATCAAACTACCCCATATCGCAAGCCCGCCCTCCCACACCCAAAACTGGGGGCTATAAACAAGAGAGACATGACATGGAGATATTCCTGTGATTTGGTCCGTGACAGAAAAAAACCAAAAACAATCCAGTCCACATCCACAGAGGGGAGAGAGTTAACATAGGAAAGAATCGAGTTCATAGTTTATAACAGAAGTTACCAGAAGAGCCTCAAAGATTATATCTAATTTTTTGGTAGTTGGAGAAAACCCATTACATCCCTTAGCCAAGAACTGGTAGGTAAGGGCTATGTATACATCCAGTGCAGTAGTATACGTCTAAGGGCGATAGGAGAAAATTACATTATTTTGGCCAGCAAGATGAAAAAAAAAAAAAACACAACTTGTTGAAAAGGAAAGGTTAGCACTTTGAGATTTGTTTCTAAGTTACATCAGGTAACTTTTTAACTTTAACATATCATTATCAAATTCATCTCCGGTCATATAGTATGAAGGCTATGAGAGAATGACACAGTCAGCGTCCAGATCCTTTCCACTGAAGCCTGTTTACGTTTTTACTGTAAAGTATGTTGATTCTCGTATTGATGCTGTTTTTGTTGCAGTGTGTTGGGACATCTCGGTGTGATAATGCACTTTAAATGAACTCTGACCTGACTTGACTTGTTTTCACTTTACACTTAGTCTGCCACAGCACAAAACCTCCTGGGAAATATATACCGATGAGCCAAAATATTATGACCACTCACAGGTGAACCGAATCATGTTGATAATCTCCAAACAAGGGCACATGTCAAGGTCTGGGTAGATCAGATGGTAAGTGAACAATCAGCTCTTGTAGTCAACATGTTGGATGCAGGAGAAATGGACAATAGTAAAGACCCGCGCGACTTTGACAAGGGCTAAATTATTATGGCCAGACAACTAGGTCAGAGCATCTCTGAAACGGCAAGGCTTGTGGGGTGCTCCTAGTCAGCAGTGGTGAGCAGCTACCGACAGTGGTCCGAGGAGGGACAAGCAACAAACCAGCGACAGGGTGTTGGGCGCCCAAGGCTCATCAATATGTGAGGACAACAAGGGCTATCCTGTCCGGTTCGACCCGACAGAAGGTCAACTGTGGCACAAGTCACAGAACATTTTAATGATGGTTACAGGAGGAATGTGTGACAACACACAGTGTATCGCACCCTGCTGCATATGGGTCTGCATAGCTGCAGACTAGTCAGAGTACCCATGATGACTCCTGTCCACTGTCAAAAGCGCCTACAATGGGCATGCGAGTGTCAGAACTGGACCTTGGAGTAGTGGAAGAAGGTATCCTGGTCTGATGAGTCCCATTCTCTTTTAGATCACGTGGATGGCTGTGTACGTGTGTGCTGTTTACCTGGGGAAGTGATGGCACCAGGATCCACTGTGGGAAGAAGGAAATTTTCAGCTGGGAAACCCTGGGTCTGGCCATTCATGTGGATTTCAATTTGACACATGCCACCTACCTAAACATTGTTGCAGACCAGGTACACCCCTTCATGGCAATGGTATTCCCTGATGGCAGCGGCCTCTTTCAGCAGGATAATGGCCCTGCCACACTCACACATTGTTCAGGAATGGGTTGAGGAACATGATGAAGAGTTCAAGGTGTTGTCTTGGCCTCCAAATTCTCCAGATCTCAATCTGATTGAGCATCTGTGGGATGTGCTGGACAAATCTGATTCACTGCAGCTCCACCTCACTTACTTTACTTAAAGGACTTGAAGGATCAGCTGCTAATGTTTTGGTGCCAGATAGGGGTCTTGTAGAGTCCATGCCTCGGCAGGTCGGCACTATTATGGCAGCACTTGGAGGACCAACAATATATTAGACAGGTGGTCATAATGTTTTGGCTCATTTGTGTATAGGCCTTGCTTTATAACACACATGTAAGTATAGTAATTTTACTTTACCTTGTCTGTGGACTTCTGGGATAGTTTTCTGAACTGCGTTTTTTTTTTTTAATTTATTTCTGATTTTCTCCCAATTTAGTGGCCAATCGCTCCCTATTTTAATTCAAACACCCACCCTTGTACTGCATGCGTTCGCCAACCGCATCTCTCCGGTCGGCAGTCTCGAAGGAGACGCCTCCCCACTTCCGTGACAAGGCGAATCCAGGCCGAACCACTGCTTTTTCCAACACACACAGAGACACATTCATGTGACGAACACAAGCCGACTCCACCCCCCTCCTGAAGACAGCGTTGCCAATGATCGCTGCTTCGTCGAGTCCGGCCATAGTCGGATCTGATGAGACCGAGGCGCGAACCCCAGTCCCCAGTGGGCAACTGCATCGACACAAAGCCGATGCTTAGACCGCTACACCACTGCGGACCCTCGTGAACTACGGTTTTTAAATAAATGTGCTACTCGAAGATTTAAAAAAAAGAAGCCCCAAGGTTGTCTCTGTGACTGCTGACATAAAAGACATTGCTGAAACCCAAAAGGTTGCCTTGAGCTGGTTGAATGCCATGTGCAATACAAATAAAACGTATTACTTTTAGCTGGAAATAGAAACAACTTAATGATACCTGAGAGGTGATGACCTCTATGGAGGCCATGAAGCGATCTGCGATGATGGACACCCCCAGGAACATGTACATGAGGCAAATGAAGTACACCACTGCCCTCCCCGTCTGCTCCCCAATGGGAGGGTTGATTGGCATCCACACTGGCAGCAGGATACCCGGTTTGCACACCACCGGGCTCGTGCATGCCCGCTTGCTGGACCCCGTGGTATTACCCGATGCCTGGGGCTGCTGAGTCCCCGACGCCCGCTGCACAACCTGGGGCCTTGATGAAGAATTGCAGGGCTGGGAGAGGAAGAGGAGGGAGAGGAGGAGGAAGAGGACGGGGGAGTAGTAACAGGGGATGGGTCCCATGTTATCCCTGAGTCAAGTGGTGCCTGGGGTCACCAGGTAGGGGAGGGGGGCGGGGAGCAGCTGGGTCAGAGGACTCTCCTGGGGTAACAGAGAAAGCAATAAGGGCAAGTGGAAGAAGGGGGAGGGGGTGAGGGAAGGATGATGATGCAGTCAAAGTTTCAATGACTATTGATAATAAAATTCTTGCCCCTATCTGTCTTTGAGTACTGTACAGTGTAAATTGGATTGAGATAGGATGGACGGAGGTTTGGGGTTGGATTGGATGGAATGGGTACATGTGTCCTCCTTTATTCTGCGTCATCATTTTCCAACATTCTTCATGTAATACTCTTATTACTTTTGGTTTAACTGATGATGATATCGTGATAACTTTTCTTTTCAAGTAAAGGCCTTGGAGGATCAAGAGCCTGTGATGAAGGTGACCACATTATGAATGCTTTCTAAGATGTTAAGTTATCTCTTACAAGCAAAAAGTGCAAAACAGGCAGACATCGTTTCAACATTTTTTGAAGTATTATTTGTTTTGTTTTCATCCATGGGTGAAATGTCAATATCAGAGTAGTTGTCCCGAAAAACGTCACTTTCACAGTATTTACGCGCAATGGTTGAGAGGCATAAACATTCAGAGCCCATGGTCTCATTAGAGCAACGAACACATGGGAAGAGGAGGAAGTCCAGGCTTTCAATTAGCTCGTGTCAAAGTGAAGGAAAGACTCAAAATCCCTACTGCGAACATGAAACAGGCAGTCTAAAGAGGGGCGGCTCAAAATGTGTGTGTGCATGTGTGTGTGTGTTTGCATCTTCATTTGAGGAAGACCTACAGTACTTAAAACCATCTTACTCAAGCACACAGAAACCTTTATGGTTGCAGGATGTGTGCTGAGGCGTCTGTAAATTATTCCCTCTGCGATGATGTTCATGTAGAGAAATTCAACCTGCCTCAGGAACTGCTGATTCAGTTCTACACTGCAATAATCCAGTCTGTCCTCTGCACATCCATCACTGTCTGGTTTGGTTCGGCCACCAGACAGGACAGGGACAGACTACAATGGACAGTTAAGTCTACACAGAAAATCATTGGTGCCAACCTGCCCTCCATTCAGGACTTACACATCTCCAGACTCAGGAAAGGCGTAGGCAACATCACTGCAGACCCATCACACCCTGGTCACAAACAGTTCCAATTCCTCCCCTCTGGCAGGTGCTACAGAGCACTGCACCCCCAAAACAATCAGATATAAAACGTTTCTTTCCATGGGCTGTCATTCAAATGAACACTTAACACTGTTAAATAAATCCAACCATTTTGTATATACTATACTGTAATGTACATTGTACATATACTGGTACGATGTCATGTCCATCTACCTCGGGGATGTATGTAAGCAACCTGCTAACATCTATTTCAGCATCTCTGATATATTCTTCGTTTGATGGCTGGGAGAGGTGGCGCTGGATCGGCTGGGAGAGCTTGGTCTGCTGTGTCTTGTGGGCCAAGGGACCACGGCCCTGCCTGGAGTTGCGACCGAGGAGGAAACACTGAGGGCAGTCTGACAGGACGCGGAAGCAGGGCAGGCTAAGCTAACTGCTAGCCCATGCAGACTGGCAGTTCCGATAACACCGAGGGCGGTCTGGCGGTGGCCTCACCTGGTGTTGACTGTGATATTTTTGGTGTCATCGTGTGGAGTGCGAGGACGTGTGTCGACGGTGTCTGACTGGGAGAGCTGGCGTTGGATCGGCTGGGGGAGCATGGTCTGTTGCGTCCAGTGGGCCCAAGGACCGCAGCCCCGGCCTGGAGCTGCGCCCGAAGAGGAAACACTGAGGGCAGCCTGACAGGACGCGGAAGTGGGGAAGGCTTAGCTAACTGGTAGCCCATGCAGACCGGCAGTTCCGACAGTCATCCTGGCTGGCGTTTGTTCCCTTGGACAGTGATTTTTTTTTAGTTTGGATATTCAATTCAATTCAATTCAATTTAATTTATTGTCATTAAAAACATTGTGCAGGCACATGCTAAAAGTGAAATGAGGGCTGTGGCTTCACCAAACAGTGCAAGACAGACACAGACAAACACAGCAAACACAATATAAGATATACAAACATGAAGACCAAAAGCTAAAAATAAGTTAAAAAAGAGCAAGAGTACAAAATATTCAAAAATATCTACAGACATTCAGTGGGTGGCCAGGTTCAGGTGGGCAACAGCTTGTGGAAAGAAGCTGTTTTTGAGCCTGGTAGTACAGGCTCTGAGGCTCCTGTAGCCCCTCCCAGAGCGCGGGGGGAAAACAGTTCATGGTTGGGGTGGGTGGGATCTCTGCTGATGCTGAGACCCGTTCGAAGGCAGCATTTGTGATAAATGTCTTTTATGGCTGGGAGCTGGGTACCAGTGATATGCTGGGCCGCCTTGGTGACCTGCTGCAGAGCTTTCTGGTCTACTTAGGTGCAGTTGCCGTACCACACTGAGATGCAGCTGGTCAGGATGCTCTCTATGGTGCAGTGGTAGAAGTTGGTGAAAATTTTGGGGGACAGATGGGCGCTCCTCAGCCTCCTCATGAAATTCAGGCATTGTTGGGCCTTTTTCACAAGGGCCTGGGTGTTTGATGTCCAGGAAAGTTCCTCGCTGATGTGGACTCCAAGGAATTTAAAGCTGGAAACATGCTCAACTTCTACCCCATTTATGTGTATGGGGGAGTGGCTGCAGCTTCTAGACCTCCTGAAGTCCACAATCAGCTCCTTCGTCTTCTGCACATTGAGGACAAGGTTGTTGGTAGTACACCATGATGTGAGGTGCTGAATCTCGTCCCTGTAGGCCATCTCATCACTGTCGGTGATACGGCCAATGACTATGGTGTCATCTGCAAACTTAACTATAACATTTGAAGGGTGAGTTGGCAGGCAGTCGTGGGTGAAGAGGGAGAAAAGGAGGGGGCTCAGAACACAGTCTTGAGGGGCACCTGTGCTGAGGGTCAGGGTGGAGGAGGTGTGGTCACCTAACCTAACAGACTGAGGTCTGTTGGTCAGTAAGTCCAAGGTCCAGTTACAGAGGGAGGGGTTGAGGCCAAGGGAGAGGAGTTTGGTGGTTAGTTTGGCGGGGATGATAGTGTTGAAGGCAGAGCTATAATCTATAAACAGCATCTGGATGTATGTGTTGTTAAGTTCAAGGTGGGTCAGAGCAAAGTGCAGGGCAGTGGCAATGACATCCTCAGTAGACCTTTTGGGATGGTAGGCGAACTGATGTGGGTCGAATGTGGGGGGATAATGTTTTTGATGTGAGCCAGAACCAGTCTCTCAAAGCAATTCATGGCAATGGGGGTGAGTGCTACAGGTCGGTAGTCATTCAGACATGTGGATGTTGGTTTCTTGGAGATAGGAATGATAGAGGTGGTCTTAAAAGCATGCCGGGACTATGGATTAGGACAGAGAGAGGTTAAATATAGTTGTGAAGACCTCAGCCAGCTGGTTGGCACATTCCCGGAGGATCCAACCTTGTATGCCGTCCGGTCCGGCAGCCTTCCATGTGTTTACTCTGCGCAGTGATTCTCTGACCTCTGTGATCGATAGAGTGAGCACCTGGTTTTCCGGGTGGCTGGGGATTTTTGTGGCTGGGTCAATATTGTCCTCGTTGAAGCGGGCATAGAAATGATTTAGCTCGTCTGGCAGGGAAGCATCATGGACAGTGGGGCCGCTATTGGAGCTTTTGTAGTCAGTGATAGACTGAATGCCTTGCCACATTCGCCGGGGATCGGAGTTATTGTGAAAAGTGGTCCTCTATTTGTAGAGAATATTTATGTTTGGCTGTTCCGATGGCCTTTCTGAGGTTGGATCTGGCTGCGCTGTAGGCCTCACAGTTACCTGAGTTGAATGCTGCATCCCAGACTTTCAGCAGCTGCTGGACCTCACTGGTCATCCAGGGTTTCTGGTTTGAAAGGCGCAGATTGATTTTTTTGTTGCGACACTCTCAGTGCAAAAGTTAATGTAGGCTAGTATGGCAGATGCCCGTTCATTAATGTCTATATGGGAGCCATGGGTAGCTGAATGTGCAAAAATACTCCAGTTTGTGTTGTCAGAACAGCCCTGGAGTTCAGAGACTGTGCCTTCTGACCAGACAGTGATTGTCTTTACTGCTGGCTTGACCCGTATTATTAGGGGTTTGTAAGCTGGGACCACGAACAGGCAGAGGTGGTCAGAATGCCCCATGTGGGGGCAGGGAGTAGCTTTGTATGAGTCCTTAATGTTTGTATAGAGATGGTCCAGGGTGTTTTGTCCCCTAGTGGGGCAGGAAACATGCTGATGGAACTTGGGCAATACAGCCCTGAGGCTAGCCTGGTTAAAATCACCACCTATGATGAAGGCATTGTCCGGGTGTTTGGTCTGTTGTCTGCTGATGGCACATTGAAGCTGCTTAAGTGCTACCTTGGCATCAGCATGTGGGGGGATGTATAAAGCAGCGATGGTAATGGCCATTAGCTCCCTGAGCAGGTAAAACATATCCAAGAACTACAAGAACACACATACCAAACTAACACATATATCTAAATTAACACATATAGTCAAACAAAAAAAAACAAATCACCGTCCAAGGGAATGAACACCAGCCAGGATGACTGTTGGAACTGCTGGTCTGCATGGGCTAGCAGTTAGCTTAGCATGCCCCGCCCCCACGCCCTGCCAGACTGCCCTCGATGTTTCCTCCTCGTGTGCAGCCCCGGACAGGGGCCGCAGTCCCTGGGCCCACTGGACGCAACAGACCAGGCTCCCCCAGTTGGATCAAACACCAGCTCTCCCAGCCAGACACCCTCAACACACCTCCCCGCACATCACACGATGACACCAAAAACACCACGGTCAACACCAGGTGAGGCCGCCCTGGGAGTTATGAGAACTGCCGGTTTGCATGGGCTAGCAGTTAGCTTAGCCTGCCCCACTTCAGCATCCTGTCATACCGCCCTCAGTGTTACCTTCACGGACGCAGCTCCAGGCAGGGCCATGGTCCCTGGGCCCACGCGATGCAGCAGATCAAGCTCTCCCAGCCAATCCAGCGCCAGCTCTGCCAGCCATCAAACAAAGACAAAACTTAGATGCAGATGTGGACAAAGACACTGCATGGACAGTAGTGGGTGAGGCCGCCGCAAACGTGAATTCGCACCGCCATTTTCCACACACTGGTACAGGGTGAGGCCGCTGCAAACATGAATTCGCGCCACCATCTTCCATCTTTTTACTATTCTACTACAGGCTGGCGACAATAAATATGCTGTCAGCTACCCGGTCATCGTAGCGTCTTAATTTAACAATACACAACGCAGAATGAACTCTGCTACAAAACGTTATATTTAACTGTACATCTCCGAGTCTCATTTAAGCATTCCACTGTGCTCCAGTAGCCGAACCTCACTGGTCCATCTCATATTGTAGTATTAACAATCAGTCCCTCATAGGTGCTACATAATAATTGTATACAAATCAATGGTCATGTCTGCCATGCTCTATGGGATGGCAGCAGTAACAACAACAGATGTGATGGCTAGAATCGCCATCACAGGTAGCAGATGAACATGCTGTGTTGGCCCTTGGGAGTGACTAGAAAAGACTGCAAGAGAAATGAATTGAGAGCTACCTTTAAGAGCTGAGGGATGGATGGGAAATTGAGAGAGGCAAGAGTGAGATGGTTTGGATTGGACATGTACAGAGAGGAGGCATAGATAGACTATATGGGAGAGAAGGTACTGGACATGGAAAAACCTGGCAAAAGAAAAAGAGCAAGACCAAGGAAAAGATGGAGAGCCCAGAGGACACGAGGAGGGTTGGACTGCGGGAGAGGGATGTGTCAGACAGAAAGCTATGGAGGGCAAAAATCCACTGTGGCGACCCCTGAGAAACAGGGAACAAGCTGAAAGAAGAGGATGCTGCAAGGGGAGAAACTTGGCAAAGGGAACTGCATCTTCTTGCCTTCCCATGTCATACATCGCATAAGAGCCAAATATCCTTCCGCAATGGTCAGTACAGAGCACATACTGAAGTGGATGAACCAATGGATGAGCTGTGATCATGTGCTATGCAAGCCTTTGTGGACACTTTTACCTTGAAGCTTGTTGGGACTGATCTAGACGTTGTCTTGTCAAATTATGTGCAATATGCTAAACATTTATTTGAATATCGAATAACGCATTGTAACGTGCAATTGGGACATGATCAGGATATGATGTAAATAATACGTGACGGTAGCTGCTCAATTGAAAAGGGGAAGGCCCATCATTCCGAAACCCTGATAGTCCGGAAAATTTTCCTATTGGACCGAACGCCCATTTGGCCGATAGCCCGTTATTGCGACAAAACAAAACAAAGTCACACAATAATTGTGCTTCGCATCCAATAACACTGTGTCTTTGTGTTTTCCCCTTGCCATTGCCAGACACAAAAGGTTTTTATTGGTAAACTGATCTTAATTACATGTCAAAATGACCCCAAGGGAAACTTAAGCGAGTGTTTAGTCATGGAGCCCCTGTGGTAGTCATTCATTGGTGCTAATTATAGTGGTTAGAAGTTGGTATAGTGGCAAAAGGGTATAAAACACGGAAGGCACTGGTGAGTATTATCTTGCATGAAATCCATTAATGTGTCTCCTGACTGCTGGGAATTAAGAAAATTAAATTGCATTCCACCATATGCCTCATTGACCTGGTTAAATGTAAATGGGTCAGAGTAATATACATGAGTGTGCATTAGCCCAGTCTGTCTCATCTGTCTAGACCGTTAACATAGCAAATAGTAGGTCAGCACTGGGCCAACATAGGACCAAACAAGATAACAAACAAAATAAGAGGGTGAAAGATGGTGAAGAGAACAGACAAAGTAAAACAATAAATGATGGCTGTAAGAAAACCGAGTTAAAAAGAGCAAAAGAAAAACTTCTCACATTATAAAAGAAAGGTTTTAGTTATTCACACCCCCCTTTTCTCTCCCCAATTGTACCCGTCCAATTATTCCACTCTTCCGAGCCATCCTGGTCACTGCTTCACCCCCTTTGCTGATCCGGGGAGGGCTGCAGACTACCACGTCTCCTTCGATAAATGTGGAGTCACCAGTCACCAGTCACCTCTTTTTACCTGACAGTGAAGAGTTTCACCGCAGGGGACGTAGCGCATGGGAGGATCACGCTATTCCCCCCAGGTCCCCCTCCCCCCCGAACAGGTGCCATGACCGACCAGAGGAGGCGCTAGTGCAGCGACCAGGACAGATACCCACATCCGGCTTCCCACCCGCAGACACGGCCAATTGTGTCGGTAGGGACGCCCAACCAAGCCAGAGGGAACACGGGGATTTGAACCAGCGAGCCCCGTGTTGGTAGGTTAATGGAATAGATCGCTATGTTACCCGGATGCCTGTAGAGTCATAATTAATGTTTTCTCACACATACCCACATCCGGCTCCCCACCTACAGACATGGCCAATTGTGTCTGTAGGGACACCCAACCACGCCGGAGGTAACATGGGGATTCGAACTGGCGATCCCCGTGTTGGTAGGCAGCGGAATAGACCGCTACGCTTCCCGGATGCCCAAAAGAAAAGTTTTGTAATGAGGTAGATTACAGAAGCAAAGTTTGTTGCTTTCTATTGATTAGGACACAACTTCCCGCAACTCAAAAGCCAAACCGTCTTTGTTGTCAGGTGTTTCCTGGCATCTAATATGGACTGCACAATGCCACATATGATCTGTAAATAAACTGTGTCCCTTAATAGAATTAAAGGGAGGAGATGATCCTGAATGACCAAAACAAAGGTTTTAAGAGATTCAGTATTCAAATACTTTTAAGTATTGATTTGCTATGTATCGGCTCAGGCAGGTTTGTTTTTACATGGGGCAGATCAAAATCTGCCCTATGACTGTCTAATTGCAACCTAAAGCTATGCACAGAGTCGACTCTGTTACGGCTCTGCTCCTGCCTACCTGTTACGTCTCTGTTCCTGTCTACCTGTTACCAGGTAAGTGTTGAGTGTGACTCCATAACTTATTTATTGACTATTTAAGTCTTATAAGTAATAATTTAGTCATGATGTTATTACACCTGTCACTGCTCTTTACTCAACAACCCTCATCTGTCCAAAGGTCACATTTCTGAACTGATTTGATGTTAAACGGTAGCTTTCTCCGGAATCATCTAAAATGATTATATTTCTCAAGTCACCTCAAACGAATATTTCTCCAGTCCAAAATGACTATCATAAATGAAAGGAAGAGTGATCTGTGCAAAAACATATGTTCATTTTTTTGTTTTAAACGTTATAAATAGTATGGACTAAAACAGCACAAAAATATTTATAGCAGACAAGAAAGGTCAGTTTGCATGCATATATTCAAGCCAGGGTTTGTTCTGAGTTAGCTAGTTAGTCGGTCATTTGAAGTGCAATAAATGGGAGTTGCAATAAGCAGATGTCGCAGGTTCGTTTCGGGGTTTACGAGCGTGTCTGTAAATGTGTGTGTGTATAGCAGAGAGCGGCAGTGCATTCTCTGTCCGAGTCGTCAGCCAGCCTACCCCTTCCAGTCCCCCTTGCTCAGGTGAGACCACATTATTGCGCATTGTGAATTGTAACAGATACTGGGGTGCTGCATCTTTGATGCTGCCTGTTCTCCGCTAGCTCATTATGGGGTTGCGATTCAGAAACACAGCCCAGAGGGCCACTGCATCACATTTCACTTTCCAAGGCCTGCTATGGTTACCTCGATCTCAGACAGAGGGCCACCTTACACCAGTGGGGGGTTGAGGGGATGGGGTGTGGGGGCATACCAAAAATAACTATTTCACTATTCGGATTTGGATGAGAACTCTGCCCTGGTAATTGAGTGAAACGTGCAGACAAACAACAGGTTAAAATAACACACAGAGAAACAAACTACTCCCATGCATGAAACGAAGGGAATAACCAAATACAAAAAGCATTTCTACACAGGCGCTTAAATAGTATCTGCAGTAAGCTGTAAGAAAAAAAACCCAATCCATTTGCCTGTATTAGCATTCCTGGAAGGTTGTTTTATGGAGTCTAAGTGGCTTGGTATTACAGGGCTAAGCCCCAAATGGAGACGCTCTGCTCTCTTTGTTAAGTGGTCCATACTCCTCTAAGATGGCCTGTGGCCTGTGCTCTGCAGTAAAGCAACACACAGCAATATTGGAGCATCAGCTAATCAAGAGACAGCCCAGTGCTGGAAGAGCTGGATGCATTATTCATTAATGTGCACTTCTAAATATAGTAGGTCATCTCTTCCCTCCATGTCCACTACAAGCAACTGTGTAAACATCATTTAGTAGATTAAGTTGATAAAGGGATCACGGCACAGATTATTTTCTTCCTGTTGAGAAATCCAGAAGCTTCTATAAATTCACACTGGGAGACATTTTGATCACCTGGTCAATTCCCATCCCCGTCACTTCTTCCCTTTACAAATAATATCTGCTGAAATATGCTGACCTTTTCTTCTTTCAGCTTATTCCCTGTTTGTCAGGGGTCGCCACAGTGGATTTTACAGTTTCCATTGGTACCCTGTGAGGGCACAGCACCAATGGCGGCCGATATTAACCTGGGCCTTGACCGATCCGGTATGGAGCCTCGACCGATCCAGTATGGTCTTCTCAATCCGCATACTGATTTGGCACAATTTTACGTCGGATGCCCTTCCCGACACAACCACTAACCCTGTATGGACCCTGTGTATCTGCTGGAACATTTTGACCATACTCCAGGAATCCCCTTCCTTGGGAAACAGACAGTGAATATCAAGCGAGAGAAACAAGAACACAACTGTTGTATGACTGTTGTGCTCAAAATGATGCAGGATCGTTAAAGTTTGCAACTGGAAGTAGGGTTGGTATTGACTGCATATTTTCAACTGACTAGCCAACACTATATATCACTTAAATCATGTCCTGACTGGATGCTTAACAGTGACATTGTAAAACAGCGGGGGGGGGTCGTGGGGTGTTAAGACGATTGTGGTCTCTGTTGCCTTTCGCTCTCCAGGAACACTGAGCATCTCCCCTTACCGCCTCCAACACGGCCCCTGTCTGTCAGCGCCAGTGATAAGTGATTGCCTGGGATTAACTTACACCGATAGCAGCGATAGTAAAATGGGAGTTAGCACCTTTTACCGTTTAATATTTCCTGCCCATGCTGTGACGGCGGGGTAACTTCAGGTGAGAGACATCGTTGTGATGATCAAAACATTCAGGTGAGAGTCCGAAACAGAGATGAGGACAGTGAAGGGTATTTGGAACTATAAACCGATTCATCTTAACTACGACTTAATTTACAGTTTGCAAAAAAGCCATTATCATGATATGATATTTGGTTGCATGTAGATACTGCACACTTGTTTACAGAATGTATGGAATAGCCACAGAAAAATAATAATTACTCCATAGTATTTGTGGTATGAATGTTTGGAAATATGCTGGAGCTCTATGAGAATATACGTATATAAAACAATTTTTTTTCCACTTACAGCAAATTTCATGATGACTTTAACGTGCATCCATGTGTGTGAGGGTTATAACCTGCTATGCATGCATCAATTCTTGTCTTGTCTTGTCTTGTCTTGTCTGTTATTGGCCACTATTTAGACTCCTTGGGCTGATTTTAGGGTGCATTTTTAGACAGACCCTACACTGTAGCCAAGATATAACTAGAGTTTACCTACATTTGTACTCATTTGCAATCATTTTATATATCTATTTACTTTTGTCACATGCATAAAAAGTTCTCTCGCCTAATATATAAAGTGCTGTGATTGTAAGGTGTTGTAGAGCCACTGACAGGGTGTGCATAAATCTAATTCTCAGATTTCTGTCTTTTTAAAGTCAATTCTGCACAACGATGCAGAAGAATTACCAGCTCTTAAAAAATTACACGTCTTTAATTTATTCTTTTTTTTTTACTGCTGCCCATCTCTTGAAATTAATCTTAATCATCTGACAAAACCCCAAATTCACATGTAAAAACCTGGTTCCAGTAGCTCTCTGGGTATACAGAGTTATTCAGTTTGAGTTGAAGTGATTTACAGCAAGTTACTAGGTCTTTCATTGCCTTGCTCAATAATGGCAATGTCATCGTTACTAAACACCATTTGATTCAAGCCCATCCTAATATGACGTTGGGCCGGGGCACCCGGGTAGCATAGCGGTCTATTCCGTTGCCTACGAACACGGGGATCACTGGTTTGAATCCCCGTGTTACCTCCGACTTAGTCGGGCGTCCCTAGAGACATAATTGGCTGTGTCTGCAGGTGGGAAGCCAGATATGGGTATGTGTCCTGGTCGCTGCACTAACGCCTCCTCTGGTTGGTCGGGGGAACTGGGGGGAATAGCATGATCCTCCCATGCCCTATGTGCCCCTGGCGAAACTCCTCACTGTCAGGGGAAAAGAAGCGGCTGGCAACTCCACATGTATCGGAGGAGGCAGGTGGTAGGTCTGCAGCCCTCCCCGAATTGGCAGAGGGGGTGGAGCAGCGACCGGGATGGATCGGAAGAGTGGGGTAATTGGCCAGATACAATTGGGGAGAAAGAGAGGGGGGGGGTCAAATAAATATACAAATAATATGACGCTGGGCCAAACTATCAGATACGAAAACAGTAAAACAGTAAGAATGGACGCAAGGATTCACTTTCCCGGGCTCACACTGAGAGGCAGTTGTGTGAACTCATCGGCTGAGGGATTTTCCAGCTCTCAAGCAGATAACAAGCATGTGTAGAATGAGCGAATGATTGCCCAAGAAAAATAAGCTTACTGGCAAGTAAGCACGATCAGAGGACACAGTGGGTTCATAATTAGTTAGACTTTGTTTGGATTTGGTGGCTTTTTTCCACCAAGTCCAATTAGTTAGTAAAGGAAGACTGCAGGAACGTTGTGCAATAGAAACAAAGCTTTCGGCCAGCGCCGTCATTTGTGGTGAACTTTTAATATATCTCCATGCTAGGAAAAATCAGAGAGTTTCCTGGCGTGACCTGATGTGAATAACTCTGTTGGTCTAAGATGACGAGATGTCACACACACGTTCAGGTGTGTTGTTCAGTCTCAAGGTATGATACTCTCTAGATGAGCTGTGAGCCAGCGCTCACAACAAAATCCACGGCCGGAAAACACGAAAGAATCACGCAGAAGTAGAAATCAAACGTCACCAAACTGTTGTAAAAGTTTTACGGCTGACTTGGAAAACTATAAAAGAAACAATTTACATTTTAACTTGTGTCATCCGATGGAATTCTTTTTTTTCTTCTTCTAATATTTTCAGTTTTGTATTCAAGACACACACAACCTAAAACAAAACAAAACAAAAAATAACAGACAAAAAACAAAAAAAGGAAACAAGGACGGAAAAAAAAAGCTGCCAGACATATAGGTATATAATATAACTTAGTTCACAGCAATTTTCAAGAAATTACACAGGTATTACAAGAGGACAGATAAAAAGTAAAGAGTACCGGGTTGCATCACTACAGACTGTAATTATTTTTCTTTTAGATAGTCAATGAATGGACCCCATATGCTCAGGAATCTACTGGGTGCTTTAGGTTTATGGGGTTTATGGGATCCTCTGTATGATCATGATCATTTCTTTGAGCCATTTCTGAAAGCAGGGGGCGTAGGTGATTTCCAATCTGTTAGGATAATTTTCTTGGCAGCTACCATGCCAACCATCAGTGCCGATTGTTCCTCAGGTGTGCGGCTTAAAGCAGACTCTGAGCATCCAAAGAGTGCCGGTTCTGGATCAGGAGGAATGTCTCTTTCATAGACTCTGGAGAACCACTGGAATATTTCACACCAAAATTTGTGTAAATGAGGACAGAGCCAGAAAAGATGCGCGAGAGAACCTTATTCAACTTTGCATTTATCACACAGAGGAGAAACGGACGGGTAAATTTTGTGTAGTTTGGTCTTTGAATAGTGGAGCCTATGGATGACTTTGAATTGGATCGGTTTATATCTAACACCGATCGAGCAAGTTTAGATTCTAGTCAAACCTTCATTCCAAGTGTCATGGGACATTTCAAGATTCAGCTCAGTGGGCCAGGCTTCCTTCAGATGGTTAGTAGCTACAGAAGCGGTAAACAGACACACAAAGTGCGATATCAGATGTTTGGAGTCCGGAGGAAGCTGCAGGTGGTCAGTAACGTGCAGTGAGGTCCATGGCTGGGTAGGCAGTGAACTATATTTATTTGTGCCTGAGAGAGGCACATGCAAACTCTGCCTCAGCAGCCTCCATTCACGAATGCTAGCTTTGGGAGCAAACCATCCTGAAAAGGACATGCCTTTTATTGATAAAACAACAAGTTTTACATGATTTTTTAAAAAATATATATTTTTGACAACAATCTTAACAAATTAAAGTTAACTAAATAAATGTTGTGCCTATCATGATATATTTTTTTCTTATTAGCCTGGGTGAGGCGCTGCCTACCCTGTCTCCCCTGACTGCACATCACTGCAGGAGGTCATAGAATGGGCAACTCGCTGGCCTGTTTTCAAAATTTGGAATTTTGTCTTTGACATAACGCCTAACTTGGAGATAACAAAAGAAGTGGGAGTTAGGGATGTTAAATTTTGCTTTCAACTGATTAAATGATGCAAACTTTTTATCTACATATAAATCTCCAAGGGCCGCAATACCCCTTTCCCTCCAGACGGCAAAAAGGAATGGTTATTACATATAGGAGTGTATATTGAGACATTAGGCAGTTTGGTAACACTTCATCCAATGGAATTTTAACAGGATGTGCGTGTGTGTGTCTATGTGTGTCTTGGGGGGAGGGGGGTTAAGGCAATAACTGTTGTTATGTACAGATTTGCCATTGGTCAACCACTACATCAAGAAGGGAGAATCCATAAATCATTAGTCTATCATGGGGGAACAACTGGAAAATTAATCCCAAATCCATCCATCCATTATCCAAGCCGCTTATCCCAAGTGGGGTCACGGGATGCTGGAGCCTATCCCAGCAGTCATTGAGCGGCAGGCAGGGAGACACCCTGGACAGGCCGCCAGTCCATCACAGGGCATCCCAAATGGATATTTAAAAAAATAAAATCCATTAAGGCCCAAATAAATAGAAACCCTGCAAGATCATATGAAGCGCTAGAAACTGATGCATGGGCCCAACTGACTCCTTCATAGAACGACCAGGGGAAAAAATGAAAAAGTTCCATAAATAGTAAATATTGGGACAACGCTTGTTGCTTAAGTGTTATATATCTCTCCATCCGAGTGGTGCAATCAACTTTTTTAGAGCTTTCAATGATCGAGACTACAAGAATGAAAACTGGAGCACAACAAAAATAACAGAAGTGTTCGACAGGCAAATTGTTTTTTATCAGCACTAACAGAGCAGGGTGGAAAGAGGTAGCAGATGATGGACGGATAGTGAAGAATGGTGAAGAGTCTAGGGGGATGTAGAGGATGTCAACAGACTGGACTGCTTTGGGTCAAGATGCCACTGCTGTAAGTCACACTTAGAAAGAAAGAAAGAAAGCCACTTTATTTTGTCATTGTAGGTTACAATGAATTTGTTCCCTGGAGTTTGTCGCCCGGGGACAAACTCCAGTTCTTCTTTCCATTGCCTTGCTCAGGGGCACAGACAGGAGTATTAGCCGTAACATGCATGTCTTTTTGATGGTGGGAGGAAACCGGAGCACCCGAAGGAAACCCATGCAGACATGGGGAGAACATGCAAACTCCACACAGAAAGGACCCGGGACGGCCTGGGGTTCGAACCCAGGACCTTCTTTTTCTTTTTTTTGGGGGGGGGGGGGGGGTTACCCCTTTTTCTCCTCAATTGTATCCGGCCAATTACCCCACCCTTCCGAGCCACCCCGATTTCTGCTCCACCCCCTCTGCCGATCCAGGTAGGGCTACAGACTATCACATGCCTCCTCTGGTACATGTGGAGTCACCAGCTGCTTCTTTTCACCCAACAGTGAGGCAAAAGCCAGGGGGACATAGCACGTGGGAGGATCACACTATTCCCCCCCCCCCCCGAACAGGTGCCCCAACCGACCAGAGGAGGAGCCAGTGCAGCGACCAAGACACATACCCACATCCGGCTTCCCACCCGCAGACACGGCCAATTGTGTCTGTAGGGATGCCCGACCAAGTCGTAGCCAACACGGGGATTCGAACCGCTGATACCCGTGTTGGTAAGCAACCGCCACACCACCTGGACACCCCACCTAGGACCTTCTTGCTGTGAGGCAACAGTGCTAACCACTGGGCCACCATGCCGCCCCTTACACTGAATAAAAGTCCTAGATCACACAAAATGTCCTACCAAGAAGTCTCCGATTAGATAAATAAGTGCAGAGCGTGTAACGTCATTAGCGCTATTTGAACGTGAAGAGATAAGATTTTACTACTAAATAAAGGCTAGCAGGTCACTAGTTTATTTAAGTATTAGCTACCATGTAATTCTATGCAAATCCAGGTGATCGATGCAAAGGGCGTCATGACTGACTGAAATAACAACTACGATAAAGGTATTTTTTAGTCATGTCTGTTCACCTGTGGGACCAGCATTCAGTTGTACGCTGACCGTTTAGCCAGTTGGGGCCGAGTATAAATCGCTGACACAAACCAGTCTCAGATGTTTCGATCAGGCCTGAGCTCACATGGTATGCATTCATCTAGCTGGGCCAGCTGGACGCCAATCAAAGCTGATCTCTTTCTACAAGAAACCCTTTAGAAAGCAGAAAAGCTCTACCAGCTATTACTACTCCATGCAATACGCCGACGCGACGATGCTGTGACGTTAAGACTACTTCGAAAATTACAATTATAAAAAAAACAGCAAAATGAACACACCAGCAGACATTATAGGGCTTAGGTAGGATACGGTTGTTCTAAGGGATGTGGTCTACTCTGTCACGTGCACCCACTCCCAAAAGTCACATGAAACGACAGGATGCTAAGAGGTTTTTGTTTCATGGCAACTATTATTGTCATATGCTTCTCACCTGCTGACATTATTTTCTAGTACTGAGCACTTCGTCCAACTTGGAGCGGGCGTCAACGTTTCTCTGCTGTCTTTGCAGGACATACCTTTGTTTGAACGTTGATGCACGGAAAATAACCACCAACTATTGAGTCCCGGCAGTATTTCCTACAGAATCCTGTAAAGCAGTCAGCTTGTAAATTCACATGAGAATTCATGAATTTATAATTTCCCTGACGGTGATGTAATCACTTTCTAGAAGTTAAACGACTATAAGGAATGTTGGTCAACCACCTGCTGCTTAGCTAGTACAGGAAGTCCCTGGGGTACGAACACCAATGCTTACGAACCGACGTCTGTAAAGCCTATCCATCCATCCACTACCCAACCAATTATCCTGCTCTCAGGGTCGCGGGGGATGCTGGAGCCTATCCCAGCAGTCACTGGGCGGCAGGCGGGGAGACACCCTGGACAGGCCGCCAGGCCATCACAGGGCCCGTAAAGCCTATTATTTAAAAAAAAAAAAAAATCAAGTTGCACTCGATGGTTCTACTTTGGACTACTGTGCGCGATGCTCAAAACACTGCGCGTTTCAGGCAGCTCATCAGCCCGAGGGAGAACAACGCCAAGCCGTTGTGGCCATTTTAAGTCACATCGCATAAACGTTGTTGTGTGTGTTGTGTTTTGACTTAAATTTTTCATGTTTATCCTTGCAATCATGGCTTCAAAGCATAAATCCGATGCAAGTGATGGTGATGCACTGAGCAAAGGAAGGCGATCACGACTGAAACGAAAGTGGAAATAATAACGCGTTCAGAGGGGGGTGAAACGCCAGCAAACATTGGAAAAACGTTAGGCTACAGTCAATCAATGATCCGGATAAAGGACAAGAGGGGGCATCCGGGTAGCGTGGCGGTCTATTCCGTTGCTTACCAACACGGGCATCCCTGGTTCGAATCCCCGCGTTACCGCCGGCTTGGTCGGGCGTCCCTACACACACAACTGGCCGTGTCTGCTGGTGGGAAGCAGGATGTGGGTATGTGTCCTGGTCGCTGCACTAGCGCCTCCTCTGTTCAGGGGGGAGCGGGAACTGGGTGGGAATAGCGTGATCCTCCTCCCACGTGCTGCGTCCCCCTGGTGAAACTCCTCACTGTCAGGTGAAAAGAAGCGGCTGGCGACTCCACCTGTATCGGAGGAGGCATGCGGTAGTCTGCAGCCCTCCCCGGATCGGCAGAGGGGATGAAGCAGCGACCGGGAAGGCTCAGAAGAGTGGGGTAATTGGACGGGTACAATTGGGGAGAAAAAGGGGGGATTCCAAAAAGAAAAAAAGTCCTCTCTGTCCATACAAGACTGACTAATTAGTCTTTAAAGTTGCCTATTTTACTTCTTTGTTTATTATGAAAAGCACAACAAACATGCTTAACTTGGAAAAAGTGTCGCTGTCGTTTTGACCAAATTCAAGCCAAATGCACATGTTTTGTAAAGGAAGGCTGCAGGGGAGAAAAAGTCTGACTGTGTCTACAATCACCTTACATCCTCCAGCATCCACATATGTATTTACCTATTTTACGAACCGAAGTTACCGAGGTTCATTTATAATACAGACACCAAGTATTTGTCCCTAAGTGACAGCTCCACTTTGGCCCTAATGCCCCTTTTCCACCGCATGGTACTGGCTCGACTCCACTCTGCTCTATTCGACTCTACTCGCTTTACTTCTTTGGGGTTTCGTTTTCCGCTGCAGATAGCGTCCCCTCACGGCGAAGCCCCGCTGGTCATTTGTGGGTGTGTTGACTGACTAGTTTGTTTTTTTTAAAGATTTTATTTCTATATAAATATATTTATATTTTATTTATAGTGGTATTTTTATGTCACCTTTCAGTATCGGCTCGGCTCACTTGGAACCTCAATGGAGTTGGTACCAAAAAAAGTACCTGGTACCAGGTACTATCCCTAACTTTTTTCAAATGGGAAACGAAAAAAAAAAACAAAAAAACAAGTAGAGTTGAGTCGAGCTGGTACCATGCAGTGGAAAAGGGGCATAAGTGGCCCCGTCTCTTATCTCACTCCGTTTCTTTGTACCTAAACCGGCCCGTTGTTCAGGAGGGCGAAGATGCCAAGACTCCAGGAAGCACTCAAGCCTAGACAAAAAGACTACTTCGGGGCAGGGAGAGGAGCTCCTCCTGCAAATTACAGGTTTTAATACACTTTTCAGCAGAGTTTTACATGTGTCGCCTTCGAGCAATACTCGGCAATTAAGACCGTCGTGTCTGCGTGACTCACACTTGTCTTTTGAGCAATAGAACGACGCAACCATTACGTCTTAATGATGCCGGGTCACGTTACGCACAAATCATGGCAGTTAGACGGTCTCCCTGTATTGCAGCAAAACTAAAGAAAGGAAAGAGATCCGTCCCTTTAATAAGTAACGCGGGGCTTTGGCGAGCAGCCCCGTGCGCCCGTCCAGGGACCAGATGAATCACAGAGTGTAAGCTAATCCATCTTCAGTTCCTGGCCACACAGACAGTCAGACAGACACATCCTGGCTACGAGCCCACCCATTGTTGTGGCACTTAATAAACAGATAGGAGAGAGCCTCTCAAAATACCACTACTGTATCTGAAACGTGTTCCGATGGGTTTGGAAGCAAACCCCGGTCACAGGTTTGCTGTTACACTTAAGATGCTTCCCGTACTATCGAGACAATGTCTCTCCACCAACCAGCGGCCATTTTCAGACCGGACGTACCTCCTTTCTTGCAAAAAAAACAAAAACAAAACATAAAACAATAACATCAACAACTGAACAGGTCCCATTTCTTTTCTCCGTTTACCTTACACCTCTCTATTATACATGAATGTTCGGGCGACATAGTGCTAGGCAATAATTCAATAAGACTGGTATTATATCAGGACGAAACTCAGATATTGTCATCTTGGGATACAGATTCTGGTCTAAATTAACGATAGAGAGAATCTATCACCTAAAACGTCTCACAAAACGAGGTCTGAAATACTTGACGGAGATTTACAGGAAAACTCGTTTTGATTTGATATCAAATTTTACATTAGCGAACAGCTCAGTGTGATGAACTTCAGTTGGATTCTTAAACATTCTTACATTTTTGCATATGTAAGCAGATATTATGATATACTATATATCCATATCATGTAAAACTCCCTGTGATTATCATGGTACCATTTTCCATATTGTTCAGCGTTATGAGTGTATAAGTTTGGTTTTTCAAGTACTAATTATTGTCATTCAGTCCAGACAGAACGGCCAAAAATGTCCATGTGTCCAGAAGATTTGTTGGTTATGAGCATCGGTTATCATGCAATGATTATTCGGCATTGCTTATAGACAGCTTTTGAGAAAAAAATAGCTTTGGTACCTGAACTTACTTTTTTTTTTTTAGCAGAAACAGAAGTACACCGGTCTGCATGAGAGTATTCAGGCAAGGCTTTGCTTTACTACCCCGCTTTGTCCCTCTCTCTGGAAATTGTAAAGAATTCATCCGAGCTACTTCATGAACTTTAAGGAGAGTAGGAAAGGGGGCGTCCGGGTAGCGTGGCGGTCTATTCCGTTGCTTACCAACACGGGGCTCACCAGTTCGAATCCCCGTGTTACCTCCAGCTTGGTCGGGCATCCCTACAGACACAATTGGTCATGTCTGCGGGTGGGAAGCTGGATGTGGGCATGTGTCCTGGTCGCTGCACTAGCGCCTCCCCTGGTTGGTCGGAGCACCTGTTCGGGGGGGGGACTGGAGAGAATAGCGTGATCCTCTCACGCACTACGTCCCCCTGGTGAAACTCCTCACTGTCAGGTGAAAAGAAGTGGCTGGCAACTCCACATGCATCGGAGGAGGCGTGTGGTAGTCTGCAGCCCTCCCCGGATCAGTGACCAGGAGGACTCGGAAGGGTAATTGGCCGGATACAACTGGGGAGAAAAAGTGTGGGGGGGGGGAGTAGGAAGGCCACTCACCTCTGTATTTGTGATAATTTTGCCATACAGTATAAAAGACAATGGGAGAAAGTTCCTGGCCAGATTCAACCCTGGTCAGTCGGCCTGCAGAAGCCAAATGACCACTCGACTAGCTCCATGCACACGTGACTACTCTGATATTCACACCGAATATCATCACGAAATGACTGAGCCTGTTAACGTGGATTGATATTGCTCAAAGTGGGTCTTCAGATCTTTTGCTGAAGCGCAACTTTCTGTCAACGACTTGTCTCAGAGTAAACCTTTTTCCTTATATCCACTCCTCCCTCGCATGGTGTTCTCCATACTAACGAAAGCCACTTTATTCGACATCGTATTCTTACAACAAATTGTAATCTTACAATGAATGTGTTCTCTGCATTTAACCCATCCTATTGTATAGGAGCAGTGGGCAGCTGCAGCGCCCGGGGACCAACTCCAGTTCTTCTTTCCACTGCCTTGCTCAGGGGCACAGACAGGAGTATTAACCCTAACATGCATGTCTTTTTGACGCGAGCAGCCAGAGGAAAACCACGCAGACGCAGGGAGAACATGCAAACTCCACACAGAAAGGACCTGGGACGGCCTGGGGTTCAAACCCAGGATCCTCTTTCTGTGAGGCAGCAGTGCTAACCACCGGGCCACCGTGCCGCCAGCATATATAATCATGCATATATAATCAGTATACATTTCAATCACATGTGAGTTGATGTATCTGAAGCGAAACGAGAGCTTTACGTTCTGTAAATAAGAGCACTAAGCTATCATTACCAGTCAGCACTCTAACAATACTCCAGAACGCCAGCGCTGGATTGTTTCCTTTGCAAAGGACACCACGGTTTGTTAATCAGTGTCTAGTTAAGCTGTTTTCATTAGATGCCGTTTTCCACGAAGCATCACTTCCACAAATGTTTAAACGAGTCTAAAAAAAAAAGATTTTCCACAAATAAGTTAAGGCATCACGGCTTCCAATGGCAAGACCTTTCGTTTATCAGTGGAGATGGAGAGCCGAATGAGTGCAGAGTTCAAATCTGATCGAAAGGCATTTTTCTCAGACATCACTTGCCGAGCATCAAACTTTTTAGCGTGAACTGGTCAAAGTTAGTGGTCGGTTCCAGTCAGTACAGCCATCTCTTAGTGACGTTCTCTGTCATCAGAGCTCACAGATCAAGCCGTTTAGAGTTGATGTGCAAAAATCAAATAGTTCTGAAATTGTTTTCATGGCCCCGAACGGAAACGAGAATTAAAACTAAACCTTAACTCCTCTCACACAAGAAGAAGAAGAAGAAGAAGAAGAAGAAGAAGAAGAAGAAGAAGAAGAAGTAGAGAAGTCTGTCACACACAGGCTACAACGCCGAGTCAGCATAAAAACACAACGGCATTACAGTAAAATAGCTAAATAAATAAGAGAAGACATTTAATTAACCATTTAGCAGTACAGTAAAAGCCACAATTAAGCATTTAAAAATAAAATTGTGCAGAAAAAAAAACCCACAAAAATTTTTCTGTCCGCATCAAACTGCCAGAGATGCTGCCAAAAACAAGTGGTGAAAGGAAAGCATCTTAATCCCACAATGTCCACCAAATGTTCAGAAAACAATGACAACAGTTAACTTTTCTTTTTTGGGGGGGAAAGAAACTAAAAGATAATCAGTTTTCTTCATCGCCGTCATCCTAACACAATCACTGACAACCGCACAGAGCAATGCTTTGAGCCATGCAAAACCCTCTCTTATTTTGCTCATCAATTATTCATAATATGTTCAAATCCAAGTATACCTGAACCAGAAAAGGTAAATTCCTTGCAGACGCCTAAAAGCCATGTTTTCTAACATTATGTTTTCCTAAACCTAAAGTGGCTTCTTTTCGCCAATATTACAACATGTTATCTCTGTGCATGATGCAGAAGACCAAAATTGCTTGTTCTCAGAGATCATTCTGGAAAAGGGGATGCAACATCATGCGCAATTTTTTTAAAGATTTTACTGCACGGACTAACCAAATCACTTTTCTCTAAATGATGATCCGGTATCCACCAGACACATCCTTCCACCGCCCCATTCGCACTGACGAACACTGCAGCAACAACACATACCTGGAAAGTCTTGGTATTTTGCAGACCTGATGGTCTCAAGTGGCATCAGCTTGCAAAAATGGGATTTTATAGAAAGGACGTTTTCAAGTGTTGACCGATGTAGTTAAGCTTCAACACAAAAAAACCCCTCTCCCTAACCCCGCTTTACAAAAAAGTTACACATAAACCCTCTCTTTTGAGTTTTCCAGCAACCTCCCCGTGTTGTCGGTGTGCGAGTTAACCGGACCAGCTCAATCAGTATCGCACACCCAGAGGGAATTAATTGGTTCTCTACGAATGCATCATGTGGACGCGGCGGTGGAAAGATAACCCACAGCCTTGTTCTCTTCTCGGTGTCTGCTGGGTCAGTGTGCCGTCAATCTGAACAGCCGCAGTGCAAGCTTGGCTGAGCACATGGCTTAGTTTACAGCACGCCGGCATGCTGCCATGCCTTCTTCCAGTTGCTCAAGTACGGTGAAGTACTCTCAGCAGATGCTGGCTGCACTCCTCTGGCCGGCCTGCGCTCATTTTCACTACTATTTTTTTGCTCCCTCGCTTTACTGATTCGAGTTTGTTTTTTCTTTCCCAATTTGTGTACTTGTGAGCGTTTTGAGCAACTGTGACAGAGACGATTTCCCTCTGCATTAGTAAAGCTTTCTGAGTCTGAATCACATCACCGAAGTCTGACGGTGATTTCTTTTTTAATCTATTACGACAAGAAAGACTAATGAATGTTATGTTTGAAATATAACAGGCTGATTATCTGCCCAGGAATGGCAGGCTCTATACTACTGTACACATCTATAGTCAGAAATACGGCTGAATGATACTGAAAAATAATCAACGTTACAATATTTTTGGTTTCTGCGATGTGTATTGCAGTATTAAAGAATAAAGAGTAGATACACAATTTCAGCTTTTAACTTTCAAAGCTCCATCTGCAAAGAATGTTTCACTCTATCGATGATTAAAGTGATTTTAGAAGGGGAATAAGGCAGTTGTCCAAGAAGTTATCAAATCAGTCCATCCATCCTCCTGCTCTCTGGGTCGCGGGGATGCTGGAGCCTATTCCAGCAGTCATTGGGCGGCATGCAGGGAGACACTCTGGACAGGCCGCCAGGCCATCACAGGGCCCACACACACACACACACACACACACACACATATATATATATATATGTATGTATGTATGTATGTATGTATGTATGTGTACATATATATATATACACACACACACACACACACACGCACACCTAGGGACAATTTAGTACGGCCGATTCACCTGACCTACAGTTAGGGCCGTAAGTATTTGGACAGTTACACAATATTTGCAACTTTGCCCCTGTACACCACCACAGTGGATTTGACATGAAGTGTTTGAGATGTGATTGAAGAGTAGACTTTCAGCTTTAATTTAAGGGGTTGGATAAAAATATGGCATTAACTGTTCAGGAATTACAGCCATGGATATACAGGGTCACCCCATTTTCAGAGGCTCAAAAGTAATTGGACAAACAAACATAACTATAATTATAACGATTATATTTAATGTTTGCAGGAAAATCCTTTGCAGTCAATGACTGTCTGAAGTCTGGAACCCATCGACATCTTCAAATTCTGAGTTCCCTCCATTGAAATGCTCTGCCAAGACTTAACGGCAGCTGCCTTCAGTTGCTGGTTGTTTGTGGGTCTTTTGGCCGTTAGTTTGATCTTCAGCAAGTGAAAAGTATGCTCAATTGGGTTGAGGTCAGGCGACTGACTTGGTCACTGATGAATATTCCACTTTTCTGCCTTGAGAGACTCTTGGGTTGCTTTCTCGGCTTGATTTATGTCATTATCCATCTGCAGTGTGAAGCGCCGTCCTCTCAGTTTTGTGACATTTGGCTAAATCTGAGCAAATGGTATATCCTTATAAACATCACAATCCATCCTGCTACTTCTGTCAGTAGTCACATCATCAATAAACACCAATGACCAAGTTCCACTGGCAACCATACATTTCCATTTCATAACACTACCTCCACCATGTTTGACAGATGATATGGTATGCTGAGAATCATGAGCTGTTCCTTTTGTTCTCCACACTTCCCTCTTCCCATCCTTCTGGTACAAGTTAATCATTGCTTCATCTGTCCAAAGAACCTTGTTCCAGAACTGGGTAGGTTTTTACATGTTTTTAAACACAGTCTAATCTGGCCTTCCTGTCCTTAAGTGACACCAGTGGGTTTCACCTTGTCGTAAACCCTCTGTATTTATTTTCATGCAGGCGTCTCTTGATTGTAGACTTGGACAATGATACCCCAACCTCTCAAGAGTGGTTTTGACTTCACTAGATGTTGTGAATGTGTTTGTCTTCACTAGGGAAAGAATTCTGCGATCATCCACTGTAGATGTGTTCTGTGGTCTTCCAAGCCTTTTGATGTTGCTGAGCTTGCCAGTGCATTCTTTCTTTTTAAGAATGTACCAGAATGTTGATTTGGCCACTCCTGAAGTGTTTACTATCCATCTTATAGATTTCCTTTGCTTTTTCAGCCTAATGATGGCCTCCGTCACTTGTATTGACACCT
Source organism: Lampris incognitus (assembly GCF_029633865.1). NCBI lineage: Eukaryota > Metazoa > Chordata > Actinopteri > Lampriformes > Lampridae > Lampris > Lampris incognitus. The sequence continues at coordinate 8,477,609 of NC_079218.1, forward strand.
CTATGGACTTCATGTCGAGAGTTCCGATGAACAGCTACCAAACGCAAATGTAAATGCTTGGAATGAACTCCAGACCTTTTATCTGCTTACTTTGTCATGGAATAATGATGGGAAAGGTCTTACTTGCCCATGAAACCACCTGTTCGTCAAGTGTCCAATTGCTTTTGATCCTCTGAAAATGGGGTGACCATGTATAAGACTGGCTGTAATTCCTGAACAGTTAATGCAATATTTTTGTCCAACTCCTTAAATTAAAGCTGAAAGTCCACACTTGAATTAAATATTGGTTACTTCATTTCAAATCCACTGTGGTGGTGTACAGGGGCAAAATTACAAATATTGTCTCACTGTCCAAATACTTATGGACCTTCTTTGGACTGTGGGAGGAAACCGAAACCCACGCAGACACGGGGAGAACATGCAAACTCCACACAGAGGACGACCCCACCAAGGTTGGACTATCCCGGGGCTCGAACCCAGGACCTTCTTGCTGTGAGGCAACCGCACTAACCACCGTGCCGCCAGAGTACATTATATAATTTGTCAGATGCAGTAGAATATTTTTCTTTAAGAGCAGTCATGAAAATAAAATATTGTCCACGGTGGTGTAGAGGTCTAAGCATCGGCTTTGTGTCGATGCAGTTGCCCACTGGGGACCGGGGTTCGCGCGCTGGTCTCGTCAGATCCGACTATGGCCGGATTCGATGAAGCAGCAATAATTGGCAACGCTGTCTTCGGGAGGGGAGCGGAGTCGGCTTGTGTTCGTCACATGAATGCATGTCTGTGCATGTCGGAAAAAGCATTGGTTCGGGCCTAAACCACCTTGCCACGAAAGTGGCGAGGGATCTCCTTCGAGACTGCCGGCCGGGGAGATGCAGTTGGCGAACGCATGCAGTACGAGGGTGGGTGTTTGAGTTAAAATAGGGAGCAATTGGCCACTAAATTGGGAGAAAAAGGGAAAAATCAGAAATAAATTTAAAGAAAGAGCAGTCATAAAAAAGCAGATCATGCTCACTTCCTATCAAACAATAAGGGTTTTAGCCTGGCATGTCTGATGGGTCCAATTCAGCTCACACTGCATCTTTTGCAATGTGACTCTTGAACATGTGTTTACTGGGACATCGACTCCGAAATGATATACTGTTCAGCCCTAGTAATGTCGCTCTGCTGTCCGGCTATACAGTGAATTCATTAGAAACATAACCAGGGCGGCATCTGGGTGGCGTAGTGGTCTATTCCGTGCCTACCAACACGGGGATCGCCGGTTCGAATCCCCGTGTTACCTCCGGATTGGTCGGGCATCCCTACAGACATAATTGGCTGTGTCTGCGGGTGGGAAGCCGGATGTGGGTATGTGTCCTGGTTGTGGCACTAGCGCCTCCTCTGGTCGGTCAGGGCTCCTGTTCGGGGGGGTAGTGTGATCCTCCCACGTGCTACACCCCCCTGGTGAAACTCCTCACTGTCAACTCCACATGTATCAGAGGAGGCATGTGGTAGTCTGCAGCCCTCCCTGGATTGGCAGAGGGGGTGGAGCAGCAACCGGGATGACTTGCAAGAGTGGGGTAATTGGATGTGTACAATTGGAGAGAAAAAGACCACAAAAAAACAAAAAAAAACAGGGGAAAGTGATTTGTGACAGTACTAAGAACAATTTTCTAAAAATGAAAGCCCATTTTCTGGTTTGGGACCGAATGTAATATGACGTTCATTGTGAGGTCAGTTAATAGAATAAGTATTCTGAGTCTGCAAAATCAGTCCACCGCTCTGTTTCAACATGCGGTAGCAACAGGAAGGCCACACATCCTGAACACACCACAAATTTAGTCTCGTTCAACTTCAAAATTACCAACAGGCCTGTCCAAGTTGTAAATCTGCAAGGTGAGAGATATTGCATTTTAAAAACTTGCAAATGTACCACATACATCCAAATAAATGTTCACTGGAGGAATGTGCAACTGGTTCCAATCCAGACTATAGCCTGTTTCCTTACATTGTTTATCCTTGTCATAATGTTCATCTTCGAGGTTCAGTTTGCTGACAATTCACCCTATAGGTTCCTTGCAGTACTGGAAGTGTTTTAGCGTTCGCTGTCTCTCTTCTTTTTTTAAAGACTTTTGTTGTCGCATTTTCCGCCTTCATTTGATAGCGATGGTCGAGAGAGACAGGAAGTGTGTGTGGGGGGGGGGTGACATGCAGCAAAGGGCCCGGCCGGATTTGAACCCAGGCCGCTGCGGTAAGGACTCAGCCTTATATGTGCTACACGCTCTACCAGGTAAGCCACCGGGGCGCCCCATCTTTCGAACCCTGACACCCATCAAGCCACACAACCAATCTAACATGAGGTTGCCTCACTCTCTCTCCCTGAAATCTTCCATCTTTACCAAAACTTTACACTTCCTTTTCCTCAAAGTCTTCCGCCACGTGTTGTTTAGTTAATTACTAAACAACATGAGAGAGAGAGAGAGAGAGAGAGAGAGAGAGAGAGAGAGAGAGAGAGAGAGAGAGAGAGAGAGAGAGAGAGAGAGAGAGACACTGCATGGGGCCAAAGGTAAGGTCAACACAAAAGGATTGGTAGACAGACAAACCACTGACAGCCAGCTCTCGGGGTTTCCATTACCTATGTCACTCTGCCCAGCCGCTGGCGGCCCTGTCACCTTAGAAGGAACAGTATTCTCAACTTCAGCATGAACCCAGACAGGGACACCAGTTATACAATATTCAGGACACAATCAGAAACAGTGATGCAGCATTGACACACACACACACACACACACACACACACGTGTCACAAACTGACAACCGATGTCTGTCTCACATAGAGGAATGTCTCTAAGGCTCTTTGAGGCAGGATTAAAGCCGCAACGAGGAATTTTTTCACCAGTTTAATTGGTCTCGGTTCAATTTTGATCGACAAACGTGTGTCACCATAACAACACGACATGTCTCACCCCTCTCCTCAAAACGAACACACGAGCCACCGGAGGGTTGAACGTCAGTCTTTACAAGAGTCAGTGCTTAGGTGAAATGACGTCGTTCTTCTGCAGAACACCGCCACGTTTGTCCACATGAGCGAGCACAGTCAACAAAATACCTTGTGACGCCTTTAAATTGATCATCTCTAACTTTTTAATGCAAACGAATGTCTGTTTCGTTACTATCTTAGGGCTGCTGCCAGTGTGGGCAGTCTTATCCAGAAGGGGCCAGTGTGGGCGAAGGTTTTTGTTCCCACCAAGCAGTTACACGCCTGACCCCACTAATCAACCAGTAGAGTCTTTGCTGAGGAACTTGATTAGGAGACACAGGTGAGTAATTGCTTGGTTGGAACAAAAACCTTCACCCAGACTGGCCCCTTCTGGATAAGATTGCCCACCCCGCTGTGTGACATAACCAAACCCTCATATCACGATATAGGTCATTCATGTCACGATGACGATACATATCACGATATAGGTCAGTCATGTCACGATGACGATACATATCAAGATTATAGGTCATTCATATCACGATGACGATACATATCACGATATAGGTCATTCATATCACGACGACGATCTATATCACGATTATAGGTCATTCATATCACGATGACGATACATATCACGATATAGGTCATTCATGTCACGATGACGATACATATCACGATATAGGTCATTCATGTTACGATAGCGATACATATCACGATATAGGTCATTCATATCACGACGACGATCTATATCACGATTATAGGTCATTCATATCACGATGACGATACATATCACGATATAGGTCAGTCATGTCACGATGACGATCTATATCACGATTATAGGTCATTCATGTCACGATAGCGATACATATCACGACATAGGTCATTCATGTCACGGTAACGATACATATCACGATCATAGGTCATTCATATCATGATGACAATACATATCACGATATAGGTCATTCATGTCACGATAGCGATACATATCACAATATATGTTATTCATATCCGATGACGATACATATCACGATATAGGTCATTCATATCATGATAGCGATACATATCACGATATAGGTCATTCATATCACGATGGCGATGCATATCACGATATAGGTCATTCATGTCACGATAGCGATGCATATCACGATATAGGTCATTCATATCCGATGACGATACATATCACGGTATAGGTCATTCATGTCACGATAGCGATACATATCATGATATAGGTCATTCATATCATGATAGCGATACATATCACGATATAGGTCATTCATGTCACAATAGCGATACATATCACGATATAGGTCATTCCTATCACTAACGATACATATGACGATATAGGTCATTCATGTCACGATGACGATACATATCACGATATAGGTCATTCATATCAGGATAGCGATGCATATGACGATATAGGTCATTCATGTCACGATGACGATACATATCACGATATAGGTCATTCATGTCATGATAGCGATGCATATCACGATATAGGTCATTCCTATCACTAACGATGCATACGATAATATCACGATATAGGTCATTCATGTCACGATGACAATACATATGAGGATATAGGTCATTCATGTCACGATAGCGATGCATATCACGATATAGGTCATTCATATCACGATGACGATACATATCACGATATAGGTCATTCATATCACGATAGTGATACATATCACGATATAGGTCATTCCTATCACTAACGATGCATATCACGATATAGCACATTTTCTATCAATTCAATGAATAGTTTATATAAAATGACCCACATGGAAAGGCCCATTTCTTATTACATTTTGAATATACTCGACAAATAAAAGGTACTCACTCGTATTTGCTTACTTTTCTCCTTTTATTTAGAACCTTTGCGCAACTGCGACTGGGCTTTTGCGGCTTCCGTCTGTGGACTCCGTCCGCCCTGCTTGTCGGGATTCTCGCGGCGTGGGCGGGAAACGCGGCTAGCGCGCGGTGCGGCATATTTTGCCACGTACGGTTTTCTGGTCCGTGTCGGACTTTTCATACCCGAACCACGTCCACACGATGGAAGCAGCCCCTCTTTTTAGGTGCCAGCTCCTCGTTTGGTTCTGGCTGGTCGGGGTCCTTCTGTTCGGAACGACCCCGTTCTGCGTTACGTCCCCCGTCCTCAATGTTTGTTCGCGTTGCCCCCCCACGCACGTTTCCCGCCCTTTGTCGCCCAAATGACGGAACATATTGCCGTAAAGCGTGTGATTTGCGACACAACGCCATAAGCGACGTGAGACGATAGACGTTTCTATCGTCACACGACATATATCGTCATATCGCACAGCCCCACAAATAGTAATGACTTCCACTCGGTGCGTTGATTAAAAAAAAACCCAAACAGTGTTGGTACGACGCCTTCCGTTAAAAAACTTCAACCTGCTACAAAAATCGTGACGGGAGCTGACGAGCGCTCCTTCTGTGACCAGTGACCAGAATAAGGCGGGACTTCCTCTCCGGTGGACCAACCAGAGAGACGCATCAAAGCTCGCCAATTAGCGACACGGACGGCAAAGGCGTTTCCGTTGACCATTTTGCGCATTAAACTCTGCTTCGAGTCGGGCTGAAACCCACCTCAAGCGAGCCCGCAAACTCTGAGGCGAATTAGAGCAGTGGTTCTCAACCTTTTTGGGGTCCTGGACCCCCTGCGTATTTTTGATCTACCCTGAGGACCCCTCCACCTGATCTTGGGGGAGGGGGTTGCAATTTGATAGAAGCAGTAGAAACTGCATTTTAAATTGGATTATAGCATTTATTCACTCTTTGGGGCAAAAATAAGAGCTTTCAGTTGTAACTTAGATATAGTTAACAAAACAGAATTCTTATGCAGTAACTTTCAGATATATGTAACAAAACAGAATATGTATGCAGTAACTTTCAGATATATGTAACAAAACAGAATATGTATTCAGTAACTTTCAGATATATGTAACAACAGAATTCTTATGCAGTAACTTTTAACAATGTAAACGGGAGCGAGATCTCGTATTAAAATACAATAAATTACACTTGTGAAACAGATGTAATTGGAGAAAAAAAGTCCTGTTACCCTTTATAGTTTAGGTAGATAAAGGTCTGTCACATTTGAGTAAAATAACCCTATTTCTATAAATGTCATAGGATCTTTTTTTTTAAAGATATTTTATTTTCACGGACCCCTTCCAATTACACCACAGACCACTATGGGTCCGCGGACCCCCGGTTGAGAAACACTGAATTAGAGGAATTCGCCTCAGAGTTAAGTCGAATTTTGGCCTTTCCATAAACATTTTTGTTTTTTAATGCGATAACCTCCTACATGCACATTAAAACCCTGTATGGAAACACAACTAGTGGAAATCGTCGAGAATGCCACTTGGACACTCTCAGATTTCGGTGTGCTATATGACCGAACACTGGCATAATATCTCCACTCATGACTAACTTTTGAGTTGGCTTCTTGATCGCTTTGTTTTTTTATAAAATGGCATTAGCCAGAGGGACAACCTGAAGAATAACAGGAAAGGATGTGAAGAGAAATGCAATAAGGCCCTTACCAGTATTCATCTAAAATCGATCCCGATATGTTATCTCATATGCGTCGTGGTGCCCTTTAATCCCTGCCATGCCGGTTTGAATTGACAGCAACAATTTAGTTAGAAAAACAAAATGTCAACAAAAAGTGCAGAGGCAGCCAGCAGGCCTGAACAGACAAAGCGACACACCAGGGGTGAATGAAAACAAAACTGACCTCCACACATACCCCCCATGCTCTCTCAAACACACACACGCACACACGCACTCACTCACACAGACACACACAAAACTGGCAAATAATGCCTGTTAGAACAAGAGTGCCGCGGCCCACCTGTGGAGCTATTTTATGGCCCGGGACCCACCAACTATTCCATGCAATACGATAAGCAACGTTTCTTATCAAAAAGTGAGGCAATTAGCAATCTTCTCTATATCGCTCATCAGTGCAGTAGTCCCCTTTTCATTCTCCAACCATGGCCTGCTAATGGGCTAATCAAATGACACGGACAAGGCACATCAACATCAAACATGGTGTTAATTGTCGACATCCTATGACCCAACCTGGCCCCGTGCTGGGACCCACGACGCTAGTGGGTCACGACCCGCAGAGCGAAAACCACTGCGTTAGAACGTGCGTTGCCAAAACCCAAAGCAAACAAGACGTCCTTTAAAGAAAGACACGTGACACGTCCTAATTATCTCCTAAGAGTGCCCTCCAGACTCGCCGCTTCAGGGCTTACTATGTAAAACAAACACAGATGATGCTGCACCCCGACTGAAACAGTCGGATCAACGGAAGCGCCTCACCGACCCGTGTGGCAGTCGCTTATTGCAGCCATGTAATCACTACCATGATGAAGAAATATCTTCAGCAGTGTTTCTCACAGAGGGGAAAAAAAATCCCATCAGTGCTCTCAGAGGGGGGGAAGATCCTTCTATAGACCTTGGGCTTTCTGCATTGAGGAGATGAGAAAGGGCTGAATGAGGCTGATCAGTTGTATGGCCCCTTACTGATTGAGTCACATGGAGACGTGAGAGAAACGTGAGGTGTAGTATGGCCCGTCCCCTTGCCCCCTTTGTCCAACAGCACATATGACAGAGCACGTGTCAACGCCGGTATACAATGCTGAAGCATTGGCTTACTGGGGCTGACACACAGCACCAGTAAACTAGTTGGTGGAGAGGAGGAGGGGGGGGGTTGCATTTCAGGATAAGTGTCAGGGAGCTTTAGCGGTGGATTACTTGGATTTAGCTTCTGAACACCGACACATATTGACTTCCCTGTCAGTGAGACGAGATGCTGGAGGTAACTGTTCTCGAGCATCATCGTGGCCGCGACAGCGCAGCAGTTATGACCCACGAGGAAAGCCAGACGGTGGCTGCATCCCATTCAGGCGTTACAGTTGTGAGAGAAAAGGGGAAATGAAAACTCTAGAAGAGACATCACAAAGCCCTTTAGTGGTGGTCAGATGAAAAGTGACATATCTATAATATCACGCGCACAATCAAGCATGATGGATGTTTTCCACAGTCAAGGCCACACGACTCATGCATCATCATCTTATCGTCACATCGATTGTCTCATGGTAAAGCTAGAGGTAAAAGTGGAGGGACACCGTCCACGGCACCAAAATATCCAAAACGAATGAGAATCTCGTCGCTGTTCAGTGTCAGCTATGACTTTCGACCGGGATCAGGAACCGTCAGTAGGAAAGCAGACGAGAGATCCTCTACTAAACAAATCAGTAACAGGCCTTTTAAGCTTGTAGGTGGAACATACATAAATCAGTCCACTGTAAAAGGAGCAGCTATGCACAGCTGTAATGACAAAGTGAAAAGCTTTCCCTGTAACTCATAACTCATCGTGGGCAAACGTAGCTCTCACCCAGCACAAGTCTGGAGAAAAGGCCCAAGCTGGGGGCCGAATTAAACCCCCGAGTGCTGCAATTCTACCTCGAGGTAGTCAATTAAGGCACAAATCTGCACACGAGACCGACTAATTGCCATGTAACAGCCAAGAGCCAATAGATTTAGGAATCAGCTGAGTATTGCTTAATAATTACTGGACCGAGGCATCTTCAAATCCACACAAACCGACCCTTTCGAGACGACAAAAACAAGCCAAAGTGTGTACTTCCTACAGCAGCCATCATCCGTACCAACACTAACTTAAGTGGGCGATTGTGAAATCTCAAAATAAAAACCTGAATAAACTGTGGCCAAACTCACTGATCGCAGTAAAATGCCTTTCAGCTTCATCATATGGCAAAAGTAAATGTGACGCACTCCTCATAGAATAAGATGCTTCCCATGGTCTGAAACGCCATTTTTATGTTAATGAGCTAATATAAATCACAAATTATATATATATATATATATATATATATATATATATATATATATATATATATATATATATATATTGTAACGTGCATGGATAAGAAGACACGCTGGCCGCTGGTTAACGAGTCTGACCCTTTAGTCGAGCGGTTAGCGACGTCTCCCGCGGTGCGGGCGACACGGGTTCGCGTCCCGGCCGCGGCAGTTTCGGCGTTGCCCCCCCCCCCCCGAATTCGCTACAACATATAATAAATATCTGCTGTTGCAGCTACAAAAGCGCTATATAAATGCAATCCATCCATCCATAAGTGGTATATAAGTATTATATATATATATACTAATATACGTGTATATATGAAACTTTAATCACAAATTTGAATTCATTTAAATATATATGTTAACCTCATTATCATAGCCTACTTCAGAATGCCTGGCGTAGGCTGTCAGTCTAATTATAATATTATAATATGACTGATTGTAAGCCAGTGATTGGTGATGCTGACGTGTTCACCAGTCGGTAAAGGTGTTTGATAAGGACGGCGTGACGCGGCGTGGCGAGACACGTCGTTACCCCAGGGCAACGCCACTCTGTACAGAACCGGGGCACCGGATGCTGCCCGGGGCACCAAGCCATCCCGATGGCATGACGCGGGATAGCAGACGGTACCAGCGCCGGGCCATCCCGGTTACCCTCCTCTAAGGTTCAGACGTCCCTCTCTCCATCCAAGGGAATTCCGCTCACATCCCTCCATCCAAGGGAATTCCGCTCACATCCCTCCATCCAAGGGAATTCCGCTCACATCCCTCCATCCAGGGAATTCCGCTCGGGCGGGTCGAAGAAAACGTGGTTAGGTGACGTAATACACGCCTCATCCAGGACGAGCGGCTCCCTTTGGGACGCACCTGTTGACTTTTGCCGAGCGCGCTCGGTTCTTACCTTTCCGCTTTACGGCCCAACTCCGCCCAACGCCGGCATGGCTTCAGAAACACCGGAAACAGACTCCCGGTGAAAAGGCTCCCTTTCTCGACACGCACCCGGACTCACGGACCAACTTTCCCGGTAACTCACACATCCCCGTACTGACGAGTACGCCGGGAACCATGAGGCTGAGCACCGCGCGGGGCCAACTGCGCAGCCGCGCAAGCGACGCTGCCGTTGGCGCAGCACGAGCGCGCGCTGCTCCGAATGCGAGCCCCCCTCCCACCCTCCCACCCCCCGGGGGGTCGCGAGGCTGGAGGGTTTCTGCGTTATTCCGCATTATGAAATATGACACTAGAAGAACCCCGCTACAATGTAGCGGTTTGGTTCTCCACCCGTCTAAATCTCCCTCCCTCTTCATCCTGCCAGCTAACCGCCTTCCCCCTGCCCCTAACCCCCCCCCCACCACTCCAACTCCCCCCCCCCCAAATGCTCAGAATGCTCAGAATCATCTGAAAATGCCCCTCTTAGAAAAATGCATATTTTGCATAATTATACATAATTATGCATATTTTGCATAATTATGCATAACTATTATAATTATATTTTAAAACCCAGCCACTGAGGATGCACAAGCACCGGTCCCAAGCCCGGACAAATGGGGAGGGTTGCGTCAGGAAGGGCATCCGGCGTAAAACCTTTGCCAAATCAAATATGCGGATCATAAATAAGACTTACTCGGATGATCCGCTGTGGCGACCCCTAGCGGGAGCAGCCGAAAGTAGTAGTAGATTATCATTATATTGTAATGTTCTGCTATTCTTCTGGTCCTCTCTGGAACAATACCTACCACCTCCAAAGAAAAATGAGGATCATAATATGCATTTTTGCAGCATATATATTTTGCATAATGCCAGAACATTTCTAAGTCCCAGAAAATTTTTTGTTATATAGGTGAAAAAATCAAAGATGCTCCGAATCACCTGAAATGCCGAGAAAAGTGGTTTTTAGCCATTTTTAGAAAATGCATATTTTGCATAATTATGCATAATTATTATAAGTATATTCTAATGTTCTGCTATTTTTCTGGTCCTCTCTGGAACAATACCTACCACCTCCAAAAAAAATGAGGATCATAATATGCATTTTTGCAGCATATATATTTTGCATAATGCCAAAACATTTCAAAGTCCCAGAAAAATTTTTTATAGGTGAAAAAATCAAAGATGCTCAGAATCATCTGAAATGCCGAGAAAAGTGGTTTTTAGCCATTTTTAGAAAAATGCATATTTTGCATATTTATGCATAATTATGCATAATTTTAATTTCCTGGGATTTCCCCCTTACTCTCTGAGACAATACCTACCACCTCCAAAAAGAATTAGGATCATAAGTGATTCTGTTTTCGGTCCCAACTGCAGCCCGGCGATCACGGCTTACTGAAGAGCTAACTCCGGGGTTTTAAAGATGCGGGAGTGTTAAACATCTGGTTTCCACTGCTTTTACATTATTCCATCTTATTATTCATATTTGTCTATTAATTATGCTCTGGTGACGATATCTCCTGACCGTCCTTTACCTTGTCCTGTGGAGCGGATCTGGCATTATGTCCTGTTTTTATTGTACTTTGTTGTTTTATCTGGACTATGTGCATTATTTCGTAAAGGCAACTTGTGACACAGTTCAGAGTTGCGATACAAATAAAAGTTTATTATTATGATTATGATTATTATTATAAGAAGGGGACTTTCGCTCACTTTGATTATGTGCAAACATGGATGTATGAATACATATATTCTATTAGCCTACGAGTTTATATATATATATATATATATATATATATATATATATATATATATATATATATATATATATATATATACACATACACACACACACACATACACACACACATATATGTCGGGGGTTTTTTGGAAACCATCTATGGTGTAGATAAAAGTGCTCGACAAATGAGGAGTGAAATATTAAGATAGATGTAGGAGAAAAAAACTCAAATGCATAATTGTATTGAAATGCATTAAAGTTTTTTTTCCTACATCTATATATCTATCGATCTATCTATCTATCTATCTATCTATCTATCTATCTATCTTTATATATATATATATATATATATTTGCTCCTCATTAGCTGAGCACTTCTATCAACACCATTGACGGTTTCGGGGGGAAAAACGCTATAATATATATATATATATATATATATATATATATATATATATATATATACAGAGAGAGAGAGAGTATAATTTTCCTAATCTAAAAAAAGAAAGTGCATTTGGCTTGAATAGGATCTGCAACAAGTACTTTACCTGTCAGTTAGTACTAGTCCAAGTAGCTGTACTAAGCCTAAAGGTGAAGCATATAATCCTAAACTGTGGAATAACCTCCCAATGAAACTGAGACCACCCACTTCAAAATCAACTTTCATAAAAACACAGCTTTTTTTTAAAAATTATTCTTGTGTTTTCACCTAGAATAACCCATTCTACTTTTATTCATTAGCTCTCTATCTGCTTGTTGGTCAATAATGCATTCTTTCTGTTTGGATTTAATCAATTCTGTTTTGGCTGGTGTCATTCTATTAGATTATTCTTTTATCATTACCTTCTCTTTACCTGTGCATTTTCACTTAATGTAAAATACACCTCAATGCATTTATTGTAAAAAAAAAATTTTTAAAAAGTGTAGCATAAAGTTTGATTGATTGAGCAATACATTTTCACCATGCTGTGACTACGGAGAGACGGTGTAGTGGCAGTGGGAAAGTGCATCTCCTGAGGAAGTAGAAACAAAGATTAGACAGCCGTACATCACTGTCCGAAACACAGAATCATGAAATTAGCAATGGTGTATATTTCAAATAACTAGAAAACCTGTGCAAAGTGTCATAAGGTGATTACCCCACAACCCCTGAATTTATATCCGAAAAATCTCAAACGTCTTTAACAAGAAATGTTGAAAAGTCTCTGCAAAGAAGTAAACAGAAAATGGATTAGTCAAGTTTTTCATGCTTTTTATTAGATAGCGATAGTGGAGGCAGATCAGCTGCAGAAGTGCCGCAATTAATTGATTTTTACAGCGAAAACACAAGTAAAAATATCAAAATACAGCCGCACCCGGCCACCGTTCTTAAGTAAACGACTGTAAATCGGACACTTTGCGACGACCTTGAATGACTTACATCAAATTGCACGTGACCACAATAAAAAAAAAAGGCAGATATTATTGATTTTTCTTTCTTTTCTTTTTTTCAGTTTGCCATTATTGTGCCTCCGTTAGGGTTTGCTAGGAGAGCCAACCCCTCTCACCCAACCTAGCGACCGGATCTTGACGGCCTGACGATCACCGAACTGCCCGTGACCAGCGTGGGGAAGAACTCCACCATGAACTTGTTCTTCAGCCGATGCAGGAAGTGGACGTACCTCACCCCCGGTCCGTAGCCCGAGAAAACATGCGACACCTACGGCCAGACGCACAGACGCACAATGAGTTGGGGGAACACGAAACACAGACACGTTGACTATGGGGGTCTCAGTCTGAGCCAAAACCCACCTCTTTCCAGGTGTGGGAGTAAACGCTGAGGTTCTCGGTAGGCTTGACGGTGTGCTCCGAGATCACGGTCTGCCGGTCAGCGCCCAGCAGCTTCACCTGCAGCTGGTAGATGGTGTCATCCACCTGACTCTCCTCGTACCTGTTAAGCCAGCAGGAAATGAAGGGTACTTTTAGGGCGGTTCACACCGAAACCAGTAAACACAAGTTTGAGGTTACATGGGAAGGTATTCAAACACTACCACCAACCCCAGGAGCAGGCCGGGGTTGGTGGTAGGATCCCTATTTGGGAGAAAAGCTCAGCAAACGTGCACATAAATCCCCAGGATGAGGGGGGGGGGGGGGGGACACGTTGGACGCAGCCAAACCCAGTCGTGCAAATAACAGACAAATACCGAGGGGGATGCCGAAGCTGACATCCTGTCCCGTGTGGAAACTCCCTCGAGTCTCATCCCTGAAAACATTCCTCCATCCGTTATCCCAGCCGCGTATCCCAACCGGGGTGGCGGGATACCGGAGCCTATCCCGGCGGTCCGGAGAGACGCCCCCCGGACGGGCCGCCAGTCCATCACAGGGCCGACGCAGACACACACACGTTCACAGCTAGGGACAATTTAGTACGGCCGAGTCACCTGACCTACATGTCTTTGGACTGTGGGAGGAAACAATAATAATTTAATTTTTTTTTTCCCAAAGTGGCCGACAACAGCCAAATGAAAGAGCCTAGCTGTGTTGAGCAATGGTGATGATGGACATTTGTTAACTGGTGCCGCTGATCATTTGAAAGTGCATCTGAATCACAGCAAGGCCCACCTGCGTGGCGTGAAGTCAGCGCCGTTTTCAGCACGTCGGCCTGTGCGGCAGAGGTCACAGTTAGCCGCCCGCTAAGCCCCAACATTTCAAAGCGACTGCGGCCAACAAACCTGACACGTGCACAACCGCGGCGGCCATAAAACCCGCACGCCCTGCACGCGGTCTCCTGCATGTCTATAGTGAGTCCACAGAGGTGATGGGAAACCCGTGATAAGTGATCGCGAACACGCCGCAACCCACCAGTCTTGAACGAGTATGTCGGGCTGAAAATCATCCAGCAGCTCTTCCCACAGCCCCTGAGCCTTCAGGTCCACCAGCTGCTCCATGGAAAACCAGCTGAGGGGAGAAAAGGGACAACGCTTAAGACGGGAGGCGACGGATGCAACTTGGTGGTGGAAAAGCGTGCTTAGGGTTGTTATCCTTATAACAACCAGGGGCCAGGCGGATGTCTGGACTAAAGCAGTACTCGCCTGTATTCCGGCAGATAGCAGACCACAGCCCCTGGCGGTACGCCGCTGCCGTCCTCGGGGAGGACTTCCGTGCTGGTGGTCCATCCGGTGAAGTCACCTGAGGGTTAAGACAGGGCGGAGAGATCCGTTTCAAAATATTCCTCGGCGTGAATCCCGGATGGAAAAACTCGTTTTCACATATACTACTATCTCGCTCCTCCCCCACCCCACCCCCACCCCCACCCTCTCTGACCTTCAGGTTCAAAACGTGGAGGTTCATGGCTGGGCACTCCTGTCAGCTCAGGCTCAGGAGGTGGGGAGGTGTGAGTCAACCCTGGTAAAGAGACAAAAGGCACCACTGTAAAAGACACCCCGCCCACTGTATAATCTCCCTGTAGATATCAGGAATCCAAAAGAATATAATCTCTCTGAAGAGGTCGTAAATTTTAATGAGACAAACGCATCACGCTGTCGAGTACGAGCGCTGAAACCAAACGCATCTCTATTTCGGGACCTGCATATGGCATCATTGGAAACTATGAAAGAAAACTTGTAATATATATATATTAATATTTTTCCATTCAGGTGAACACAAGGTTAACAGAATATGACAAACATCACATCAGACTCAGTTTATATTAATCTGTAGCAAGAAGTCTATCTCCACAGGGTTAAGCACTTTGTTGTGCCTTAATGCGAAGACTGTCACAACCAACCATGTGGCACAAGAACGGCACTTAAGTCTTTGTGATCCGGAGGAAACGTTGATCTTTTATCCTTTTTAAAGGGGGATTTGTTGATTTTCTTATCAAACATGATTTAACCTCTTAGGCAATAAGAGGCAATTCCCAATCACCTTAAAGCTGTTAATGTCGGGCTTAACAACGTATCTCAGGGACTCTGGCCTCTCCGCCTTTGAAAAGAGGTGGGTTATCCTGGCCCCCACAACTGCCAAACGTATACTATTGCACTGGAAAAAAAGGATACCCCCCCCCATGATGAGTGGGCTACAAATATGGCTCAGCTGGCTAGCTATGAGAGGGTCTCCAACTCTCTTTTGGACAAGATGGACCAATTTGAGCTTACCTGGGGCCCCATTTGTGGCTTGGTCAACAAGGACATAGAGGTGGAGTTGTGTATCGAAGGCTGTATATATGGTATTGTTACTGAATTTTGAGGGGTAATTTTATTTTATTTTTTTATTATTTTTTATTTATTGTATTATTATGTCTTTTTCCGTCCCGTCTTTCTCTTGGAAAAATGTTAATAAAACTGTTCATTGCAAAAAGAACGACTTAGCCAGCGCCAACTTCAGATAAAAGAAGTGCAAAATCAGGTGAAAAGCTCTTCCCTGGACACCTGGATTTGTCTGCAAGTATGGTATGTATGTATGTATGTATGTATGTATGTATGTATGTATGTATGTATGTATGTATGTACATATGTATGTATGTATGGTATGTATGTATGTATGTACGTATGTATGTATGACCCAAGGAAGTGCAGTGTCGAGTGTGAAGTTGATGAGTGGTCGAGAAAATCGAAGGACAGGACATACAGGTTTTTCCGGTAGCGCCACTCTGCCGTTGTAACCAACGTTGTGGTCGGAAGGGGAATTACACCGAACGGGCACCGCGCTAGTGCGTAAAAAGACCAATAATAAAAGTGCACTGAAGTAAACTTATTTTTAACGAACGTGCAGTGTCGAGTGTGAAGTCGTCGGGATGAGTGGTCGAGAAAATCGAAGGACAGGACACACAGGTTTTTCCGGTAGCGCCGGATAAACAGCGCCACTCTGCCGTTGTAACCAACGCTGTGGTCGGAAGGGGAATTACACCGAACGGGCACTGCGCTAGTGCGTAAAAAGACCAATAATAAAAGTGCACTGAAGTAAACTCATTTTAAAACGAAGTAAACCTGGGTTATATAACTATGACTGAACTGAGACTGAAGATTTTTTTTAACATACACTTACTTATCCATACTCGCTAAATTAAATATAGCCTACAACTTCTCTACTATGGTTTCGCTGTCTAAGGAACGTACGTCTGGAACGTGTTTAAGCTCCGGAGCTGTCAACCCTGAGAGCACATACGGGACCTATTCCACTTGCAGCAGCTCGGTCGCCCCTTTACACTGTACGGGCTCACAATTTCGCAGAAGTTCTGCAGAAAGTCGGGGTGAAAATCTCTGGAGGCTGCGACTGAACCGCGTCGCGAGACCGCGCGTGCCTTTTATCGCGTGCTGAGCTCCGCTCTTACCTCGCTTTCTCGAGGCAAAGTCGCCAATGAACGGTTCATTTAAAAACACAGAAAAATTACTACCCCCCCCCCCACCCACCGAGCAGCAACTTCCGCGTCCTACGCTAACGTGTGGTGACGTCATACCGTGCGGCGCGGGGTTTCTCAGCAGGTTCCGGCCGAGCGGTTTGGTCGCGTGGACGGACCTCCAGTCCACGCCGTCGGGCATCGGCACGCCCTGCAGACCCCACTGGTCCCTGCACTTCTGCTTCCAGTCATCGGCGGACATGGCGGGACGGGAAAGCCGCAGCCTACTCTGACCAGGAAGCGGACCGGCGGTCCGTGGACATTTATCATCGCAGCTCCACCCATGCTCCACCCATGTGTTGCAATGCCATACCGCGTTCCTGCTGCTGCCTCACTTAAAGTTGCAGCTCTTTAATAACAACGATGATGATGATGATGATGATGATGATGATGATGGGTGGGTGGATAATAATAATGCATTTTATTCATCACACTCAAAGACGCTTCACATAAATTAGAATAAACTTAGAAGCAGCGCAACACAACACGAATCACACGCGACAGCAGGTCTGCAGAGGTGGGTCCTGGTGGACTCGAATGCGGGCAGATCGCAGCAGCCTCTGATGTGCTTGGGGGGGGGGTTCCAAGAGGAGGGGGCAGCAGGTGCGGTGCTCGGTCCTTAGCCTGCCTCAGATTAAGGGTGGATAAAAGGGCGGGGGCGGGGGACACGAGAAGGCAATGGAGAAGAGGTGTGTCTTGAGAGGGATAGGGAGAGTGTGGGGGGGGGGGGTTCTGAGTCTCTAATGATTTGGGGGAGTGGGTTCCTGAGCCTGGGAGCTGCCCCGGAGAAGGGTCGGTCACCAAAGCCGTGGAGGTTGGACCTGGGGGGGGGGGGGAGAAGGGAGGCTGAGGTGGATGTTGGATGTGAGGGACCGAGAGAGTTGGTAGGGGGAGAGGAGGTCGGTGGGGTATGGGGGAGCCAGTTGGTGATGGGGCTTTATGAGTGAGAACCAGGATTCTGTAACTGATCCGCTGGGAGATGGGTAGCCAGTGGAGGTCTCTGAGGACCGGGGTGGTGTGGTGCCAGGATTCAGTAATAGCTAGTTAGTAGTAGTTAGTTAATAATAGTTAGTTAGTTCGTTCTAGCAGTTACTTCTCCGTAGAAAACCCACAACAATGCACATTATAGATCATAACTGTATTATTTTTGGTGCGTTATTAGAAGATATAGAATTGGACCTGCTGCTCAATGTTTTACTTATTTTAGCCAATTTTTTTATCCATAAGGCTAAATTTAATAAGACTCCGCCCATCATCACGTGCTACTATAATGAAACTCAACTCTGTATTAAATCCCTGAAATGAATGGCGTCAGAATGTGCCAGAGATCTCTATGGGTTCAGAAAATGAACTGACCAACGTAATATCTTGAAAACTAACGATGGTTTAGTCCATCCTCATTTACCATTTAGTTATCATATTGTTATTCTATATTTTAGAATAGAGAAAGCAGACGACAGGGTGCCAAGAGAGGAGGTGTGGTATTGTATGAGGAAGTTGGGAGTGGCAGAGAAGTATGTAGGAGTGGTGCAGGATATGTATGAGGGACGTGTGACGGTGGTGAGGGGTGTGGTTGGAATGACAGATGGGTTCAAGGTGGAGGTGGGATTACATCAAGGATCGGCTCTGAGCCCTTTCGTGTTTGCAGTGGTGATGGACAGGTTGATTGACAAGATCAGGCAGGAGTCTCCGTGGACGATGATGTTCGCGGATGACATTGTGATCCGGAAGCGAGAGTAGGGTGCAGGTGGAGGAGAGCCTGGAGAGGTGGAGGTATGCACTGGAGAGAAGAGGAATGAAAGTCAGTAGGAGCGAGACGGAATACCTATGCGTGATGAGAGGGAGGACAGTGGAATGGTGAGGATGCAAGGAGTGGAGGTGACGAAGGCATTTGAGTTTAAATACTTGGGGTCAACTGTTCAAAGTAACGGGGAGTGCAGAAGAGAGGTGAAGAAGAGAGTGCAGGCAGGGTGGAGCGGGTGGAGAAGAGTGTCAGGAGTGATTTGCGACAGAAGGGTACCAGCAAGAGTTAAAGGGAAGGTTTACAAGATGGTTGTGAGACCAGCTATGTTGTATGGTTTGGAGACAGTGGCACTGAAGAAAAGACAGAAGGTGGAGCTGGAGGTGGCAGAGATGAAGATGATAAGATTTGCATTGGGAGTGATGAAGAAGGACAGGATTAGGAAGGAGTATATTAGAGGGACAGCTCAGGTTGGACGGTTTGGAGACAAAGCAAGAGAGGCAAGATGGAGATGGTTTGGACATGTGTGGAGGAGAGATGCTGGGTATACTGGGAGAAGGATGCTGAATATGGAGCTGCCAGGGAAGAGGAGAAGAGGAAGGCCAAAGAGGAGGTTTATGGATGTGGTGAGGGAGGACATGCAGGTGGCTGGTGTGACAGAGGAAGATGCAGAGAGGACAGGAAGAGATGGAATTAGATGATCCGCTGTGGCGCCCCCTAACGGCAGCAGCCGAAAGTAGTAGTAGTAGTAGTAGTAGTAGTAGTAGGAGTAGAAGTAGTAGATGATATTGGACGATGGGCGCAGTGGTTAGTGCGGTCGCCTCACGGCAAGAAGGTCCTGGGTTCGAGCACCGGGGTCGTTCAACCTTAGTAGGTCATCCCGGGTCGTCCTCTGGGTGGAGTTTGCATGTCCCCCCCGTGTCTGGGTGGGTTTCCTCTGGATGATCCGGTTTCCTCCCACAGTCCAAAGACATGTAGGTCAGGTGACTCGGCCGTACTACATTGTCCCTAGGTGTGAATGTGTGTGGGCCCTGTGATGGCCTGGCGGCCTGTCCAGGGTGTCTCCCCGCCTGCCGCCCAATGACTTCTGGAAATAGGCTCCAGCATCCCCGTCACCCCGAAAGCAGCATAAGCGGTTCAGATAATGGCTGGACGGATGCTGGACACTGGTACAAAGGGCAGCATGTTGTGCTGGGAACTGATTTCGGGAGCTCCCCTGCAGGCACAGCCTGGATGGTGCATGTGTGTACACAAGCAAACGATTTCAAAACAAAACATCAGACATACAGACGGGGGGGGGGGGGCAAGTTTAAGGAAAACCCTGAATGCGTGACCCCTACAGTGAGGGGGGTTATGCCGTGGGGGGGGGCGTTTTCCTGGCATGGTTTGGCTCCACTTGGCCCCTTAGAGGGAAGGGTCACTGCAGATCAATACAAAGTTATTCTGAGTGACCACCTTTTATCCTATGATGAGACGTCTCTGTCCTGATGGGGGCGGTCTCTTCCAGGATGACGGTGCCCCCATCCACAGGGCACGAGGGGTCACAGGACGGTTTGACGAGGGCGAACGCGACGTAAATCGCACGCTGTGGCCTTCACAGTCACCAGATCTCAACCCAACTGAACACCTACGGGAGGTTTTGGACCGACGTGTTGGACGGCGCTCTCCGCCTCCATCATCAAAACACCAACTGAGGGACTATCTCTTCTGGAAGAACGGCGTCCACCCCTCCAGTAGAGTTCAGAGACTTGTAGACTCTATGACAAGGAGCACCGAAGCTGCTCTGGACACCCGTGGGGGACCAACACCTTACTAAGACACTTCGTGTTGGTTTTTGCTTTCATTCGCCACCCGTCTGTACATATCAGGGTGGAGGAAACACAACTTATCTAAGACTGACCATACCACCACCACCATCGATGTAGACTGTCTGAGCTGTCCAAGATCTAAGACAGCTCAGACAATAGTGTAACGTGCATGGATAAGAAGACACGCTGGCCGCTGGTTCGTGGGTGTGACCCTTTAGTCTAGCGGTTAGCGATGCCTCCTGCGGTGCGGGCGATACGGGTTCGCGTCCCGGTCGCGGCAGTTCCTGTGGTTGCGTTGTCCCCACGAATTCGCTACATTGGTGTCAGAAGTGGGATGGAGCGACCGTAAGGCCATCGGAAGCGCATGCGCCCTGAGGCTTGAAGGAGCTGATACGCTTCCCGAAGGAGGGGGGTAGTGTAACGTGCATGGATAAGAAGACAGCTGGCCGCTGGCTCGCGGATCTGACCCCTTGGCCGAGCGGTTAGCGATGTGCGCTGAGGTGCGGGTTCGCGTCCCGGCCGCGGCAGTTCCTGTGGTTGCGTTGCCCCCCGAATTCGCTACAATATCTACATACACGCATTTTACAGAATCAAGTCTTTAACAGCCAGGTCGTAGCCATAAGACGGCTTTAAGCCGAGACCCGGTGACCAACGGGGATTTATTCACCTTTTCAGACGTTAACAAGTTCCGTGTTTGGCCGACACCCGTACATGGATTGTGTGAAAAGAAGACAGCATGAAAGATGTTCCGGTCTGCTGAGGCCCTAGATTTATTGGAAGACACCCCGGCTTTTACTTGTTGTGCCTCCTTTATTAATCATGTTTTCCCAATTTGTTTTCTTTTGTCTGTGTGGCCTATATGTGTTTACACTGCACAGTCGTTTTACAAGAAATCTCCATTGGGGTTTTTTCCACTTTCCGTAAATTATACCAGGGGCGATTCTAGGATCAGAGCTTTAGGGGTGCTGTGCACCTAGAGTGCTGGCCGGCCAGGCAAGATAAATTTGGGGGGGGGGTGGATCAAACCATTTCTGAAGCATGGGGGGTTGCTGTATTTTTGTTGTTAAAATATTAAGTTTAAACCATATACCGGATATGGTTTTGACATTTCTTCAGCTTATTAAACACGGACATACAGTAAAAAATAAAAAAATCTCTTCAATTTTAGGGGTGCTGGGGTTCAATTTAGGGGTGCTGCAGCACCCCCAAAAATGGGCTAGAAACGCCTATGAATTATACAAGATCGGTAAAAATGAATAAATAAATAAATGAAATATAGTGACGGAAATAATTTCTGGCGCCATCTAGTGGACATGTACGGAACCCCGGGAGGTGACGCGGGAATAACATTATTTTAACCCGCACGCACGCAATATTAAGTCGCGCGCACGCTTGGAGTAAGTCGCACGCACGCCCTACTGAGTCGCGCGCACACTTTATTAAAGCGCACCCGCGCTTTACGGAGTCGCACGCCCCTATACAGCATTTCTGTGCTCGCTGCGCCGCTGGTGGCCGAACCGCGGAGCTTCACCGCAGAAAAAGGTAAGGCAAGGTACACCATGAGCGTATTTTATTATGAATGTCTGGTTATTCAGCTATCATATTACAAACACACACATATATATATAATATATAATCATTATATTATTAATATATAATGTACATTTATTATATATTAATACAAAGCAAGAGAGGCGAGATTGAGATGGTTTGGACATGTGTGGAGGAGAGATGCTGGGTATACTGGGAGAAGGATGCTGAATATGGAGCTGCCAGGGAAGAGGAGAAGAGGAAGGCCAAAGAGGAGGTTTATGGCTGTGGTGAGGGAGGACATGCAGGTGGCTGGTGTGACAGAGGGAGATGCAGAAGACAGGAAGAGATGGAAACGGATGATCCGCTGTGGCGCCCCCTAACGGGAGCAGCCTAAAGTAGTAGTAGTAGATACATTTATTATATATTAATAATATGATTATTGTAATATACATATACATATGTTCACATATAATAAGATATCTATCCATCCATTGTCTTAAGCGCTTATCCTGCTGTTCTAGAAATGCACCGGCCTTAAGCCGCCACATCTGGTCTTTGGCGGACAGAATGTGAGTTGCTCCACGTCACGGAAGAGCTTTACTAAGAGCAGTGCACTTGGCAGAGAACCATCGTATTATTGGATGGATGCTGGACGTTGTTTTACTCCGCTATATTTTAAAAGTATGCGTTTTCAACAGGGCCCCGCCCCTTTCAGCGCTTCCGTTTTCAAATAGAGCCCCAGTCCCTCTCTGATTGGTTGTAATGTTTCCGATATCGCTTTTCAAACGTTTCCTGCCCTCCCATTGGTCGCTGTGCACCGTAACTAGGGGCGTGGTGCGAGGCGACGCCGGGGTTTTGTTCTTCGTTGTTTAGCCGGCTTGGCGGGGCTGATGAGCACGTGACGCACGACACAGGCTTGTACTGCTATTTCTTCCTACGTCTATCTTAATATTCCCGCCTCATTTGTCATTTGGACCCCCACCCCCCCCCCTTTTTCTCCCCAGTTGTATCCGGCCAATTTCCCCGCTCTTCCGAACCCGTCCCAGTTTCTGCTCCGCCCCCCTCTGCCGATCTGGGGAGGGGCTGCAGACCACCACATGCCTCCTCCCATACACGTGGAGGCGCCAGCCGCTTCTTTTCACCTGACAGTGACGAGTTTCACCAGGGGGAGGTAGCGCGTGGGAGGATCACGCTACCCCCATATTGTATTTAGAAATCACGTCAGGACACAGCGCTGTCGCTCGACACAACCTCTCCGTGGCATTCTTTATTTAGACTGACACAGCATCAAAGGCAGACCCGATCAAACAACCCAGAGCCCGCAGGCATCACCAATCGATCCCAGCACAATAGAACAGCACCAAATCAAATGCAGCACTGTCGATGTGTGCATACATAACATTTCCCCCCCCCCCCCGGCAGGATTTCAAACATGAAAGGTTGACACAAAGTCCTCTAGGTGGCCAGGGCGTAAACGTGTGCGAACAGGTCGCGGGGCGGCCTGAGGCTGGGCAGGCCGAGGTGGGGAGGGAGAAGGCAGGGGGAGCTGAGGCCCAGAAATGTCTGGGGCCCGTGTAGGAGCTGCATGAAGCCCCGGGGCGTCTCGCCATGCTGAGGGAATGGCTATGGTTGTGTCACCAGCTGTGTGTGGCGGAGCTGACA
The DNA here is from genome assembly GCF_029633865.1 of Lampris incognitus. NCBI lineage: Eukaryota > Metazoa > Chordata > Actinopteri > Lampriformes > Lampridae > Lampris > Lampris incognitus. Next base: position 8,501,290 of record NC_079218.1, read on the forward strand.
CCTTCCGTAGACGACTGGAGTGCCACCGAGTGCCATCGCTGAGGAGGTAAGTGGCTGGGCCCAGCTGACGGGTGACTTGGAGAGGAGAGGACCAGTATGAAGCCATTTTATTGTCCCTGTGGGGCCTGCGGACCCTGACCCAGTCTGACACATTGATGTCTGGCACCCTGGTTCGTTTTGACTGGTCAAACCGTTGCTTCATCCGCGTCTGCTGACGAGTGACTGAGGCTCTGACCCCAGAGGGAGGTGCCTGAGGTGTGGAGGGGCGGAGCCTGTCAAGGGGCATGCACAGTTCCCGGCCTAGCATGAGAGAGGCTGGGGAGACGCCTGTGGTCGAGTGCTGTGTGGCCCGATAGTGCAGCAGAGTGTGACGGATGGCCTGCGTGAAAGAGCACCCTTGGGCCATGTGTGCTCTGAGGCCGTTCTTCAGTGACTGGTGAAAACGTTCAACGCCGCCATTGGCCTGGGGGTGGTAGTACGCAGTGCGTATATGACGGATACCCTTGCTGTCGAGATAAGCAGTGAACTCAGCAGAGACCAGCTGAGGGCCGTTGTCAGTGGTGATGGCCTTTGGGAGGCCCCAGCGAGAGAAAAGAGAGTCCAGGAAGTCGATGATGATCTGTGAGGTCACAGTGCCGGAAGTGGTGAGTTCAGGCCATTTTGAGTGTAGATCGTAGGCGACCACCATGAAGCGTTAGTGGTGGGGAACTCCATGGATCTCACCACAAATGTCCAACTGCAGGTGTTCCCAGGGCTGAGAGGGCCAGGCGAGAGGTTGCAGGGGTGGGGGAGCCTGGTGGCCAGTCTTGCCACTCACAAGGCAGGCAGAACAGTCCTTCACCAGAGCCTCAATATCTCTGTCTATCCCCGGCCACCACACCAGGTCTCGGCAGCGCTGTTTCAGTTTCACAATGCCCAGGTGGCCTTCATGCGCCGTATTCAAAACACGTGCACGGAGAGCAGCTGGGACCACTGTGCAAAACCCACGTGCCACGCAGGTGTCGTTCCAGCAGGAGAGCTCCTGTCTGACTCGGGCGAACGCAGCCAGCTCCTCTGGGACCTTGTGAGGCCAGCCGTTCTGGATGTAGGTGCGGAGCTGGGAGAGGACAGGGTCCTGTTCGGAGGCTGCCCTCAGCTCCTGCAGAGAGACAGTGGCCTGGAGGGGTGTGTGTAGCATTTGGACAATGTCCTTTTCCACACAGTCAGTGTCCGTCTGTGGAGCTGGGGTGGAGACAGAGCGAGAGAGCAGGTCGGCGACAACATTGTCTCTGCCTGGGGTAAACTGCAGGCTGAAGTTGTACTGGCGGAGGCGGTCAGACCAGCGGTGCAGCCTCAGGGGTTTGTGGCCTGTCCCAGATGTGGACAGCAGCGCTGTCAGGGCCTGGTGATCTGTCCTGAGGGTGAAGGAGCGGCCATAGAGGTAGAGGTGCCACCTTTCACAAGCCCAGATACAGGCTAACGCCTCACGCTCACCCACGGAGTACCGCTGCTCGGTCAGGTTGAGGGCACGGGAGGCGAAGGCAATGGGCTTCTCCACACCGTTCTGGGTTTGAGACAGCACGGCCCCTATCGCTGTGGCTGATGCGTCACAGGTCACAAAGGTGGAGCTGGAGATGTCGAAGTGAGCCAACACTGGTGGTGAAGTCAGTTGAGTCTTAAGATCACGCACAGCGTCACTGCATGCCTTTGACCACACCCATGGCTCGTCCTTACGCAGCAGCTGGCGCAGGGGGGCTGTGGTCGCAGAGTACTGGGGAAGAAACCTCAGGTAGTAACTTGTCATACCCAGGAAGGAGGCGACCTGGGCGGCCGAGCTGGGCTCAGGGATGGCCTGAATGGCGTCCACGTTGGATTGTAGTGGAGTTACACCGCTCGCTGACAGCCGGAACCCAACGAAGTCGATGGCTGGTACAGAGAGGACACATTTCTCAGCACTGAGAGTTAGCTTGTGCTTGGACAGGGCTGCGAAGACCATGTTAAGGCGCTTGTCGTGGATTTCACTGGTGGGCCCGTGTACCACTATATCGTCCAGATAAATGGCCACGCCCAGTATGCCAGCCAGCACGGAGACCATGATTTTCTGGAAGCAGCTAGGGGCGGAGCTGAGACCGAAAGGCATCCTGGTGTAGCGAAACACTCCTGCATGTGTCACAAAGGCTGTGAGGTTTCGGCTGCTGGGGTGGAGGGGCACCTGTAAGTACCCCTGTCTGAGGTCGAGCTTGGAGAACACCTCAGAGCCATAGAACTGAGCAGTGAGTTCTTCTGAGGTGGGCAGTGGATACTTATCAGGGACCACTGCCTTATTTACTGCACGTAGATCGACGCAGACACGCAGGCCCCCCGACTTCTTCTTAGCCACCACGAGGTTTGAGACCCAAGGTGACGCGTCCACCGGTTCAATGATGCCAGCTTCCAGTAGTTGTTGCAGCTCGGCGGAGACCCCATCACGGAGAGCCAACGGGATGCGGCGCAGTGGTTGGATGACAGATTTCACAGCAGGGTTGAGGAGAGGTTGATGGGTGAAGGCAGAGAGGCAGCCCAGCCCCATAAACAGCGATGGCCACTTCTGCTGCCAAGGTGTGGCGACAGTCAGGATTGCTGCCCCCCTTGTGTCTAAGAGGGAAAACCCCAGAGCGGAGAACAGGTCCAGGCCCATCAGGTTGGCCCCACGGCGTGCCACATGAAAAACTGCATTGGGCACCAGCTTGGTTCCATAGCGGACAGTCAGTTGGAGAGAGCCAACCAGATCGATTTTGGAGTCACCATACCCACAGAGGACAGCTGAGGGTGCGGACAGTGGCAGTGAACCGAAAAATTGACTGTAGGTATCAACATTCAGGAGAGACACACTTGCACCGGTGTCCAACAGCAGGGGGATGCACACATCATTAATGTTGACTGTGCATGATTTGAATGACACTGGCCCAGAGCTCACCTTGTGAATGACGGCGGTTGAAGACTGGGGGGTGTGGCCCTCTGACCCAGCCGGGGAAGATCGACAGACGTTGGCAAAGTGATTGTGCTTACCGCAGCTACGGCATGTCTGGCCACGGGCAGGGCAGTTCTGAGCCCTTGAAACATGAGACCGAGACCCACAGTTACCACAGGACTGTTGAGGGCGGGGCCGAGAACGCCGTCGTTGCAGTTGCAAGACGTCCCCAGTGGAGTCGGCGCCCGCCTCGCTCTGGCTGGGTTGCGTCCCGAGGGGCAGCCGTGAGTAGAGGGAGGAGTCGTTGGCAGCTTGACTGGAGGTGGCCACTTGCTGTGTATTTAGCATAGCAGCATACTCAGCTGCTCCCTCAACCTGTAGTGCGATGGTAATTGCTCTGGACAGCAGCAGATCATCTTTTTCCAGCAGGAGAGTCTCACGCACCTTTGCGTTGTTGGTGTGTTCGATTAGCTGGTCGCGAACCATCTCGTCCTGAAGCGGGCCAAACTTGCATGAGCTAGCTAGCCCTAGCAAATTAGCTACGTACTGCCGCACAGACTCACCAGGCAGTTGGTGTCGCTGACGGAATATAAATCGCCGAAGGAGGGCACTCTGTGGAGCAGCGAAATGGGTGCTCATAAGTCCCACAGCTTCGGCAAAGCTTGTGACGTTCCCCAGAGTCCCGAGCACACGATGACCCTCTGCTCCCAAGCAGTGAAGCAACAGAGCCGTCTTCCTAGCCTGGCTCACGTCGTCGAGCCCTGAGGCGATGATGTAATTTTCAAAACTATGTAGCCAGCGAGTCCATGGTACCGGAGGCTCGCCAGGTAATGCCAGGAAGGGGGCAGGTGGTGGGAGAGAGATATCAGCCATCCTCGTCGCCAATATTGTATTTAGAAATCACGTCAGGACACAGCGCTGTCGCTCGACACAACCTCTCCGTGGCATTCTTTATTTAGACTGACACAGCATCAAAGGCAGACCCGATCGAACAACCCAGAGCCCGCAGGCATCACCAATCGATCCCAGCACAATAGAACAGCACCAAATCAAATGCAGCACTGTCGATGTGTGCATACATAACACCCCACCCCCCCGAACAGGCGCCCCGACCGACCAGAGGAGGCGCTAGCGCAGTGACCAGGACACACACCCACATCCGGCTTCCCACCCGCAGTGGGCTCGGGTCCTGGGCTGTTCCGGTGGTGTCTCAACACTGCTTGGCATCCTCCTCATCATACTCTTCATTGTGTTATCCTCTTTCAGGGTCGTATTGTGTCAGTTGTGCAAACGCAACATCCATTGCACGTTGTGCGTCTTGGGAGAGAGATCCCTCCTCTGCTGCTCTACCTGAGTTTCTCCCTGTTTTAGAGGGGTTTTTAGGGGGTTGTTCCTTATGCGATGAGAGGGTCTAAGGCAGGCGTCCCCAATAGGCGGCCCGCGGGCCACGTCCGGCCCGTGACGGGTTGATTTCTGGTCCGCGAGAATTTTTGGAGAAATGCCAGGAGGAAGATTTTTTTTTTATTTCCCTACCAAAAAAAAAAACTTTTAATTTTTTTGGAAATAAAAAATTCGGCACCCGGACTAAACTTTTGGCCACTACTGTATGTGAAATAATTAATTTCCTAGTAAAAGTAAGACTAGTAATATATCGAAAAATAGATGAAAAATCTCTGTTTAAATTATAATACCTGCAACGTATCACAAACTAACGAACAACATGCTGCTGGAGGTTGAGCGGCCCGTGGTTTTAAAAGTGGCCCTAAAAGTGGCCCGCTATGAAAAGTAATTGGGGGACCCCTGGTCTAAGGACAGGATGTTGTGTTGCTGTAAAGCCTCCTAGCAGAAACTTGTAATTTGTGATACTGGCTATACAAATAAAACTGGCTTTAGTATGTATGTATGCTGTATATTGAAATGTATGTATCTATCTCTGTCTTTCTGTGTGTTTATCGGATGTGTCCAGGCTACAACTCCCCAGAACAGTCACATGAGCCAACCACAAATCCATCTGATTCCCCTGCAGAAAGCTCTGGGGTGGGGTGCCCCCCCCCCCGAGAGAGATGGGACATCACGCGCTGCAGTAAAAACCCAGATGGGCCTGAACCTGCCGGCCCCGGGTGCCGAGCAGGTTCCTCAGCTGCCGATGCAAGACTCCTGGATGCTCGGAGAATCCGAATATTGGACCGTCAGACGACACGGGGTTCAGGTGTAAAGCTCAGTGAGCAACATCGGCGAGGACGATTTCTTACTAGGCCGCACTCAGACACAGTGTCGTGCCCTTACACGTGGCCAATCACGGCTCAGCGTCTCAACGGGATGAGTGTGACTGGCGGAGCGAGAGGACAGCCCACCATAGAGACGTCAGTCAAATGGGACGATGACCGATCCAGGGCTTGGCGTCCAGAGGATTCCCTCACCAGAGAATGACCTCTCTGAGAACTTGACCAAAAACCGTTGGATGGCTCTGAAGCCTCGGGAGGACGTGGAGAAGAACTCGGCCACGCATCGTGGGTGTCGGTCGGGTGAAACCCAGAAGGTTCTCCAATAGGTAGGAATGCTAGAGTGGCACAAAGTCCCAGGAAACGCACACCACACAAACAAAACCCCATGCAAGAACCCTTTTTTTAAAACAAGGGCGACTGGAAACCCTACACGCAGTGGCAATATGTTTAACCCTATTGCTGTTGGAGCTTTCATGGCCTACTTAGTTACATGGGAGTCACCTTGTGTATTCCAGCTGTGCGCTTTTTAGCGCAAGTTCCCCGCCTAGATCTCCTTCTAATGACGCATGCTTCGATGTACAGCCGGACAAAACCCAATCCTCATTGGCTTTTGGTCTCGAAAGCGAAGAGAGAGACCACTACATCCAAGCTCAGAACAGTTTTTACAAAAAGTGTCAGTATTTTTCTTTTCTTCCAGTTTGGGCATCAATACAGTTTTGCTTTACATCCATCCATCCATCCACTCACCCATCCACCCATCCATCCACTCACCCATCCATCCATTATCCGAACCGCTTATCCTGCTCTCAGGGTCGCGGGGATGCTGGAGCCTATCCCAGAAGTCACTGGGCGGCAGGCGGGGAGACACCCTGGACAGGCCGCCAGGCCATCACAGGGCCCACACACACACACTAGGGACAATGTAGTACGGCCGAGTCATCTGACCTACATGTCTTTGGACTGTGGGAGGAAGCCGGAGCCCCCGGAGGAAACCCACTCAGACACGGGGAGAACATGCAAACTCCACACAGAGGACGACCCGGGATGACCCCCAAGGTTGGACTACCCCGGGGCTCGAACCCAGGACCTTCTTAATTGAATTCTCTTCTTGATTTCTTAATTTTGCAATACAGCACGTACTAATAAAAACATGAAACCGCACGAGCTCCTAAATTCACCAGGAGATTGGGCCTCTAGATGGCGCTGCCGCCACTGAACACGTTTGGCTTGCAAGAGCCCAGTGGCCTTGGCCTTACACCCACCGTGAAGTAGTGATAAATTATAAATAAATGCAAAGTACGATGAGCTGTAGTAATGCAAAGTAAATATATAGTATTACAAAATAGTGACTAACTGTGGTGCAGAAACGTCAAGCAATAATGCAGTGGCGTCACGTAAAGTACTGATAAACTATAGTGCGCTACGCAAAAACCTTGGGATATAAATGTGTGGAATTATAGAGCAGCAAACAATTTTTAGTTTGGATGTGTTAAAGTAATTCAAAGTATTGCAGGTCTCAAAATATCTGCGGCAAACACTCATTGATTTAAAACTTTGGTACCTACGGCTCATGACTGCCGTCCGGCTGACGGGCTAATAATAGCTGGGGAGATAATGTTACAGGTAGCTAGGTACTTCTGTGAGCAGTGTCAAAGCTACTGCATCATGTTCCTCCACTGAGCTGCAGAAACAGGCTCTTCACAGTCCCACCGCGCCGAAGACGTGGCCCAAAACTCCCAATTTTCTTCATGTATTTTCTTATCAAAATGAGAGAGAGAGAGAAGAGAAGAGGGGGATTAACTCCGCGAGAAGCAAATTTATGAATCAGTCTTTCATTAAGAGCCGGTCTCCGTAAGGTCTGAATGACTGGCGGAGACCCGGAGAAGCAGGTGAGAGGAGAACGTTACTAAAGGCCGGACAGCTTAAGTACAACTCGCTCAAGTTTAATGGACTCAAGTATTTCTCCTTTTACGGCAAAAGGCCTGTGTCTAGCATAACAACAGTGGGAAATGAATACATTCCCTGGCAATGGCACATCTTTTTGCAGAAGCAGAGTTTATAACCCAGTCTTTGTTCCAAGGCTTGCTTTACTTGAGACAACTGCACTGTTTGCAAAGCGGGTTATGTAAGATTATGTAATGTGACCGGGTCTGCCAAATGTTAGTCATGTGTCACTGTGTCATGAACAGGTGGACATATGAGGGGAAAAAAAAAGAAAAACCTGTCATGTGTCTCCCTGACAACTGGGTTTGAGCTGCTTTTGCAAAGGCCCATGGCACTACGTCAAGACCATAGTGGTCCAGAAGGTCTTTATTATCCCCGAGGGGCAGTTATCAGTGATTAAAGTACCGTGAAGAGGATTCGTACAACAACAATATACATATGAACACAAAGCTGTACCGACTGGTGCAAACACTGGCTAAAGGGGAGTCAGCTGCACGACTCAAGGCAGAATCTTGTGTGGGTGCAACAGGGTTATCAAATCAGTCTCATAAATTTATTGACCCTTAATTTTGATGTGCAATATTTTATAAGTAAACTACTAAAATTTATGAAATAATCAAATCGATCTCATGAATCAGTCTCGTGATATTAACCATTAAATTTGGCGTTCAGTAGTTATAATTGAACCATTGAACCAAGTTGACGGAATAATCAATGTTGCACCGATTGGAGCACTTTGATTGGCAGGGGAAGGCTTCGGTAAATATTGCCGCAAAACAGGCAGGACGACGACTTACTGCAATGAAAACAATCCATTAGGACAATCGATAAAAGAAAATCGACTAACACTTCAACACTAATTACCTAATACTTAGCAACACTAATTATACTGTTCAGGCACAACCAATGATGAGTAGCAACGTAATGATTAAGGCACAAAGGTTGATATGAGGTTGGGAGGCTGTGCAAATATTCTATCCACCGGGGAAGCGATTATGGGTAATACTTCCGGTGTTGGGCGGAAGCAGTATCACGGATCGGCGGCAGATTTGGCTGGAGAAGTGTTAGCTATTGCGGTTCGTGTCTAAAAAGAAAAGACGACAAAAGTTGCTAAAGTTGCTAACCTACATATAAAATATCGTGTGCGCGCGCGCGCACCGAAAGGAGGAGCGCCTGTGCGTGCGCTATTGCACGCGGCGAGAAAATGCGCGCGGTGTTTGAGGAAGGCCAACACGGGGATCGCCGGTTCGAATCCCCGTGTCACCTCCGGCTTGGTCTGGCGTCCCTACAGACACAACTGGCCGTGTCTGCTGGTGGGAAGCCGGATGTGGGTACGGGCCTGATGGCCCACAGGCGTGCTTGCCGAGCTTAAACTGCATCACAGTCGTCATCGTTTCGATGGACTGCCAAAGAAGAAAACTTAGTAAGATGTTCGATTAATCTTTGATAGACGAGCTTTTCAGGTACTTTTGATATAGCAGGCAAAATGAAGATGGGTCTATAATGGTCATCAACTTCATGAATAGGAATAATCTTGCCTAGTTTTAGTTCAACTGCTAAACTAACTCCGCCCAAATGCAAAACCTTACTTAATGGTCACTCTTGGCGATCAGAGTCCTTGTTGTCCAACAAAAAGTGCGGGGCACAGGTTTGGGAAAACAGTCTCTCTTCCTTGTTGTCCAGCATGGAAACTCGGCTCCGCGGAAAAGTTTTTCTTCTGGCAGCTGAAAATCCTCAATGCTCCCTCCGTCATCTGATGATCTTGGAGGAGTCTATGTTGCGGTGTGTCTTGCAAGAAAACAACTGGTCAGCTGATTAGCTGATATCAGCTAATTAGTGGATGAACGAGACTAGGTTATCTTCCAATAAATCCGTGGCCAGCAGTAATGTGAAGACATGTGGGCCTTTGTTCTTTTGTGCTTCTGCAGAAAGGGATCTCTGAATGCTGTGAGTGCATGATCTACGGCGAGAGAGAGCGAATTTCAAAATACGCTGTGGTTTTATGGACAACATTGCATCAACAGAGACATTATTACTGTAACCAATAATACTACAGTGTGGGGTGAGATGTTAGGTGGCGATCACCTGTGAGGTTGAGCAGGGAGTATTGTAGTCCAGGGGAAAGCGCTGGTCCTTGCAATTGATCAAAACAGTCTATTTGCAAAAAGGTTCAGTACGCAAGTAGTCAGTCAGAACAGGCAAACAAATACCAGCCAGAAGACAGAGGTGTGGTCCAGGTAAAAGAAAGCAGAGATCAAAAACCGCAGGAAAACGAGATACTGGAAAAATACGCTGGATTGCTCGACACTGGGTACAAAGACGAAGAAAGAAAGCCAATTTATTTTATCATTGTGCCTAATTGTGTTCTTACAATGAAATGTGTTCTCTGCATTTAACCCATCCTATTGTATAGCAGCAGTGGGCAGCTGCAGAGCCCGGGGACAAACTCCAGTTCTTTCCACTGACTTGGTCAGGGGCAGATACAGGAGTATTAACCCTAACATGCATGCCTTTTTGATGGTGGGAGGAAACCGGAGAACCCGGAGGAAACATGCAAACTCCACACAGAAAGGACCTGGGATGGCCTGGGATTCGAACCCAGGACCTTCTTGCTTTGAGGCAACAGTGCTAACCACTGCGCCACCATGGCGCCCCGGCACTGGCTCTGAGAGATGGGGACACACCCCTTTTCCACCAAGGCAGTTAGTTCGAGGGCTAGTTCAGAGCTGGTGCCTAATTTCGAACCAGTTCTTCACATTTCGGCAGCCAAAGAACCAAAATTTTGGTTCCAGAGTGGCACCAAATCTTTGCTGGGCAAGAAGAAAGAACCGCTTACGTCAGGAGCAAGGGGCAGGATTATCATGACCAACAAGACCAATAGGGGATACATCGGTAGCAACAACCATTTCTGCCGAATAATGCATGCATCACTTAACACTTAGTAATGACACGTTCAAATCAAAATGGATAGGGACCAATGGTTTTATCAGCACATACTTTCTTTGATCAACTTTGACAGAGTGAATTGTCAACCCCACATTCATTTTTCTGCATTTAAAAACCTCATTTTAGTATAAGTATCTGAAATCCTATGCTTGTGATGTGAGCCATTTTGGAGAATCTGTCCACCACCGTTAGAATGGTGTTGTTACCTTCAGAGGGGGTAACCCCGTGACTAAGTCCTAGGAGATGTCAGACCGGGGTGATGGGGTACAGGGGGCGGTCACAGGAGACCAGGAGGTGGGCATAAGAAGATCTTGTTCCGGGCGCATACAGGACAGGCGGCCACATACTCTTCAACCTCTCTTGCCATGGACAGCCACCAGAAGCGTTGCTCGATGATGAAGAGAGTCCGTCCTACTCCAGAGTAACAGGAGAGAAGGTGTGAGCCCAATGCATAACCTGGGAATGATGAGAAGCAGGAACAAACAACCAGTTCAGGGGGACAGGCCGACTGGTACTTGGGCATTAGCATTCACCTACCTGACCCTTTTCTCAATGCCCCACGTGACAATCCGACCACATAGGAAGACAGTAGGATGTTGGAAGGCATTGAGCATTGGATTTAGTGTTCTTGGCCCCAGGACGGTAAAACAGGGAGAAAATAAATCTATTAAAGGAAAATGTCTTTATGCATGCTCAATAATCCAGGTAAGAAAATCAAAGAAGGTTGAATCAGTTCATCTGGATACAATGTTTATTGACAGATACGTTTCACCCCTCATCTAAGTGACCTCTTCAATCCTGAAGAGATCACTTTGATATTAAAGGAAATGGCCCCACCTGGCTTGTCTGGCATTGAGTTGTTTGGTGGACCCATGTACTCCTGGTTCTTACAGTGGGCCCACATCAGGAAGGGATGCTCTGCTCACTCCAACCAGTTGCAGCACCCTTCCAGGACCACCTTGATGGCCAGCACCTCCCTGTTCCCAATGTCATAATTTCTTTCGGCGGGAGAGAGATTCCGGGAGAGGAAGGCACAGGGATGGAATGTGTTATCCCCTTCTGACAGCTGGGAGAGGACTGTGCCAAAGCCCACATCCGAGGCATCGACGTCCACAATAAACTGTTGACGGAGATCCGGGACAGTGAGGACAGGTGCCAAAGTGAAGCTCTTCCTCAACCTCCAGAAAGCCTATTCAGCCTGGGGAGGCCATTATAACTTGGCATTGGAGAAAGTTAGGGCATGCAGCTGAGTGGCAAGAGTGCTATAGTTTCGGATAAAGAGTGTATAGTAATTGGCAAAGCCCAGGAAATGTTGGAGCTGTTTGAGACTTTAGGGTGTGGGCCACTCAGTGACAGCACTGACCTTTGTAGGATCCATCTGGATGGTGCTGTCCGAGACAGTGAACCCCAGGAATGCGACGGGGAGACATGGGACACACTTCTCAGCTTTTGTGAAGAGCCAGTTGTCGAGGAGGCGCTGAAGAACCTGGCTGATGTGTTGGATGAAAGTCTCTTCGCCAGGAGGGAAGATGAGGATATCGTCCAGGAAGACGAAGCTGAACAGGTTAAGCATGCCCTGAAGAATGTTAAGAGTCCAACAGCTGTGGAGCTCCCTACCTGGCACACTCGGTATCGCCCAAGCCTCCATTCTGCCATTGAGGTGGGAGATGATATCAGCTACCTTCGAAAGCTCCATCTGAAACAAGGATGCTGTAGTTAAAATTGCAGACCCCACTGGACCAGGAAGGCTTGGCAGTCCCTGCAGTTGCCAGAAACCATTCGGGTCTGGAGAGGTTAAGCACCAGGGCTGGCGATGGGAACGTGGGAGCTGGAGCTGACACTGGAGCTGGAGCTGACTCTGGGACAGGAGGAGATGTGACAAGAGTATTGAGGTGCACCACTAGCTGCTGGAGTTGGTCAGTCAGACGGCAGACCTGGCTACCGAGGGAAGCCTGGAAGCCTTCATGGCGCTCTGTCAGCTCTCTCTCACCCCCCGGCAGATTGAGGTGAGTTGCTTGTAATGGTGGTGAATCCTTTTCCCTTGAGCGTGGAGTGCAGTTCATACAGAGTCAAGAGTCAGCTGAGTCCATAGTATGGCCAGTTCATACTGTAACGACTGGTGCAAACACTGGCAAAAGGGACTCAATTGCATGACTCAGGACAGAATCTTGATCAAAACAGTCTTTATTTGCAAAAAGGTTCAGTACACAGATAATCAGTCAGTACAGGCAAACAAATACTGGCAAGGAGAAGACAAAGGCATGGTCCTGGTAAAATAAAGCAGAGAAGAAGAAAAAAAACCACCAGGAAAACAAGACACTAGAAAAACAGGCTTGACCGTTTGACACTGTGTACACAGACAAACCGGCACTGAGAGAGGGGAACGCACTACAGAGTAAATGAGGGAATGGGGAACAGGTGTGGAATACATGGGGTTGACTGATGGAAAAACCAGGGGCAGGAACACAGATGACAAGACAGGTGAGTGCTTCAAAATAAAACAGGAAACACAACAGGCAATGAGACAGACGAGAACTTCAAAATAAAACAGGAAAATATATATGAATGAACGACATGAAACAATGAAAAACATAACCTAGGGAGCAGGGCAGGACATAAGAAAAGCCAGTCAAAATAAGCAATTCAGAAGCTTTTCTGGTCCAAGATGTAAAAACAAAAACAAAAAACCAAAACAACAAGAACAACAACAAGAACAACAATATTGCAGTTCATTATGGTCACTAAATGAAAGCACACATTTCAATCAATTGCACAGTAATAGCTGCTGGAAATGAAATGCTTTGAGTTTGACCCCTCTTTGAGCGACACAAAAATAAATGTAACATTGGATGGCAACATTTAGATAGATTAAAATGAAAAATGTGTCATAAAAGTGCACTGTCGGAATAGATACTCTGGTTTTCGCTAGGTTCTGTGTATGCTGCACCTGTTGTTCGTCCCTGTTTATTATGGGTTTCATATATTGACCAGTGTGTGTTGGGGGGGGACCCTTGGCTCTCTCCCAGGCCACGAGTTGATCCACTCAAGTCTTCAAACAGTTGAACAAACAGATTTAGCCCCGGATGAGTGTTCATAGAAACATTAGCACTAGTCTAGGTGGATGAAGGAGAAGCCCCTCTGATAATATCTCTATTACCGTGAGTTAAAACAGGTTAAGGCAGGATAAAGGTGATAAAAAAGCAACTCAATCACTGCATATGGTAAGTTCCGCATTAAATATTGAATCCTTGTGCATTTTAAGGGAATCCTTGGGCTATGGGAATGGAGCCATTTGAATGAGTCAGTCTAAGAGGAATACTGACCTATAAAGAGGTACACACACACAGATAAATGTGTAGTTTTGCACATATTCCCAAAGGGCAAGGTATAGATACAGGTTTCCATGTTACACTGTTCATCATGTCATCTTTGGTTACAGTGAATATTCAATGACCCGTGTAACATGTACCGTAGGCTACAACAATGCCCACTAGGGGGAGTAAGAAAATATCGATGCACTCGAGTATCGCGATATCATCTTTAGTGGCACTGTATCGATTCTCAAAACCACTATATCGATTTTTAATTGTTTACATGTAAAGGTTTGTGACAAAAATGTTGCGCTGTGTGTAACTCCACAACCGCTAGATGACAGTGTCGTAATCTATCTTCAGCCATTTGACTCTTCCACTCCAACGCGACAACGTAAACTGAGACAGGAAGTAGCATAAGCACAAAGAACACAGGCCTATGAGATCGCAATATATCGCCTTTCTTACAGTATCCCGGTATATATCTCGATATATTGAATCGTAACGCCTGTATTGTGTTATGTATCGCATCGCCAGATTCTTGACAATACACAGCCCTATTGCCCATGCTTCATGCCCTCACTTGCATTCATATTATTTGATATGCTGGTCTTGATAACCATTTCAAAACCAGACCATGTTGTTTTTGTTTATTATACATCTGTAATGAGAACGGCATATATGCATTACTGGCAGTAGCAACCGCACACTCATTATTACTGTACTGCCATTCGTTCAACGTGGGGCTGAATTTCTTTATATTTTGCAAAACTTTAGCAAAGGGTGATGTGCCCAGTGATGGAGAACCTGAACCGAACTGATGGAGCCTGAACCAGGGGAACTTAAGTGCTGATTTGATGAAATTGAATAAGCGTTCTCAGTAGGAGGGCATGCTTGGTGCTTGATAGGGTCCAGACGGACAGCCAAAACTGGTATAATTATAGTCTATCCCTGACCACATTCTGTACACGTGACCCTGCCAAGTCAGGTTTCAATGGAGTGAGACCAGCCACCAGCATTGATGCAAAGAGGTACGCCTCACTACATAGGCTCTCCAAAGACATTTCAATGGGAATTAAGTCTCGGCATAGCACATAACCGCACTACATCATCTGTTTGGATGTGAGTGCTTTTGATGCATGAAATTATATTGCAATATGCAATTATGCAAGCACAAAACAAAAACAAATCAGGTTTCTTTTTGATTTATCAACCTTGTAAATGCATTGTATGGTCCTCCACGAGGAATATAGTGATGAATTGTGAAATGGACAAATCTATTGCTTGACTAATCCACAATTTTAAGTGTAAATGCATTAAACATATGGTGACTTTGTTATGTGCCATAGCATAGTTATTTTATATGCATGTTAACGCCAACAGGTAGTGGTGTCAGGGAATACCATTCTTCAAAGACAAACTGTTGTCATAAATAAATGTGCACACCTGAGAAATAACAGCTTTTATGGTCCAACGTCAACACAGCCACCATACTTTGAAAGGAATGGTGGTGTAGGTAAGTGCATTTATAAAAATGCATACAATTGAACTTCTTGTTTTGCACGCAATCCACATCTAAGTTCGCCAAAGACAGGTGGTAAATTTGACGTGGGAGAGAAGCTACAAATATAGTCGTCCACAAAAGTGTTATTAATAGAAAATTATAACGTAATTCTCCTCTGTTGCCAAGGCATATGACGATGCTCCACCGATACCGTTCAGTCCACCAGACCAAAGCATCTCTGGAAACGTGGAGCTTTGGCAGAAGATCAGAAATTGTTGCGGGTAAAAACTCGCCAATCCTGACCACTACTTGGTGGCCTTTCACCCTTACCCAGTATTTCAAAGTGAGCAATGGCTGCAGCTGCTGCTTGCCATTGTGCTATGCTATGCTTACACGGGGAAGTGCAGTTGACACACATGCCTCTGCAAGGGTCAAGTCTTGTGAAATCTAAGGAAGGTGCCCTCTAAGGCCACAAACCACGGCTTACTCCCTCCGACACTCACTCAGTGGAGTAGGGAAGGGAATCGCTCAAGTGAAAGGCTCTCGGGTCTAAGTAAGAACTTCCAATTCAATCACGTCATGCACGCTATTATATGCAGAAGACAGGAAGAAATGGAAACGGATGATCCGCTACGGTGACCCCTAACGGGAGCAGCCAAAAGTAGTAGTAGTAGTAGTAGTAGTAGTAGTAGTAGTAGTAGTAGATGCACGCTATAATTTGATCACGGAAATGTCTCAAAACAGTCACGCCGAACAAAATGAACACTTCATATTCTGCAACTAAACAAACAGACAAAGTCTGTTAGGAGGTCAACAAGTTCCTTGCATCAAGCGGTACACAGTGTTCTGCTTGAGGTTTGACACTGCAGTGTTTCTAATGGGTTTCTGAAATGGGAAAGGAACACTGCATCACATGGTAATAAATGAGTGTTGTCTTACTAGCAGCTATCATGATTACTCGAGTTGTGAGACAACAGGCTGTCCTCAGATAGTATCTAAGATGCGGAGGCGTAAGGTTCTCTTTGCTTTGAGTTGTGATTCAGCTGTCAAGCTGGAGGGAATCTGTTGCCAACATGAGGAGAAGGCACCCATGCATCACATCACTGCCCTGTTGCATAACTGCCCTTGTCTAGTATTTGGCAATTGTTGTGCGCAGGAGCGTCTCGTTCTCTGATGCCGCCATTTCCTTTTTCTTTTACTCCGGTAATATTTTGGCCTCTAATGAGGGCGAAAGAGTAAGTCAAGCTTATTGCTCATATTGTAATAAATTCATAATACTAGGTCCTGGTTCTCAACTATATACCAGAATATCTAGTCCAGTCTGTCAATATTTTGCACCCCTTGAAATATCCCAACAATGCAACGACAGACACAGATTCAAATGATAGGGTAAAAATGTAAAAATAAAAGGTGGAGAAACGGGTGTAGTAGCATGTGGGAATGGGTGCGGGTTGTAGACGCGGGATGACAGTTGGAGCCTGGACAGAGGCTAATTTGGTAACCACCTCCCATTCCCAGCCCTCCACCCCCCAACTCAGGGCAGGATGGGCAGTAGACAGCTGTGTAACAGGACACGGTTGGTGCTGATTCGAGGCAAGGGCTGTGCGACCAGCCCCGGCTCCACTTGTCCACACCTCAAAACACTGGCAGGGACAAAACTGGGGGGGCGGGGCTAGGGTGGGAGAGAGAGGGCCGAGGTACAATGGAAGTAGAGTTGGAGTGATCCAAAGAAGGCTGAATCAGTTCATCTGGATACAGTGTTTATTGACAGATACGTTTCATCACTCAACCCCGTGACATCTTCAGTCTCAACTGACTGCAGGTGTCCCCACCCTTATAAACAATACAGCTGCATGACGACCCAAACCAACGATGGGTTTCATATGCAAACTGCCGTGACCATTAACTAGAGTTTCAATGGCCATGTGTAGTAGTCACAGAGGATTTGGGAATGTTTGCAATCACAGCATTGTAAGATGGCGACAGATGTACTCTTAGACCCCCCCCCCCTTGGTTCAGGGATGGTCGTATTGAGCATGCATCAAGACAAGAGTTGGAATGGGTTTGAGGTGTGTGGTTGGGGGTGCTTGTTCTGTCATAAAAATGTGTGTGGTGTGACGGGGGGGGGGGGGGTGTGATGGGATGAAGCAGGTGTCCGTCAGGAGAGACAACCCAAGTCGTCGCTAGCTGGGCGGAGTCACCCTAGAGACAGATTTGCCGGGATACCCCTCTCTTGGAACGGTGCCTTTGAATTTTCAAGGCTCAACAGTTGAATTGTTGAGGCGTCTGGACGCCCGACTGTTAAATACCACTTTCTTGTTGACGAAGAAATGGTATGGCGGGGGTCTCTTCACTGAGTAAGCTGAAGGGTGGCCAAAAGTTGACGTACAGCCATGTTATATTGAGACAAGAGCGCAGTTTTTTTAGACGGTGACCCCTGACACTGCTGCAGGACGCGCATTGCAACGTGAATTACAAACCTGCCACAAGTCGAGCAAACCCTCAGTTGCTTGGACACAGACACCACGCAGCTGTGTAGCACCAACGTAGGCTAGATGGTGCGAGCCATCTGAGAGATACACAACATAAATACAGGGACCTAATGACACTGATGCCGAAAAAGGTGTCATATTTAATCTCTTTCATTCCGCGTACCAGATGGTATTTCCTTCTCAGCTTTGGCGCGTCCAATCGATTATCATACAAGTCCGAGCAGATTTGTGTCGGGGTTCATTTTCCTCCGCGGATTGGTTTCAAGCACAATCATATAAATAAAACACAGCTGAGAAAGCCCGTGTATGCTTTCATCGTGATACAACTGATCGATCCTTTGACAGCCGAATTATCTGGTATTGCCAATATCGACACAATATTCTCGTCAGTCTGGGCTTCTGGGAAGCTGGTGACAGAGATTCCTCTATTTTCCATACCCGACGAGCTGCTGTTATCTAATAGCATTACTTAATATAGGTCAATAAACACTGATAACGATGTTAATTGATAATCAAGTGATAATGATTCATCGTGGCATCAACTCATCAAAAGAGCCACAAATGGAGTATTGACCTTTTCGAGGCGGTAAATCGAATCCCCGCCCCTTAGCGGATTGGCCAAGCCTGTAATTAGACACAATAAGACACATGACACGGAAGTTATGACGGGATTTAACGGACTACAGATACTGCGGCGTCGTTTTAAATCATTAAAAGATAGCGGCTACTTGAAAAAGGGGGGTAGAGAAACACATCTTTCTCCAGCCCTCAGTCCAAACCGAGGGACGGGCCCCTGGCTCGCTACGGCATACTTGATATAAGCGTTGCTCAGCTTTTTTCCGTAGTTACCCCTCCCCCCCCTCCCCCCCCTTTGACCCCTCCTTTAATGCTCTCAGAAGCACCTACCACCTCACTGGTACTATGTATGGGCCAAGGCTGGGTGGGTGTACGTGGGGGTGGGGGTACAGCTGCAGTCCCCGTCTTGGACAACTGAGACGTAAGGGCAGGCCTTTCGTAAAGTGTATAGAGTATCAGGAACAGGCCCTGGCCAATGAGGGCCCAGCAAGCACTAAAATGGCCAAGCCCATGGCCGTTTGTCGGTCTGGTATATAAGTGCAAAAAAGGACCTCCAGATTTGGGTGACCCCTACTTTGGCTGTGGTGAAAAGGATCTGATCCCAAGGACTGTTCTTGTCTGGTGTGCAGGTAATAAAAATTTCACACATTACAGAGATGATTTAGTTGCGTGGAATTGAGGAATTGAGCTCGAAGAAGCATCCAAACTTCTAGAATGGCAAAATAATAGATGGGGTTTTTTTTTTTGGTTTTTTTTTTTTTGCTGACCCTTTTCATGGTTCTTAAATGCGGAGACCGCATCGAGGTCCTCATATTTTGAATTACTGTTCGTGATTCAGTCAAAGCGTGAATGCAAAGCAAATCTGGAACGTTGTATTTCTGGAAAAACTATATTCATTGGAGACATATCGCATTTCATGTAAAATCGTGCTGCAAAATCAGTAACGGTACAGATGTTGGCGTTCCCTGTGGATATCTACTTTGGACACTGATTTATACTGACAGGTGCTTCCCGGCTTGAGATACCCAAGTAGAATTGGAGCAGGTCCCGGAGAGGCAAACTTGAGATATAGTATGCTTAGTCGTTTATTTTCACATTTCCAAGTTGCACTCCTCCAAGATGTATTTTGGGGCATAGATCAAATAAAATCTCAGGCGGGGCGACACCTTCACCGTAAAATGGCATGCTTAACTGCAGCAATTTAGGGTTTCATGTGATACACCAAGCATGTCAGCGGATGCGTCAGGGATTACGAATGTGCTCACCCTGTCAGGACAGCAGGAAAGTTAACTTTGACTAATTTACCTGCAATATTTGTATGGCCTATTTGGAACGGATATTTCTAGAAGGTCAGACTTGGGTGACCTCATGAAGCTAGGAAGTAATCTGTCATTTAGCTCAGTAAGATCTGGGATGGAAAAAAGTCAAGCGTGGTCAGTGCGGTCCCTTACGAGGCTGGAAGAGAAAATGGGAGAGAAGAAGTATTTGGGAGGGGGGGGTACACACCTTTTGTCTCTTCAGATGCCATACCAAAGATTTTAAGATGCTTATTTTACAAGAGTAGTGGTTTAGGGTCCTGTCTGTGAGGTGAATATACGCTGCATAAAATTGCAGAGGGACCGTTAGGAAGGAACATGGGGGAGTCAGAGGTGCGTGTAGTGTTAAAAATACCTAGCCAGCAACAGCTCCTCCCCCTTATCCATTTCAGCAGGGCATTTGATCTGCGGGGAACCGAGTGACATTTGTTGCCAGGATTCCAGCACTCACACAAATGAAACCCTTTGCAGCCGCCCTACCTAGTAACCTACCCAGCAAACACTAAAGGCGTTTTTATGGCCATTCAAAAGACTTGTACAGCACGAGCTTGCAGGCTCGTGGGAGGTTCTCTTGGATTTAAGGAGGGAGATTGATTTTGTGACCCTGAAGTCCCAAAATCAAGGTTTAATGCCCGGTTCCTTCCCCTCTCTCTCTTCAGTGTTAGAAACGCAATCATGCCTTTCGGAAACACCCACAACAACTTCAAGCTCAACTTCAAAGTTGAGGAGGAGTTCCCCGACCTGTCCAAGCACAACAACCACATGGCCAAGGTCCTGACCAAGGATCTGTACGCCAAGCTGAGGGATAAGCAGACCCCCAGCGGCTTCACCGTGGATGATGTCATCCAGACCGGAGTTGACAATCCTGGTGAGTGCCACAGAAACATGAAACCTACCAAAAGCTAATGACGCTTATGCTGCACCAACGCCACACTTATTATGCTTTTCCGCCTTTTATAAAGATCATCTCGCTACTGAATAAGAGGAGCTCTACTGTTGGGATGATTGCACTTTTCTTATTGTAGACATTTTTCAATTTGGTTGTACACTTAGCTCACATGGCAGGTCAGCAATCACTCCAGGTTTGTGCGGCATCATCTAGGTGCTGCGTCCTACCTTCTCCTTTTCCCTTACCCGCTGCCTGTCCTCAGGTCACCCCTTCATCATGACCGTTGGCTGCGTCGCTGGTGATGAGGAGTCCTACGAGGTCTTCAAGGATCTGTTCGACCCCATCATCTCCGACCGTCATGGTGGATACAAGCCCACCGACAAGCACAAGACCGACCTGAACTTCGAGAACCTGAAGGTAGGGCACACCGGTTTTCAAACAAAAACAAAAATGCTGTGCAGCGGTTAATCGTGGCATCATACACATGAAACCAACTGATGCGCACAAAAACATTTTCGACACACGTTTCATATCTGAAAACTTTCAACACAGCATGATAAACCATGCAGCAACATTTCTAAACAACTAAAATTCTTCCTGAGATCCGTCTCCGCAGATGAGACGCACTATACAAACTCATTATCATCATCAATAACTTCTCAATTGTCTCAAAAAGCGAGGGAGTGGCCTAGTCCTCATTAATATTCATGAGATGATCTTTGAGTGACAAGTACAAGCGAGGGATGATAGTAGGGGTGGGCGGGGTTTAATATTTTGATAATTTGACCTGAATGGCTGTATGTAAATGATGTGTCTGATCAGCTGACAGACACTGAACTTGGGGGGGGGGGCTCTTTTAAAACCAGAAAAATAGAAAAACTGAATTCTATTTTTTATATTTACATTTTAAGTAGATCAGCGTTACAGAGTGCACGACATTTAAAGCAATAAGTGATCTGGGTAAATATTAGTGTTTCAATTTCAGTCCGGCTTCTTTCTCTGGCTTCAACTATTCAGTTTCAGTCTCCGTCGTGTGTCATTTACATTGCTCAAGCTCTTGCCTTGTTCTTTGTTCAGGGTGGTGACGACCTGGACCCCAACTATGTCCTGTCCAGCCGTGTGCGTACCGGCCGCAGCATCAAGGGATACACCCTGCCCCCCCACAACAGCCGTGGCGAGCGCAGAGCTATTGAGAAGCTGTCCGTTGAGGGTAAGATGGGATAACCTTAGCTGTTAAAGGCAGGCTATAATGATGTGACACAGCAGCCTCTCCAAGGGATTTTATGATGATTGCAAAAACTAATTTTTTTGGCGGGTGGAAGCACCGGAAGACACGCCCCCCCCCCCCCCACAACTCTCTCAGTTCACCTCCCCTCATACTTTTTCCAGAGCCAGAGAACTTTACATTTGACCAAAATGGGGGGGGGGGGGTCAAGTTGTCAATCCATCCATCCATTATCCAAGCCGCTTATCCCAACTGGGGTTGCGGGATGCTGGAGGCTATTCCAGCAGTCATCCCAGCAGATTGTCAATCAAGCGGTAGAAATGCTGCCAATGCAGCGTCGCTTGTGCGTTCTCTTTTGGTTTCAACATATTTCCATTTCAAGAAAAGTATGTCCGATATTGATGCGATTACGAGAGCGGTCACAAGCTTGTTCGCTTTCCAGGGGAGGATGCTTTCCTCTGTCCTCCGTGGTGAAAAAGAAAACTCCCTCCCACGACCTCTCCCCTGCCCCCACTCAACTCAAACACACGCTTGTCCAGACATCAGACCAAAGCAAACACCTGTAAGCAAACTGAAGCAACCAAGTGGGGCTCATTTACAGAGAGGCTGCTGTGTCCCACCATTATAGTCTACCCTTAGTAGTTGCCACAGTGCACACCAATTAACTGTCCCTGTTAAAATCTGCATTAAGGTTTGACCCTCTCCCTCCCCTTGTGCGTTTTGTCACCTAGCTCTCACCAGCCTGGATGGCGAGTTCAAGGGAAAGTACTACCCCCTGAAGTCCATGACTGATGCTGAGCAGGAGCAGCTGATCCATGACCACTTCCTGTTTGACAAGCCCGTTTCCCCCCTGCTGACCTGCGCTGGTATGGCTCGTGACTGGCCCGATGGCAGGGGCATCATGTGAGTTTGGCCAACAGCTGGCAGTTCACCAGTTATCAAAATCATTTCATCCTTTTGGAAAAATGCAACAACATCCAGTTGTAGCATGTTTCACCACTGCCCGTTTAGTCCAACCACACCCGTGTCACCCAATCCAGCCCTTAGGAAACCTGTCCTGCATATTTTTATTGTAACCATGCATAGGTTGGCCCGTTTGTAGCTGGTATATCTGATATTGTCGTGATGGTGTTGTTCCACCATCATTGCAGCTGACCAATTACTGTCATACCTATATGACTTGGAGGGAGGGGGGGGTTGTGGGATTAGATTGTGGGTTAGCTATCGGTTAAGGTTAAGGTTAGGGTAAGGTAAGTGTTAGGTTAAGGTTAGGGTTAGGCTGGCATTGAGGTCATGTTGTGTTTTACAAGGCACGACATCACAATGTGATTGGTCTGTTTCAATTATGGTCCTGGGAACAACACCAACACGGTGATATCAGATTGTGCTTTGTAGTTACTTAACCAATCATATTGTAACACTTAATTAGGCTAGGTGGGCCAAATCTGACATAATTAAACGCTGATTGGTTGAGTAAATAGCAAGTCTGGCTATTCATGGTTATAATGAAAGTCTGCAGAAAATGGGGTCCTTGAGGACTGGATTGGGAAACACTGACCAATACAGTGATGTCACTGTGAATTCTGCGTTCGTCCCTTACATCTATTTTTGCTCAGGCACAACGATAACAAGACCTTCCTGGTCTGGGTGAACGAGGAGGATCACCTGCGTGTCATCTCCATGCAGAAGGGTGGCAACATGAGGGAGGTCTTCAGACGTTTCTGTGTTGGCCTGCAGAAGGTGTGCATTGAAAAAACTAATGAAAATAATTCACCATCAGTGTTTCCTGTTACGCTAAAATAACCGCCCGCCCAGATGGGCGAGGACTGTTTGGATGGCTGATAGACGTTCCTCTCTATCCCCTTTTTGGCCAGATTGAGGAGATCTTCAAGAAGCACCACCACGGCTTCATGTGGAACGAGCATCTCGGCTACGTGCTGACCTGCCCATCCAACCTGGGAACCGGCCTGCGTGGTGGAGTCCATGTCAAGCTGCCCAAGCTGAGCACACACCCCAAGTTCGAGGAGATCCTCACCAGGCTGCGTCTGCAGAAGCGTGGCACAGGTAGGCCTCTACAGTCTCTCGCTCTCTCTCTCTCTCTTTCTATCTCTTATACCCACCCACCTTTGGATCCACTAGGCTTCCTTGTGTCTGTACAACAGTGGTGGAAGGTAACAAAATACATTTTTCAAGCATCTGTATTTACTTATTAAATTTTGGAGAGTTTTGACTTTTACTCCACTACATTTCAATAAGCAGATATCTATACTTTTCACTACACTACATTTCTGGCACAGTCGCGTTACTTTAGTTGAAAAGAAAATATCAGGTATCCATTATCCAAACCGCTTATCCTGCTCTCGGGGTCGCAGGGATGCTGGAGCCTATCCCAGCAGTCACTGGGCGGCAGGCGGGGAGACACCCTGGACAGGCCACCAGGCCATCCATTATCCAAGCCACTTATCCTACATAGGGTCGTGAGATGCTGGAGCCTATCCCAGCAGTCACTGGGCGGCAGGTGGGGAGACACCCTGGACAGGCCACCAGGCCATCCATTATCCAAGCCGCTTATCCTACATAGGGTCGTGAGATGCTGGAGCCTATCCCAGCAATCATTGGGCGGCAGGCGGGGAGACACCCTGGACAGGCCGCCATATATATAAAAAATACATACGAGCCAAAACATTATGACCACTCACAGGTGACAGGTGAACCGAATAATGTTGATCATCGCCAAACAAGGGCCCATGTCAAGGTCTGCGTAGATTAGAAAGTAAGTGAACAATCAGTTCACGTAGTCAAAGTGTTGGACGCAGGAGAAATGGGCAGGAGTAAAGACCTGAACAACTTTGACAAGGGCCACATTGTTATGGCCAGACGATTGGGTCAGAGCATCCCTGCAATGGCAAGGCTTGGGAGATACTCCCAGTCAGCAGTGGTAAGTACCCACCAACAGTGGTCTGAGGAGGAGCAAACTACAAACAGGTGACAGGGTATTGAGCGCCCAAGGCTCATCAACGCGCGAGGGCAACAAAGGTTATCCCGTCTGGTCCGAACCGACTGCTACTCTACTGTGGCACAAGTCACAGAAAATTTTAATGATGGTTACGGGCAGAATGTGTCACAACACGCAGTCCATCGCACCCTGCTGCATAGCCACAGACAAGTCAGAATGCCCATGATGACCCCCGTCCATCGTTGAAAAAGCCTCCAACGGGCACGTAAGCGTCGGAATTGGACCTTGGAGCAGTGGAAGTGGTCTTAATCCGACTGAGCATCAGTATGGATGTGCCAGACCAACAAGTATGAGCCACAGCAGCTCCAACTCACAACATACAGGACTTTAAGGATCTACTTACATAATGTTTTGGCACCTGCCTAATATGCTGTTGGTCCTCCGTGTGCCACCAAAACAGCGCCAACTCACCGAGGAATGGGCGCTACAAGACCCCGGAAGGTGTCCTGTGGTATCTGCCACCAAAATATTAGTAGCAGAGCTTTCAAGTCCTGTAAGTGACGAGGTGGAGCCGCCATTGATCAGACTCGCTGGCCACAGATGCTCAATCGGATTGAGACCTGGAGAATTTTGAGGCCATGGCAACACCTTTAACACTTCCTCATGACCCCAAACCATTCCCGAAAAATATTTTCAGTGTGGAAGCACACATGATCCTGCAGAAAGAGGCCAGTGCCATCAGGGAATAAATACCATTGCCATGAAGAAGCGTATCTGGTCTGCAACAATGTTTATGTAGGTGGCACATGTCAAACTGACATCCACATGAATGGCAGTGAATGAAAGTCAGTAGGAGCAAGACAGAATACCTATGTGCGAATGAGAGGGAGGACAGCGGCATGGTGAGGATGCAAGGAGTAGAGGCGACGAAGGCGTATGAGTTTAAATATTTGGGGTCAACTGTCCAAAGTAACGGGGAGTGCAGGAGAGGGGTGAAGAAGAAAGTGCAGGCAGGGTGGAGTGGGTGGAGAAGAGTGTCAGGAGTGATTCGCGACAGAAGGGTACCAGCAAGAGTTAAAGGGAAGGTTTACAAGATGGTAGTGAGACCAGATATGTTGTATGGTTTGGAGACGGTGGCACTGACGAAAAGACAGGAGTTGGAGCTGGAGGTGGCAGAGGTGAAGATGATAAGATGTTCCTCCCGTAACCATCATTAAAATGTTCTGTGACTTGTGCCACAGTAGACATTCTGTCGGTTCCAACAAGATGGGATAACCTTTGTTGCCCTTGTGTATCGATGAGCCTTGGGCACCCAACACCCTGTTGCTGGGTTGTGGTTTGTCCCTCCTCGGACCACTGCTGACCAGTAGCACCCCACAAGCCTTGCCGTTTCAGAGATGCTTTGACCCAGTCATCTGGCCATAACAATTTGGTCCTTGTCAAAATCACTCAGGTCTTTACTCCTGCCTATTTCTCCTGTGTCTAACATGTTGACTACGAGAACTGATTGTTCACTTACCATCTAATCTACCCAGACCTTGACATGTGCCATTGTTTGGAAAGGATCAACTTTATGTTTTCACTCATCAGTGTGTGTGTGTGTATATATATATGGCCAAGTGTATCCTCTGTGAACAGCACAGGTGGCCATTGTAACTCTAATTAATGGTCACGGCAATTTGCATATGAAACATATTGCGTTAGCGTGATCGTCGGTTTCATTCATACTGTATATAAAAGGTTGGGGATAATTGCAGTCAGCTGAGACTGACGAAGTCACTTTGAGTGATGGGACGTTTCTCTTACTAAACCTTCTGTCCAGATGAATTGATCGAACACTTCTTGGATACAGATAGATAGATCAAACTCACACCACGCTTAAACTTAACCGGGAAGTGGGAGGACTTGGGGGGTGTCCACCAGTCCGCCTGCCAAACTCCCTCAGACTGTTGCCCTGTTTCACACGGTGTCAGGTAGGCTACATCAAATTAAGGAGTAAAGGAGTAAAAAATTGTACCGAGTCAGATACACCATGTCAGAGTCAGAGAAATGGTGTCCTCTGGAACTCGTACGATCCAATTTAGCAAACTAGTGACGTTTTTCTTCCAACTTTGTCAGTGTTCTCATACAGCTGAGGAGAAAACGTAATGGTGCTAGTCCAAAAGTTAATGTTGCTCTCACCGCTCTTTACGATAAAAGACATTTGCAAAGCCATTATAAGATTTTGCTTAATAATGAAAAGAACACAAAACTTTTGTTTTTGTAATGCGGTACTGTTTTCTTACTGTTCACTGTTGGAAAGTTATCTTCCGCCATGTTCTCGAGAGGTGAAATGCCACACTGACATCACGGTCTGAGTCGGTGGAGCTTTCGGATTTTCCGAGGCCGTGAACATAAAGCCACATTTTTTGACGCTCGTGGATTTCGCCACCGACACCTGACTGGAAACCATTGTAGAGTAATTTAGTGTCAGGGTCTTTGTACTTTAACTTACAGGTAAAAGGTGTGGGTACTTCTTCCCCTGCTGCTTCCCCAACACCTGTACTTATCGAAGGGCCATAGCTTAAGAGGGGGGAGTTGACTCATCTCCCTTACCCCTTTCTCTCGACAGGTGGTGTGGACACCGCCTCCGTGGGAGGAGTGTTCGACATCTCCAACGCCGACCGTCTGGGCTCCTCCGAGGTGGCTCAGGTCCAGCTGGTGGTTGACGGTGTCAAGCTGATGGTGGAGATGGAGAAGAAGCTGGAGAAGGGAGAGGCCGTCGACAGCATGATCCCCGCCCAGAAGTAAACAGGGACGACGGACGTCATTTTTCTACTTACCACCCACATGCAGCAGAGCCACCTGACGGATGTGTGGAGGGAAACTTCCGCTCACCTAGAGACTCTTTGACTCTGCTGACTTCTTTTCCTTCCTTCCAACTTTTCTCTCTCTCTCTCTCTTTGGCCTTCTTTCCTAGTCTTTTTACAGTTTCCTTCTTCCGTCACCTTTTTTTTTCACATTCTCAATTTTTGGTCGGTAACATCCTGGGATCAGCCTCCACTGAAGCTAGGCTCAGGCTTGCCTAGCGAGACGTGGCATCACCTATAGTTTTTGATGTAAAAAGTAACAATGATCGAAACTGTTAATACGATTCAATAAACCACCCAATCAAAAACATTTCAGTGTTCTTTTGCTTCGCTTGTAGGGTGATATGGTTTTGCAATGGTAGGCTAAAAAATTGGGAGTACTTAAATATAGACGTGCTCCCTTGTTTACATGCACCAAATGTGCGTGCGCAGGTTGTGAGGCAAAAGGGGGCCACGAGTCTTGTGTTCGTAAACATTACTACGTTCTTTCGGAAGAGCTCATCGCGGAGAAATTGATTTAAAACGAAAGGGAATGCCTCGGTTGGTTATACAAATCGTAAAGACGGTAAAAACCGGATATTGCCAGTTCGAATCCCCGTGTTACCTCCGGTTTGGTCGGGCGTCCCTACAGACACCGTTGGCCGAGTCTTCGGGTGGGAAGCCGGATGTGGGTATGTGTTCTGGTCGCAGCACTAGCGCCTCCTCTGGTCGGTCGGGATCCTCAGAAGTCTCTTCGGAGCGCGGGAATAACAAAGCGCGAGGGCGCGCTTCCGGGAGAGGGTGACGACTGTAAACTACTAATAAGACACGTTAGTCCCTAGCTAACGGGTCTGACCCTTTAGCCGAGCGGTTGGTAATGTCACCTTGTGGTGCAGTACACCTCGTATCGAATCCCGCACCGGGCAAGAAAACAACCGGTTACACAAACCTTCCTCAAATCTGACAACGAACCCATCAGCTTTCTTGTGTCATGATGTTTGAGGTCATAATTTGACTCCAGCCTCGGATTTCCTAACCGTACAAACAATTCAACCATACAAACAATTAAACTACGAGGGCTTACCTTTGATTTGATGAAGCAACACTTGTTTTCCTTCGATGGTGGATGGTAAAAGCAGGTTTTCCATAGGAAGAACTACACGAACTCCCAGGCTGGCGCGAACTACCAGCGGAACCGCCCCGCAGTCGGAACCGCTTGAGTGTCGTGTTTCCATAGCGATGTAGCAAACCGCCGGGCTCGTGAGCTGACGTCAACATTTTGCGACAGCTTTCACCGCGACGTAATTACAGCGGGAAATGTCGAGGTAAATCTTCTCGTTTCAAAAAAAAAAATCTCGTTTCTTGGCCAAGGCCTCGAACCCCCGCTGAATCTCGTCGGTGGCGTAGTAAACCAACAAAGCCTGCACCTCCTCGTCGGTCCATTTTTCGGCTGATTTCTCAACTTCGCTTGATCGAGATTCTCCAGTTTCTCCAGCTTGCTACCGCACGTCGCTGGCTTATAAAAATGGCGCTTGTTGAACGTCGACGTAGTACGCTGATTGGTTGCTTCCGACGTTTCAACCAATCAGCGTCGAGCCCCGCCCAGCAGGTTTTCAGGGCCGCTCAGAAGTACCTACCCCGGGCGCCCGGGTAGCGTAGCGGTCTATTCCGTTGCCTACCAACGCGGGATCGCCGGGTCGAATCCCCGTGTGACCTCCGGCTTGGTCGGGCGTCCCTACAGACACAATTGGCCGTGTCTGCGGGGTGGGAAGTCGGATGTGGGTATGTGTCCTGGTCGCTGCATTGGCGCCTCCTCTGGTCGGTCGGGGCGCCCCCGGATCGGCGGAGAGGAGGTGGAGCAGCGAACGGGACGGCTCAAGAGGAGCTGGGTAATTGGCCGGATACAAATTGGGGAGAAAATTGGAAAGGGGGAGAAAAAAGAAGTACCTACCCCAGACCAGGACTACAGACGTTCCCGTAAGAGTTCCGGTCAGCGGTAGTTCCTCTAGTGGCAACACGGGCCAAGCCGCCGGCCCCCTAAAAGGTTCGGGTAGTTCCGCTGGTGGAAAATGACCTAAAGTAATCGTATTGTACTCACTGGCCGATGGGTCAGGGGGTCGACCCCCTTTAGTCGAGCGGTTAGCGATGTCGCCTTGTAGTGCGGTGCAACCCCGATCGAATTCCGCACTGGGTGGAAAAGCATCCCCGACTACAGTGTGTTTCTAAATAAAGACTTGTGTGCCTTCGTTGATTCTTTGGTAAATATACTCGGTGTGTCTATGAGGTGTCCAGTCGCGCCCCTCCAGCCGATGTTTGGCAACTTCGTGAGATCGCTTGTCCACTGAGCTTCAGCAAGTATCGGATCGGGACGTTTTTTCGAAAGTGCTTTGCGTCAGTTTCGACCCGTAACGCTTTCTGTCTTCCTTGCTAATGTAACCAGGCTAAAATTAATGTTTTATTTTATTTTGTTTGAGTATGAAATATCATTAAATCCCGTCTGTGTGCTGTTATTTGTGTTTACTACATTTTATTTTATGTATGTTTTATAACGACCGTCATATACTTGTACTGTTGCTTTAAGAGAGAGGTCTTGTGGGTACACGGAAGAGGGAACGCGGGAGAGGCCATTTTGTTTTGTGGGAGGAGTCTCAAGCAGCGATCGAGCCGAGCCACGCGTGTTTCTTACCGTAGGACAGTTTTGCTGGTTGAGGAGAACGTAACCTTGAGTATCCCTGTAAGAAGATACTGCAAGCTGTGGGATAAAGTACTTGTTTATCCTTTCTTACATCGGAGTCCCGTGGACGGTTTCTCCTTCTAACGCACACGAGTGAAGTCCGGGCAGTGGTTGAACTTCGACCCCCACGTCCGTAAGAAACACCGCTCCAGCTGGAGGACTGGACGTTTGTCGAAG
The DNA here is from genome assembly GCF_029633865.1 of Lampris incognitus. Classification (NCBI taxonomy): domain Eukaryota; kingdom Metazoa; phylum Chordata; class Actinopteri; order Lampriformes; family Lampridae; genus Lampris; species Lampris incognitus. Next base: position 8,531,342 of record NC_079218.1, read on the forward strand.
GGTTTGAAACCAAAATAAATGGCAAGGTGGGCCAAATAGAGTCCTGTGTGTCCCCCCTCCTTCCTTGATCATGATGGTGATGATGATGATGAGAGACTGAGGGCCCCCCACAACACCTGGGGCCCCACCCAAAATAGAACCCAACGCAGAGCTAATGATGAGAGTGACGGGCGTGCAGCAGGCTGACCAGCATAAAACAGCATAGGACTGCCCCCGTTACAACTGCACCACTTGCGACATCACTAACCGCTCGGCTAAAGGATCAGACCTGTTAGCTAGGGACTAACGTGTCTTATTAGTAGTTTACAAAAGCTAAACATATTGAAATATGCAACAATCGCTTTGAAAGGGCAATTTTATAACCAAACTTGACAAGTTTCTTAACCTGAATAATATTTCCAGGATATCTGATCATTTATCACTTTCCAGCTGTTTTCCAAGCTAGTTTGAAGGGAGACTGTCCTCCACCAAAAAACGACCCCATAGGTCGTTTGTACAGCTTATTACGACCTAGTCATATTCTAAAGTCGAGCGACCTCTAGCGGTCGTGTATATAACGACAATCTGGTGTCTCGTCACCATATGACCTTTGACCTTCGTTACCAATCAAAATGCGACGAGCCAAGAGATGGGGGCGTGCAAGAGCTATTTATACTGTTGTGACCCGTTGGTTTCTTCACAAATCTTCCCAAGCTGTGTTTGCTTACTTTTACACCTTCACTTTGCGTGAACAGTCATAAAGTCCCAGTGTCCTCACGTTGCAGGGTAGGACCAAACGACCCATGTGGTCGTATGGGTTGGAGGACTTGTTGAACACGTAGGTGTAGCTATAAAAACAGGACGCTAAAATAGACACCAAAGGGGGGGGGGGAATGCCAACATCTGTGAATTTTATTAATCATCAGCTCCATGTTCTCCTTATATAGCACAACCACTCAATCTCACCGTACAGTTTGTTTCTGAGGGGAGGAAGTCAAAGAATAGAGAAGAGTAGAATCACTCATACAGGTCAAACTGCGTTCTTCAGTCTCATCAGCCTCTTTTGCATATTACATCTACTGGTTCTAGAACCTGCTCCAAAATGAGAGTACACATTAAATACTGAGCCCCCTTCCGGGTAACAATACTGGAACCAACATCAACCTTAACAAGACTGATGACACATTGTCTCTGAATAGATATACGGGATATACCACACCGAACAACATTTCCCTCATTCCGGCTTATTTTCTCACTGTTTATCCCCCTGTAGAGACAATGCCCATCTATCTGGAAGGGGAAAAGAAAAAAGAAGAAAGAAACAAGGGGACCTTGCAGCATATGCTTGTTTTACTTTTCCCTAATTCCCCTCGGTAACCTCCGCTGAAATGCTCCAACAACCAACCAGATGCTGGTTTGCGATAACGCCGTCAATGTTTCTATGGCTTGGATGCAACCCAGGGTTTTCGTTATTTCGGGGACTCCTCGCGGCTGGTGTGAACCCCAGTAATATTGGCATTTGAAGCGTTTAAAAAATAGTACAGCCCTCCCAATATACAAGTGTTCCTCCTACGCACAGTTGGAACCAAACGAGAGTATTTTCTTATCGAAGCTGTGGCACGAGTCATGGCTTGTCTTACAGCTTTTGAGGTCCTGACAGAGGCCTTCTTCAGCACTAACCGTTCCTCTGGCAGACAAGCACGTTTGAAATCACTGGATTTCATCTAAGCCTTTCCATTTGTACTTGTGAGGAGGGGAGGGAACTGGCACTACATGCAGCACCATTTTTTTTAAATATTATTTCATGTCTAAAAACTGTGTTTCACAAAGCTTCCACTCCTAGATGTGCATCATTTGTCATTTTTCCCCCCCCCCTAAAACCCAAACTCTGAAGTCATGCAGGATTGCAGGTTGGTATTGTTCCCCATTGTCATTGACAGAAACTGCTTTAAACTAGAATTACTTCCCTTGCTCTAGCTATAAATAAACCTTGAGCTCTAAGATATATACTGTATTCATATACTTTATATACAGCCAGTAGCTGACTGATATAAATCCTGTTTTTTTTAATGATATTATTCTAAAAAATAAATAAAGTACCTGTGCAAATATCCACAAATTTTAAGTGTTTCACATTTAAGACATTGGCGCCCTCCAGTGGCTAGTTCTGGGTATTACCTATACAGGCACACTGGAAGGAGCTGATTCAAGTCAAAGCAAAGTGCATTGAGGTCTATATTACCTAATTTTAATATACACCACAATGAAAATGTCCAGGGAGAGGACGAGGACAAGAGACTCCTGGCGTCCGTGTTCGTGTCTGCTTCGTGGCCCTGAGGAGGAGGCCGGGTCAAACGGAAGTCTCCTCTGTTAGGGGCTCATGATGACTCATGAAAACAGCGCAGAACCACAACGGGACTGAGGATATCTACAGCGTGACTGAGAGTGAGTGACGGTTGAGCGCGTCCCCCTGCGAAACGGGGGTGAGGGGGATGGGAGGGGGGGCGGGCGGGTTCCCAAACCAATACGAGGGCCGAGAAAGCCAAACGCTCGGTGTGAAGATCGAGGACATCCAGCCGGAGGGGGGCAAGGCTGGTGGGCAGCTAAGGTTCGTGGGGTGTCCTTGTTAAATGCCTAGGGGTGAGGATATGTATGTGGATAAAAGGAGGTTCAAATGGGATGTGGGGTGGGTGTGGTGGGGCAGGGGGGGTTAGGTCACCATGAGCAAAGCCACAACTGAGATAGTATTAACAGTAAATCAGCAGCCAAACAACATGATCTCTGTAGCCTACATAAATATCACAGTACGTTATTCACTAAAAACAGGGAGGGAGAATAGAAAGCTTTCCTTTTGTTTTTTTTCCCCATTTCTTTACATTAAATATGTACCATATGAAGGCGCTGGGGGGGGGGTAAGTTCACTTTAAAGGCAACTGGACTAACGAGAAGAAAACACGGTCCATACTGCCTTCATTGTGTCTGTCCAGAACACTCCCCTCCGTCCCCACAGCCGGGTCATCAGTCACACACAGACCGGTAGTTCTCTTCCACCATGGCCCAACGCCGAGGGACGTCTGAGCAGGCAAAAGCAGAGGGGGAGAGAGAGAGGACACGCAACACAGGTCGCCGGCAGGATTCGAACCGGCGACGGTTGTGGTCTGCACTGTAACCATTCGGCTGCAGAAGTGCCCTAGTTGAGAGAGAGAGAGAGAGAGAGAGAGAGAGAGAGAGAAGAGAGAGAGAGAGAGAGAGAGAGAGAGAGAGAGACTTGCAACACAGGTCGCCGGCTGGATTCGAACCGGCGACGGTTGTGGTCACGTGGTCTGCACTGTAACCATTCGGCTGCAGAAGTGCCCTAGCTAGACAGAGAACGAGAGAGAGAGAGAGAGAGAGAGAGAGAGAGAGAGAGAGAGAGAGAGAGAGAGAGAGAGAGAGAGAGAGAGAGAGACTTGCAACAAAGGTCGCCGGCTGGATTCGAACCGGCGTCGGTTGTGGTCACGTGGTATGCACTGTAACCATTTGGCTGCAAAAGTGGCCCAGTGAGAGAGAGAGAGACTATTTGCGTGCATGTGTGTGTTCATTGTTGACGTGTGTGGTTGCGCAGGGATCGATAATGGGAGGGTTTGCACTGCTTGGCTGATCATCTTTTCGGCGTTCGCCTTCAGCAAACCGAGACGACGAGCGAGTGGAGATCACGTGGCACAGGGCTGCATTGCATTGAGGACATTTGGAGTGAGGTCCCTCTGAGTTCACCACGGTGTGATGGTGTCTGACAGCTCTGTGCTTTGGCAGATCCTCGGAGAGTCCGCAGGGAGCGGGGGGTGGGGGTGGGGGTGCATGTGTGTGTGGGTGGGGGGGGTTGAATATTCCATGGTGAGCCGCTTTTCTTGCTGCATGTCAAGCAGATTCACCTCTCGTTTCTATCAACATTTCTGCAAATAGGATTTTGAGTTGGGCTCCTTTTGGAGAAGAAACTGTGTTTCACCATTTGGTACAACACTGAGCGCAACTTTTGCACATAAAACCCCCAAACAAATAAATAAAGGGAGAAGTGTAACCGGCTAATTTTGTGCCCGGTGCGGGATTCGATACGGGGCGTACTGCACCACAAGGCGACATCACTAACCGCTCGGCTAAGGGGTGAGGCCCGTTAGCTAGGGGCTAACGTGTCTTATTAGTAGTTTACAGAAGTTTATTTTCGTCTTTTGGGACAAGGGCCAACGTTAACAGATACTGAACCCAGCCAAGCAGAGGGCGGCGAGGGTCTCCTGACAGCTTCCGGTGTGAGAACGCGGCGCGCAGCCCATTTGACTCTTAATGGGGCGCCAGCACGGACGTCCCCCGGCACTACGTTTACACCATGTTGGAAAAAGTCGATTTATTGTTAGTCCGACTAAAGCGGAACTTTTAAACACGTCTTAGTCCGACTCAAATCTTACTAAACCGAATTTCTCCAAAGTCGGACTTATACACCCACATAACGCTTCAACCGGCCCCGGACTGGCCTAGGCGTTCTGCGCATGCGCCATAGCTTCCGCGGCGCTCTTTCATCCAATGGCGTATCGACACCTACCGTACCGAGGTCGGACATACGTCCGTCAATACATCGATTCTCCACCGGTACTAGTATACTGGGGCGACAGTAGTTGTATACTTGGGCGACAGTACTTGTATACTGGGACGAGAGTACTTGTATACTGGGGCGACAGTACTTGTATACTGGGGCTACTTGTATACCGGGGCGACAGTACTTGTATACTGGGGCGATAGTAGTATACTGGGACAACAGTACTTGTATACTGGGGGCGACAGTAGTTGTATACTGGGGCGACAGTAGTTGTATACTGGGACGAGAGTACTTGTATACTGGGGCGACAGTACTTGTATACTGGGGCGACAGTAGTTGTATACTGGGGCGACATTAGTTGTATACTGGGGCGACATTAGTTGTATACTGGGGCGACAGTAGTTGTATACTGGGGCGACATTAGTTGTATACTGGGGTGAAAGTAGTTGTAATACTGGGGCGACAGTACTTGTATACTGGGGCGACAGTACTTGTATAATGGGGCGACAGTAGTCGTATACTGGGGCGACAGTACTTGTATACTGGGGCGACAGTAGTCGTATACTGGGACGACAGTACTTGTATACTGGGAGGACAGTAGTTGTATACTGGGGCGACAGTACCTGTATACTGGGACGACAGTACTTGTATACTGGGGCGACAGTAGTCGTATACTGGGGCGAAAGTAGTTGTATACTGAGGCGACAGTACTGGTATACTGGGATGACAGTAATTGTGTACTAGGACGACAGTACTTGTGTACTGGGACGACAGTACTTGTATACTGGGACGACAGTACTTGTATACTGGGGCGACAGTACTTGTATACTGGGGCGAAAGTAGCTGTATACTGGGGCGACAGTACTTGTGTACTGGGGCGACAGTACTTGTGTACTGGGGCGACAGTAGTTGTATACTGGGGCGACAGTAGTTGTATACTGGGACGACAGTACTTGTATACTGGGGCGACAGTACTTGTATACTGGGGCGACAGTACTTGTGTACTGGGGCGACAGTACTTGTGTACTGGGGCGACAGTGGTCCAGTTACCCGGCCTAATCGAGCTACGGTTGACCTAACTAAGCATGTAAACGAACCGAGCTAATTCAGCGCGAGGGAGGGACGAAGAGTTGGGTGGTCGATGACGTCACGCGTATCCCGCCTCTGATTGGCTGTTTCAAAAGCCCCGTCCACCCTGCTCCCGCCGTCCGTCGCCGCCTATGTACACAAATCAAAACGCAGCGACCCCTCCTGGGCTGCTTGAGTGAACCGTCTCCACAATTTGTTCCTTTTCTCTCTGCGAGCACATTGTCCACTGGTGACGAAGCCAGCGGACTATCACTTCACGGGTATGTCAGAAACGAGGGGGGGGAGGGGGGGGTCAGAATGACGAGCAGTGTGGTGTAAAGTGACTCACGCACGCACACACACACATGCACACACATGCACGCACACACACGAGTGGCTTGTCAGCAGCGCCTGGTACACGGTCTCCTGTGGCGAACGGTGACGGCAATAAATAACAAAATAACGAGTCATTATGGCTAGATTAGCGTTACAAAATACTCGGCTGGATTCCTTTTCGATCCAGGTCCAGTGGGTTTTGTTGCTCAGTAGAGGAGTTGGAGGGAGCTGGAGGGCACCGCTCGGGGAGAGGAGAGTACCTCAGTCGGTGTGATTTTAGGGGTGAGCAGTGTGTGTGTGTGTGTGTGGGTGGGTGGGTGGGTGTGGGTATGGATGTGTGTCGGGGGGGGGGGGGGGGAGGGGGGGGTGTGATCGATCAGTGGCCATGCAAGAGACAGGAGAAAGTCTTTTCTCTCGGGTCCAGCCCCTCACTCCTTCTCGCTCTCTCTTTCGTTATTTTCTTCACATTTTTTTTTTTTTTACACCCCCTCCTCGCGAACACACACGCACACGTACGCACCCACACAAACACGCACACGAACAAACACACACGTACATGTCCGCACCCCAACTCAAAGTTCGAGGTCCTTGGAGATTTGGGTGGCAATGTCCCGAAAAGCCAGTGGTGCCCCCCAGAGTCGTGTGTAGCGCACCCCGTTAGAAGTCTCGGAGGTGCCCGTGGAGAGGTGGCACACCTCAGCCTCAAAAGCCACGCGGCCCCCAGCCACCCCGTGGGTACAGGAGAGCACGAATGGGCCAGCATGGTGGACCTGGCAGCCACAGCCTAGCGCCGCCTCCCGCAGAGCCAGCACCACCTCTGCCGGGTCCCGCCGCCCGCTTCCGCTCAGATCCCAGCCACGTCCGACGGCCCGGGGCTCGGACGCTTTTTGATGCCCAGGTAGATGGCGACTGTAAAAGAGCCGGGGGAGAAGGTGGGGTAAATATTCAGACGGTGGACCGAGGCTACACGGCTCATTTCATTCATTAGGTCATAAGCAATAAATACACAAAAATAAAACTCACTTCATTTCTTTTTTTTTTTATTTAATTGAACTCCAGTGATGAATGATCAGGGAACTGAGTGACGGTCTAGTTTTTATTTATTTATTCCCTCCCCCCCTTTTCTCACCAATTGTATGTGGCCAGTTACCCCCACTCTTCCGAGCCGTCCCGGTCGCTGCTCCACCCTCTCTGCCGATCTGGGGAGGTGCTGCGGACTACCACATGTCTCCTCCGATACATGTGGAGTCGCCAGCCGCTTCTTTTCCCCTGACAGTGAGGAGTTTCACCAGGGGGACGTGGCGTGTGGGAGGATCATGCTGCTCCCCCCAGTTCCCCCTCCCCCCTGAACAGGTGCCCCGACCCACCGGAGGAGGCGCTAGTGCAGCGACCAGGACACACACCCGCATCTAGTTTCCCACCTGCAGACACGGCCAATTGAGTCTGTAGGGACAGCCGACCGAGCTGGAGGTAACACGGGGATTCGAACCGGCGATCCCCGTGTTGGGAGGCAACGGAACAGACCCCTACGCCACCCGGACGCCCCAGCAGTCCCTACGTTTGAGGCAGTGAAATGTTTGCTGTTTACCGACCTTGTGACCGCAAATCTGCCGACTCCCTCAAGTTCATTTGTGACCCTGGGGGAGAGACGGGGCAGTTAGGACACCTTTAAACAGAACTTAAAGCTGCAACGAGGAGTTTCGGGGGTTTTTTGGTGTATTTTTGTTAACTTTGCGTGCCCCTATGGACAAAAAGCGGTAGTGTTTTGTGCAAAAAAACATTTTCATCAACTTAATTTTGCATGAGCTCCTGTGGCAAAGATCTACATTCGCCCCGTGGTAGTTTGTGCATGGACGAGAGTGAGAGATGTAGTGTTATCTTTTTAAAACAGGTGCTTGCAAGATATACAGCGGCGAGGCAATGCGTCCCTGATGAGGTAATGCATCTAGAACTGAGGCTATGCATCCCGTCTGTGTGCCTTAAGTCACTTCCTTGGATTCTGAGGGGAATCTGACCTGCAGACGAAACACTGTGTGACAATATCTAACCCTCTTGCTGACGGTCTCGTTCGCCTATGTCGGTCACATAGAGGCACCGTAATTAAATTGAGATTATTAAATAATCAGCGAGAAAATCCTCGTGGCAGCTTTAAAGTTAATCCACAGAAGTGCTGTTAGCGTGGAGAACAATGACACTCCCGGCCAACCCGTGATACTGGGATGAGATGGCGCTCTGAAGTGGCGGTCATACTGAGCAAGCATCAACGTCGTACGGGACAACAACAAAAAAAAACCCACCTCGCGTGCAGGGGACTCACCATACAGACACGCTTTCCCACTCTTCATTCACACACACTTTACAGTACCAACACGTTAATACACTGCAATGCCTTTGGCACAGAATCAGGGTATTGACTTAACACTCTTGTTCACTGTGCCAAAATACACATTTAACACCCCACCGACCGTGATTACCGACAACAAAACGTGCA